>NC_087359.1:28933423-29242076 GCF_030014295.1 Loxodonta africana | reverse complement strand
ATAGAAAGCATTGTGAAATAATTAAGAAAATTAACTTAAAATCACTTAAGTTATTTTTCAAAACTGCAAAATTAATACATGTTTGTAAAGACTTCAAACAGTACAAAAGTGTATAAAGCAAAATTAAATGAAAATTCCCTTCCTCCAGGACTACTCCCCAGGGGAGACCCCAGGGTAAACCCCCCAGGTGTCCTTATCCCCATTTTGCAGGTGGTGAATGGGGGCCAGAGTCACCTGTTGAGAGGTCTCTTGTGGTGGGCAGCCTTCATCCTGGGGGTCCTTTCCCTGGAAGCCATCCTGAGTTACAAGACGGAACTTTGAGGGGAGGGATACTCTGGGTATGGAGAGGGAGTCCCTGGGCTCGGGGGCTGAGCGAGAATTCCATCTGGCTCAGCCCTTCTGTGGGTGACTTGGAGACTCCCTCACCCAGCTGGACTTCAGACATAAGGTGCCACCAGGCACTGGGGGAGCCCCTTCCCAGCCCTATGGGATGAGCAGGGGGCCTCTCCTGGGCTCCTGGTCTGACCTGAGGGCCGAGGGAGCCTTACACCCACTGTCTGCCGTTGCCTCCTTCTATTCTTTCCTGACCACTGCCCGACCCCTGTTCCCTAGGTTATAGGGATTTTTCCCTGAGGGGCGTGAGGGTGGGCAGCCTCTGGCATCCAGATGCCAAGGGCCTGGCTTCCCTCCCCTGCAGAGGTCTACACCATCCAAGGAAACTCCCATGGGAAGCCATGTACCATCCCCTTCAAGTACGACAACCAGTGGTTCCACGGCTGTACCAGCACAGGTCGTGAGGACGGCCACCTGTGGTGTGCTACCACCCAGGACTATGGCAAGGAGGAGCGCTGGGGCTTCTGCCCCATCAAGAGTGAGAGCAGGGCGGGTGGGCAGGGCCAGAGGGCTCATGGAGGGAGGCTTGTGCTGAGGGGACTCTGGGGCCAGGAACTGGGGAGGGAGTCAATATGGGCGGGAGAACTTTTGAGACTAGGATGTGAACTGGCCCCTCCTCCTGCCATGGAGCAGCCAGTTCGGGGTCTCTGTACTCCCTGAGGGACCCCGGAGTGGGCCCTGAAGTGGAGAGCTGGGGAAGGATCCATGTCCAGCTGTCTTGGTGGCAGGTAATGACTGTGAGACCTTCTGGGACAAGGACCAGCTGACTGACAGCTGCTACCAGTTTAATTTCCAGTCCACGCTGTCATGGAGGGAAGCCTGGGCCAGCTGTGAGCAGCAGGGGGCTGACCTGCTTAGCATCACGGAGATCCACGAGCAGACCTACATCAACGGTGAGGGGGCGAGCAGTCCCCCTGAGCCCGCAGGCTGATTGGCTGGGGTCTGATTCATCCTGGGGGCAGGGCGGGGCAGCTGGCGACTGAGACCTCTGTCCCCACCTCTGGAGGACCCTGAGCCCCTTCTGCTTATAGGGGTGCTGATGGTAGGGGCAGGGCAGGGTGGGAGGGCTGAGGGAGGGCTGCCCCTTCTCATTGCCCCTTTGCTTTCAGGGCTCCTCACGGGCTATAGCTCCACACTCTGGATTGGCCTCAATGACCTGGACACCAGTGGTGGCTGGCAGTGGTCGGACAACTCGCCCCTCAAGTACCTCAACTGGGAGAGTGGTGAGGCGCGGGGGTCGGGGCTCAGGGCACCTGGGGACTCAGAAAACACCTCCACGGGGAGCAGCGATTGTGTGTTTGTGTGTGTTGGGGGGCTTAGATGTCTGACCCCTCCTGACCTGGGCCCAGCTAGCCTGTGCAGTACCTTTGTGTGAATTAGGAACTGAATCCTGTCTTCTAGGCAGACACAGCTCTGCCCCAGGGTATAGGGCTTGGTGGCTGCACTAGATTTCGGCCCCCACAGCCCCATAGCAGGCATCTTTGTGTAGTGAGCACCAATGTACCAGCAGCCTGGCCAGGGAGGCAGGGGTAGGGCTGGTACTGGCCCGGTTGCTGGGTGGAGAGTTCAGGAGGATGGTGCAGGTTAGACAATGGTGGAGGGCCCTGTGGTGCCCAGCAAGGGAGGGCCAGAGCAGCGAGCTCTCTGGCTGGCTCAGGCCACCGAGGGAAGGAGGCAGGCGGGGGTTCTGGGAAAGGCTCAAGGGGACAAGGGGTGAGCTTTTCTCTCCTGAGATGCTAGTGCCTTGCCCTCCCCACAGATCAGCCAGACAATCCCAGTGATGAGAACTGTGGGGTGATTCGTACCGAGTCCGCTGGTGGCTGGCAGAACCGTGACTGCAGCATTGCATTGCCCTATGTGTGCAAGAAGAAACCTAACGCCACTGTGGAGCCTACCCCTCCAGGTGAGCCCACCCTCCAGGTGAGCCTGCCCCTGCAGGAGAATCCACCCCTCCAGGACAGCCTGTCCCTCCAGGTGAGCCCACACCCCCAGGTGACCCTACCCTCCAGGTGAGTCCACCCCTCCAGGTGAGTCTGCTCCTCAAGGCAAGCCCATACCCCCAGGTAAGCCCACCCCCCCCTTGAGCCCACCCTCCAGGAGAGTCTGCCCCTTCAGGTGAGCCCATCCCTCCAGATGAGCCCACACCCCCAGGTGAGCCCAACCCCCAGGTAAGCCCTCCCCTCCAGGTGAGCCCATACCCCCAGGTGAGCCCATTTCCCAGGTGAGTCCTCCCCTGCAGGCGAGCCCACCCCCAGGTGAGCCTACCCATCCAGGATGGTCAAATGGGAGTGGGGCTCACCAGGGCCATAGCCACTGCTGGCCCTGCCTCTTCTCTCGCTACCTCCACAGCACAGGGTGACTGATCCTTTGTTATTTAACTGTTCAGCTAAAGTCTGAACAAGGTGGAATGTGCTATTCATTCATCCCAAGAACATTTGCTGAGAGCTGTGTTAAAGGTTGGCAGTCCTCACCTACCCTTGCCGAGGTGTGTCTGCTGGAGGTAACAGACATCTCAACATGCAATGAGAATATGCTGAGTTTGGTGCTATTCTAGAAATGCATAGAATAAGTGATAGATGGGCCTAGAGAAGAAATTAAGCTTCTGAGAGATTTCAGGAAAATTTTAATGGAAATTTGAGCTTTTCAAGTTAAGTTCAAAAGGCATAAAAAGGCAGGAGGAGGGCATTCCATGTAGAAGGAACTGGGTGTCCAAAGATGCAGGGACATTGGAACACACAGCAGCTTTAGGGGACAGAGAATAGTTCGGTTTGGCTGGATTATAGCGTTTTACTGCTTAGAGCGTGGCCGCCAACCAGCAGCATAGCACCCGGTGGGAGCCTGTTAGAAATGCAGAACCTCAGGCCCACCCCAGACTGACTGACTCAGAACCTGCATTAAACAAGATCCTCAGGTGATTCATGTACACCTACAGTCTGAGATGCGCAGGCTTAGAGAGGAAGGTGAACAGATGCGTTTAGAAAGGCAGGTTGCGGCCAGTCCATGAAGAGTCCTGGCTGTTTGGAAAATTTGGGTGGTGCCAGGTAGCCGTGGGGAGCCTTAGCAGGCTTTTAAGCCAGGGAGTGTCTTGCTCACATTAGTGATTCATAGAAATCGCTCTGGGGCAGGGGCGGATTAACCAGTAAACACAGTACGCATGGGTTTAATTGTTTACTTACTAATCTGTAGTGCACAATTTCACATGGGTTTCACCACATCTTTGAGCAAGGAGCTCAAAGATGAGCAGTCTCTGAGGTGTGGAGGCCTCACCTGCAAAAGGACAAACGCAGCCCCCTGCAGGGCTGTAAGCAAGGCTGGAGACCTGGCCTCGCTGAGAGAGACCTCTGAGTAGGTGGGGGGCGTTAATCCATAGATTGGAGGCTACTGCAGTAGTCTGGGTGGCTATGGGGATGGTGAAGAGGGGCGTTTTACACGGGAAATACTGCAAAGCCGGAAAAAAAAATCCACAAACCTACAGCAAGTAAAGAACATAGAGCAAAACTAATGCTGCTGACCATTGAAGCCTTGCCAAAGGTTAATTCAGGGCTGCCAGCTGCTTCCGCAATGCCCTAGGGGGTCAGGAGCAAAGGCTTAAAATATCGGCACCCCACATCGGCAGCACCTCACCTCTAGCAGGAGGGGGCCTGGGGCTGGCACCAATCCCAAATCTTTCCAGAAGCTGCTTTCTGAAGGAGGGAGGGCCTTGCCTAGCCTGCCCTGTGGCCCCCAGCTGGACTGGCCCCTCGCCAAGTCCCCTGTTCCCTGGATCTGCCCAGTGCAGCCCCTGTGGGGAGCCTTCCTCCGGGTGCCCCCAGGCCTGCAGATACCCCTTTACGCCTGTGGCCCGTGATTTCCTCCCTCACCCCAGCACACATCTTTCTGCATGAGGCACGGTCTCCAGGCGGGTGTTTGGGCGGCTTCTCCCTTCCAGATCTCACCACTCAAGTCCTGTCATTCAAAAGGCGAGTGCCTTCGTGCACGGAAGCACCCGCATTTCCTGAGCTCAGGTCCTCCAAGCGCCCAAAGCGGCCCTCTGGGGTCAGAACACCCACGCATCTCGCGGTTCTGTCTGCGGGCAGCCTTGAGTCTTAGCTCATTGGCTAACTAGAGATGATTGACAGCTCATGAGCCTAGGAGTGAGCCCACTCAGGCTGTCAGCCCCACCTGCTTTGCGAGGTTTCCAGGAAACGGTCTGGGTGATACCTGGAAAGATCCCAGAATGGAGCGGATCCCAGAATCCCAGTCTGGTGCGCTGCTTCGAGTGGGCACACGCTCTGCCGCCCGGCCAGCAGAGTCCTGCCCAAGCCTTACACTGTGGGTGGCTTGGTGAAGACCTGTCTTCTCTTGCCAAGGCCCAAGTAAGGGCCTTGCCCTCAGACCCCTTTTTCCTAGAGCTCTGGCTACAAGGTGAACATGAAATACATGGAAATGGGAGCAAGGAAGGGCCAGGCCATTAGTTTCTCAGCCATGGGGTGCAAGGTCAGGGAGGGAGCAAGAGGAGAAATCCTAGGTGGTGGAGGGATGACATCACTCCCGGCCATTCAGCAGTGACTCCCTCATCCCCACCCCTGTGCTCAATATGGGCCTAACTGAGCCCCATTAGTAGCTCAAGGGCCTTGCTCCCCATTCCCTTCAGCCTGGGCTGCACAGAGCTGCAATTAATAAGTTATTTGGAATCGACTTGACGGCACTGGGTTTGAGATAATAGTGGTTCCGTCTATTGAGCTACGTGGACGTGAGCCAAGCTTGAATCTTGCAGCAGGAAACCTGTTGATAGAGAAGAAACTGAGGCTCACGAGACTCTAGGGAAAGGGGTCTGAGAGCAGCTGAGGCAGACAACCCCTCACTTGGGCCTTGACAAGAGAAAACAGGCCTTCACCAAGCCCCGACAATGTCAGGCTCAGGAGTGGCCTGCCCTGACTCCTGACCCATTTCATTCTGAATTCTGGCGGTCTGAGTCAGAGAGTCCGTCCTGTCTCAGGTAGACTCTCCCACCACCTCCTGGGCCTCCAGCAGCCTTGTTGTTGGTTGCCATTGAGTTGATTCCAACTCAAGCAGCCACATGTAATGGAGTGGAACTGCCCCGTAGGGTTTTGTTGGCTGTGATCTTTAGGGAAGCACATCTCCAGCTCTTTGTCTCAGGGAGCCAGTGGGTGGGTTTGAACCATCAACTTTTCGGTTAGCAGCCTAGCACTTAACCATTGCAGCACCAGGGCTACTTCCAGCAACCCTGGAGGGGTTTATTTTTTCAGTGTCTCCAAGGCTTGCCCTGGTGAGGAAGGCTGATCTGGGATAGGTTCGGAAGGAGGTGAATTCGGGTCCTGCTCTGTGTTGACACCAGTGGGTGGGTGCCCGGCTGGGCAGCTGGGTTCCTGAGTAGCGGCCTCGCCGGTCTCTGCAGACGTGTGGGCCAATGTGAAGGTGGAGTGCGAGCCGAGCTGGCAGCCCTTCCAGGGCCACTGCTACCGCCTGCAGGCCGAGAAGCGCAGCTGGCAGGAGTCCAAGAAGGCGTGTCTGCGCGGTGGTGGTGACCTGCTCAGCATTCACAGCATGGCCGAGCTGGAGTTCATCACCAAGCAGATCAAACAGGGTGAGGGGCTGCCCGTGCACATGCCTGGGTGGAGGGCAGAAGGCCAGCGGCTGCCCCTCCCTGTCCTGCTGTTGAGGGAAGCTGACCCCTGATGTCCCTTCTCCCCTGATGCACCCCTAGAGGTGGAGGAACTATGGATCGGCCTTAATGATTTGAAACTGCAGATGAATTTTGAGTGGTCTGACGGAAGCCTGGTGAGCTTCACCCACTGGCACCCCTTTGAGCCCAACAACTTCCGAGATAGCCTGGAGGACTGTGTCACCATCTGGGGGCCGGTGAGACTCCCCTTTCCCTCGCACAGGGCCCCAAAGGACGCCCCCACCCTTCTGGTGCCTGCCTGGCTGCAGAACGTGTCTTAGTGTGGGCAGCCCATACCCCCGCCTCCCCCAGCCTCTGAACATCCCAGATTAGCGTCTGTCTTTGGCCACCCCGCCATTATTCTCTCAGCAGTCCCCCTCCCCTCCACAGGGAGAGACTGCCTGGGGTTGAGTCCTATCTTCACCCGTAACTAGCTGGGTCACCTTAGGCAAGTTACTTAACCTCTCCAACTCATAGCAACCCTAAGGACAGAGTAGAGCTGCCCCATAGGGTTTCCAAGGCTGTAATCTTTATGGAAGCAGACTACCACATTGTTTTCCGGACAAGCAGGCCATGGGTTCGAACTACTGACCTTTTGGTTAGCAGCCAAGCGCTTAACCACTGCAGCACCAGGGCTCCTGTTGGGAGGATTAAAGGAGTTAATTCTTATAAAGCCTGAGGATCCTGCCTGGCACGTTCTTGGTCTCTTGCCAGCTGTGTCTCCCTACCAGCAGGTGGCATCAGAACACACATTATTAGTGGATATGCCCCCAAAGCCGGACTGCTCTGCCAACACCTGCCCCCAGACCCCTACCCAGCTCAGGGATCTGTCTTTTTAAGAAATCATGGGGTCGTGACTATTTGCCACAATTTTGGCTCAAATGCAGTGTGGGTAGATGAAGGAACCAACACAGAGTTTCCAGCAGAGATTAAAACCAAAACCAAAAATCAAACCCATTGCCATCGAGTTGATTCTGACTCATAGCGACCCTATAGGACAGAGTAGAACTGCCCCAGCAGAGACTAAAAAACTAGAGACCATTTAAAAAGTGGGACGAAGCCATAGGGACAGATCCCTGTCCCAGGGACAGATAAGACATTTGGCGTCAGATACTGCAAACGTCACCAGGGCCTGTAGCAACCAAGCCATCTGGCTTAGGGGATTGTTTTAGTTTCTTAATGCCGCTATTACAGAAATACCATAAGTGGGTGGCTTTAATTAACAGAAATTTATTTTTCTCACAGTTTCGGGGTTAGAAGTCCAAATTCAGGGCGCTGGCTCCAGGGGAAGGCTCTCTGGCCAGTCTGGAGGAAAGTTCTCTCTTCTCAGTGTTTCTTGGAGATACCCACCTTTCCCCCATTCCTGCTTCCTTCTGCGCCTAAGCGGCTCCTCTTATATCTCCAAAGTGCTTGGCTTAAGACGCCCTACGCTGATATAGCCACGTTAACATAACAAAGAAAACTCTGTTCCCAGATGGGACCATATCCACATGTATAGGGTTTAGGATTTACAACACATCATTTTGGGGAACACAATTTCAGTCCATAACAGGGATGCTGTTAAAAAATTAACAATTATTTATTGAGTGCCTACTACATGCCAGGCATTCTCTTTGGTGCTGGGGGTACAAACACCTCTGCCCTAGGGTGGAGCTTAAAGGCAGGCAAACTGCTAGTGGGGAGGCTGTGGACGCTGAGGAAGACTAAGGTAGATTAGGGGCGGAGGACTAAACTCTTCAGCTTTATCGGTTGAGGTTTGGCTCTGGGTACGAAGGGCTCTGCCCACCCTGGGTATATAGGTACTAGCTGGACACTTTCCAAACTGGACGTCTCGTCTGTCAGTCCTGCCGTGGCTTCCACTAACACCTTTAGCCAGTTTGTCCTTGATGTTTATAAAGTGGGCTGTAAATAATTTGAAAGAACCCCCCCCCACCACCATTTAGAGGGTATTTGTCAGTTTCAGGGCATTTGCACATCTGTTACTTCATTTGTGCTGCTAAAACCCAAAACCAAATCCATTGCTGTCGAGTAGATTCCGACTCATAGCCACCCTACCGGACAGAGTAGAACTGCCTGACTGTATGCTTTTTACCTTCTGGGACACAGATTCAGAATCATACAGCAAGTCAGAAGCAAGGCCAGGCCTAGAGACCAGGTTTGCTGAGGGTTTGGGAAATGTGGGGCTGGGGGCCCTGAGACTCTCCCCCACCCTGTGTCCCTAGGAGGGTCGCTGGAATGACAGTCCCTGTAACCAGTCCTTGCCATCCATCTGCAAGAAGGCAGGTCAGTTGAGCCAGGGCACTGCCGACGAGGATCATGGCTGCCGGAAGGTGAGGGTGTTTCCAGAGCTGCCCTGCAGCCTTGCAGGCATCCTCCTGTCCTCGTGCTCTGTTCCTGAGGGAGAGATGGGGGGTGGGAGGGTGGGGGGCTGTTGGGAGGAAGCAGAACTCCTCACCCCCAACCCCAAGTAGGTGGGGGCGAGTGTTCCCGAGTCCTGCACAGTCATCCTCAACTGGGGCTGCTGGCTGGAGCCCACATCCTCCACGCACCCCATCTGCCATCACATCTGTCTTTGCTGGCACACGCCATGCTTGTCAGTTCTTCTGGGAGAAAGAGGGTTATTCTGAGTGGGAGTGTGTCTTCCCCTGCTTGTGCTTCTAGCCCCGTGGGCTTTCTGAAGATGCTTAGGGAGCTAGGAAGGGAATTCAGGAATGAATGAGTGGATAAACGGCAGGATGCTGAGTGTATGAGTGAGCATGAGTGAGGGAGCCATCTTTCCTCCGCCAGTTCTCCTGGGCTCCCACCTCCCAGGCTGCTCACCAAGCAAGGGTGTGTGCCGTGTGGATGTGTATGGGGGGGTGGGGGGGGATTGCTCATAAAGGACACTTTGTGGTGTTTTGGTCCCTGATGGCTCCATCTGCCGGGCCGGCAGCCATGCTCCTCCTTCTGGTCCCTTGCTGCCAGCCTGGCTCCTCAGTCTGTTTTCCTTTGCATTAAGCCTCCTTACCACACCACACACCACCCCTCCAATACCCTAAACCCTCCCAGGGGAAGGAGCAAGAAATGCCAATAGACGTGACCTCCAGTGGGGGAAGAGGAAGAGAGCAGGCAGGAGCCCCGCTGAGGAGTCTGGGGGGTCAGCATGGTTGCATGGTTGGGGACAAGCCCAGGGGCTGTGTCCTCAGGGTGTGGTGGGGCAGGAGTTATTAACTACCCCATGCCAGGAGAGCCAGGGAGCTCAGCACAGCCTCTGCTGAGCATATGGCTGCACCCCTCAGCACGCACACCCCTGCTTCCCTTCTGCCCTGGCTTCTGCCCAGGGGGCTGTGTCTCCCTTTCTCCCCCAACCTCTAGCCTACTCCTGGCCTGCCAGGCCCATTCCCAAGACCTCCTGAGATGAAGCCTCTGGTGTCGCTTAGGAGGAGCAGTGTGGGTTCAAGTTCAGGCTCCACCTATACCATCTCTATGACTGTGGACAGGTCACTTGATTTCTCTGAGCCTTAGTTCCTCATCTATAAAGCGGGGCTCTTGGTGTTTGGGAGCAGAGAGCTGCTCAGGGTGGCCCTTGGGAAGAGAGCTCTGTGGATTTAAACCCTGCTGCGCTACATAGGTGAGCCAGCCCTCGGGAGCCCACTCTGCCTGTGGGGGCCTCTGCTCTGCAGCCTTGCTGCTTCTCCCTGAGGGCTCCCTCTGGGCCAGGCACCTCCTCTGCTCACTCTAACTTTCCAGGGCCGTGATGATTACGCAGCCCCCTACATCCTGGCAAATTGCCCCAGCTTTTTGGCTCTGGTTCCCTAGCCACCTGGCAATCTCCCCACTGTGTCTCTTGGTTTAAATGCCCAAGAGAGGAATCCAATGAGTTGCTCATCTTTCTGAGCCGGGTCACCAGCCCCGTCACTGGCTGCCTCCCGGTCAGCCAACCTTCGTCCATGCTTCCTCCCATGGGCTGATGAGCGGTGGGCAGTGGAAGGAGGGGTTGTGGGGAGTGACCAAGTACAGCCATAGGAACTGCTATCCCCCTGTCCTGTGTCCAAGCCTGTGGTACATTCAGTGATGTCACTGATTGCCCCCCTTACCCCAGGATTTGTAGGTGAGGGAAGAGAAGCCCTATCCCAGACGCCCCTCTTCTGCCCACTCTCTTGAGCCAGGGTTGGACATGGCACAGCCCATCCTGCTACTGGCTGGGAGAGGACCAAGTGACCTACAGTGAGGCCCGGCGCCTGTGCACGGACCATGGCTCCCAGCTGGTCACCATCACCAACAGGTACAGGCAGGGGCTGGAGTCCTGGCCAGCTATGACCACATCCTGGCCTAATGCCCCTCCACCAAATGTGTAACATCCTACCATCATGCTCAGAGGGATCTGAAATCCTTTGAGCTTCAACTGACCCCAGGGCCTTTTTTTAATATTGTCACAAGGGTGGCTCTCATTCATTAAGCAACGCCAGTGTGGGGCAGGGCCTGGGCAGGAGCAGGTGTAGGTGTAGGCTGGATGCCCAAGAAAGACAGGTGTTAGCCATGTCTGGTTTTCTCTTAACAAGGTAAGGAGGTATGGTTGGTATAAGGGGGTGCTGAGCTGCTCTGTGAATCAGCTGCAGGCTCCCCAGGGGTCCCTGTTCCCCCAAGCAAGTTACTGACCAGGCATAGCACTCAAGCTCCCAGGGTGGGGTGTCTGGCATACAGAGCACACAACTGGCCCAGGGAGTGGTGGGAGCAAGACCCTGCCTTGACCAGCCCCTCGCCCACAGGTTTGAACAGGCCTTCATCAGTAGCCTCATCTACAACTGGGATGGTGAATACTTCTGGACAGCCCTGCAGGACCTCAACAGCACCGGCTCCTTCCGCTGGCTCAGCGGGGATGAGGTCATGTACACCCACTGGAACCGGGACCAGCCTGGTAAGCCTCCCCCACAGCACTTGGTCAACCCCCACTAACTTTCCTTGGTTGATGCTGGGAGGCTGGGGGTAGACCTGCCACGCCAGGACCGGGACCCAAGGCTTTACAGTGAATTGATCATTTGTGTGGGGTAGTGGTTGTGCCCACAGGTGCTGGAGCTAAACTGTCTGGGTTCAGATCCTGACTCTGCTGCTTAATAGCTGTGCATCCTTTGAGCCTCAGTCTCTTCATCTGTCAAATGGGGAGATGGGTACCTTCCTCAAAGGATTGATGTGAGCCTCAAATGGGTTCATATAGGTAAAGCGCTTAGAACAGTGAGCACTATACAAGTGCTAGGAACCCTAGTGGTGCAACAGTTAAGTGCTCTGCTGCTGACTGAAAGGTCTATTTGAAACTGGGTAGTGGCTCCACGGGAGAAAGACATGGCAACCTACTTCAGTAAAGATTACAGCCAAGAAAACCCTATGGGGCCGCTCTACTTTGTCACATAGGGCTGCTATGAATTGAAAATCATATGGAAGGTACCTAACAATGACAATAGAAGTGCTTGCTATTGTTATTATTACTATCTCACATTCACTATCTTTCTTAACCCTTTCAATAACTCTGTGGGGTAGATGAATCAGGCTTAGAGAGGTTAAGCAACTTGCCTAAGAGCTCACAGTGAGTAAATATAGGCTAGGACTCGAACCTTGTCCTTCTGCCTCCATTTCCCTTGCTTCTGCCCGGGCCCGGACCCCACAAAATGTGTCCTTGCAGAGATGGCCAAGCTGGTTCCCAGTACCAGGGCCTTAGTGGTGCTCCGCAGGGCTATGAGGGAGGACCAGACCATGAGTTCCCCCACAGCGTATGGGTTTCCCTTCTCCCTCCTTCAGGGTACAGCCGTGGGGGCTGTGTGGCCCTGGCCACAGGCAGCGCCATGGGGCTGTGGGAGGTGAAGAACTGCACTGCATTCCGGGCTCGCTACATCTGCCGGCAGAGCCTGGGCACACCAGTGACGCCGGAGCTGCCTGGGCCAGACCCCACACCCAGCCTCAGTGGCACCTGTCCCCAGGGCTGGGCCTCAGACCCCAAACTCCGGCACTGCTATAAGGTAGGGCAGCCTGTTGGCGTGGGGGGAAGGGGGAGGCATGCTTAGAGAGGCAGCCCACCTGGAGGGTTCCTGGGGGAGCCAGCCATGATCCAGACAGGTGAGCCCCGGAGACACCTTTCCCCAGACAGAGTGAATTTCTGGTGAAACTCTTCCCATGGGAATTGAGCTGGATGAGGTAGATGCTGAGGCCTGGCACACGGTAGGTGCTCAGTAAACATTTGAGGAATTGAAGGAACCAGAGAGATCTGCTTTAGAGGTTCTGAAATGTTAGGGCCAGGCTGGCTATCCTTCAGAATTGCCTGGGGGAGGTTGGTGACGGTATAATTTAGACCACGACCATGAAGATTTGGATTCTGAAGGTCAGGGTAGGGCCTGGTAATCTGAATTTTTAAACTCTGCACAGCTAGGTTTGGGAGCCATCAATGTAGTCCAAGATCCTTTATTACATGGAGGACCTGAACCCAGGGAGGAAAAGGGACTTGTCCACAGCAAGTAATGGCTATGCTGGGATCAGAGCTCAGGTGTCCTTATGTTTAGGGGACAGGGCAAGGGGCTGTTCTCTAGGAGCTGCCGTGCCAGCTCCTCTTCCCCTGGGGCTCATTCTCTGATGGGCACGATTGTCCTTAGCTAACCTGAGCCCCTGTCCAGTGAAGCCTCACTGTAATGGGGGGAGCAGCAGGCATCCCCTGGGGAGCTGGGCCAGTGGGGGTGGTTGGGACAATTGGACTCTGCTTCTGCAGGTGTTCAGCTCAGACCGGCTGCAGGACAAGAGGAGCTGGGCCCAGGCCCAGGGGGCCTGCCAGGAGCTGGGGGCCCAGCTGCTCAGCCTGGCCAGCTATGAGGAGGAGCACTTTGTGGCCAACATGCTCAACAAAATCTTCGGGTACTGGGCCTGGAACATTGTGGGGGGCACAGGTGCCTGGGTACCTGTGTGTGTGCAGTCACAAGTGAGCCTGTGTGTACAGGTGTGGGAGCAGGCACGGCCAGCAGACTGTTGGTTTGCAGGGGATAAGGATGGGGGGCAGAATGAAGGTGACCCCCGTGAGGCCTGCCTGTGGGCTTGGAATGACCCGTGGATCTGTTCCTAGGACCAAGCCGTCCCATCCTCCCTCAAATAGCCATAGTTTCCCTGGAGTCTTGGGAGGACACACTGGTCTTCGGAGACCCTATGTTGCTCATCAGCAACACCCCTCTCCAGACGTACAAGCTTTTACATAAATAACCCCCTCCCTAGCCCTCCTTCTGCATTGCAAAATCTCCCACAGTCTGATCCAAGTTGAGTGTTTTTCCCCCACCCTAGATCTTTTTTTTTTTCTAGATCATCCCATAATAACCCGCACTCAATAAACAGCATTTCTCCAGGGACAAGGGGAGCATGGCCACACGTGTTTGCTAATGGGGGTCCCTCTGGAATCCCTCTCTGTCCTGTGGGGTCAGAGCGTCCTACAACACATAGCACCTACATTCCCTCAGCACTGGGGAAACCTACAGGGACCCAGGCTTCCTGAGATCTTAATTCCAGGGATATCTCCTCCCAGCAAAGGAGCCCTGCTGGCACCGTGATTGAGGGCTGGTGGGTTTGGACCCACCGGTTACAATCAGCAATCCTCTTTGATGGAGGATAGGTTATTTGCTCAAGGTCACAGAGCTGGTCTGTGAATGAGCCAGGACCTGAATCCAGATTTATCTGACTCCAGAGCCTGGGTCAGTGCTGCATCCCCATCAACTTCCCAAATTCCCGAAAGTAGAAGCCTGCAGGATCTTGCTGGGCAGGGCATCCTTTACCCAAAGGGAAACCAAAGGACCGGGGAGCCAGGCTCCCAGTCCAGCGCTCCCCAGTTCTCTCTGGGTGTCTCCCTTTTAAAATGGGCCCATCAGTGTATTGCTCGGTGCGTGTGAAGCCCAGATGGAGAGGCCCGGGTCCTGGAGGCTGCCCAAGTCACAGCTGGGAGGGGCAGGAGGCGGGTTTGGCTTCCTGCTTCTCATTTTCATCCCTTCTTTCCGTTCCCATGCACTTCTACTCCCGCGCTGAAGTGAATCAGAGCCGGAGATCCACGAGCAGCACTGGTTCTGGATGGGGCTGAACCGTCGCGACCCCGGAGGCGGACAGAGCTGGCGGTGGAGCGATGGGCTGGGAGTAAGCAGACCCAGAGAAGGCGGGGCCGGGGGGGGGCCTGGGGGCGGGCTTGATTGGGGCGGAGCCTCTGACCCCAACTGCCAGGTTAAGAAAAGCAGATTGGGGGTGGAAGGTGAGCGGACGCCTAGGCCGGTTTGGGGCTTCCCAATTTAGGCCAGGCCTCTAGTTCGGCGGTTCTGGGAACTCGAATGTGCCTCAGACTCCCCTCCATCCCTCTTGCGCACGCCCCCAGTTCTCATACCACAATTTCGACCGGAGCCGGCACGACGACGACGACATCCGGAGCTGTGCGGTGCTCGACCTGGCCTCCCTGCAGTGGATGGCCATGCAGTGCGAGACGCAGCTGGACTGGATCTGCAAGATCCCCAGAGGTGGGGAGGAGGCGGGCGCTGGGCGGAGGGTAGTGGCAGGCTTCAGAGGGGCCGGCATCCAGGGGAGGGTTTCCTTTTCCCTGCAGCGTCTCTGCGCCCCCTTTGTCCCCGCAGGCACAGACGTGCGGGAGCCGGACCTGAGCCCTCAAGGTGAGGCCCCTACCCGACCCCGACCCCCCCCCACACGCACCGCAGCCAGGAGAGAAGGGACCTCACTTCCCGAGACGAAGGGGGCTAGGGGTTTGAGCCTAGATAAGGGGATTGAGTTGGCTCTGAACCGGGCACCCTCAGCTCTGTCTGCTTCCACCTTGAGGTAGGGGCATGCCCTGGGCCCAGAGCCTGGTGGGGTTGCTGCCCGGGTCTGTGGGTACGCAGGCCCCACTCCCACCGCCCTGGCTGCCCATCTCGCTCTTGGCGCTGCTCCTCAGGCCGGCGGGAATGGCTGCGCTTCCAGGAGGCCGAGTACAAGTTCTTCGAGCACCACTCCACGTGGGCCCAGGCGCAGCGCATCTGCACGTGGTTCCAGGCCGAGCTGGCCTCAGTGCACAGCCAGGCGGAGCTGGACTTCCTGGGACACAACCTGCAGAAGGTGGGGCGCCAGTGAGGCAGGGGCTGCAGGCAGGGGTATGACTGCCGGGCGTAGGAGGCCTGGGGGAAGCCCTGCCAATCCTCACCTGCCCTGCCTGCTTCCCCAGTTTTCCCGGGGCCAGGAACAGCACTGGTGGATCGGCCTGCACACCTTGGAAAACAATGGGCGCTTCAGGTAGGAGCCCTAGGGGGCAGCAGCTGTGAGAAGAGGCACATGAATGGATGATCAGCTGCCACCCTGGGCCAGGCCAGGGTGGTGGCCCAGCACAGAGAGACAGTAGACCTGGATTTGAGTCCAGCTCTGTTCCTTCCTGGGTTGTGTGACTTTTAGCAAGTGACTTAACCTTTCTAGGCCTGTTTTCTCATCTACAAATAGGAATAATAATGCCTGCCTGGTAGTAAAGATAGTATGTGAAGTCCTTAGCACAGCATCTGGCATATCTTGGGCACTAAATAATGGCAGCCTGTATCATGCCTGGGGTCACTGATCATGAATCAGGCCCGTTCAGGCCATAGGCAAAAACATGTGATGGTCCAGAGAGGTCTCTGTCGTCAGGGCCTAGACGCAGGAGGAGCACATTGGGCTCTGAGCACATCCTGGCCCTTGGAGCCCTGCTCTGGTAGTCTCCAGCTTCTTTTCCAGTTAGAGAAATGAGTGCTCAGGGAGGGCTGGGCCCTTGGGCCCCCAGCTGCGCTAAGCTCAGCAGCCCCCTCCTCAGCCTGCGGCCATGGAGCCCCTGGACTCGGGCTCTTCTCTGCCCCCTTCCCTGTGGCCTTCATTGCTGCAAACGGGGAGGCTGAGCCCCTGGCCAGTGCTGGAGCCATCCCTGCTCGGTGCCATTGCAGGTGGACAGATGGTTCCATCATCAACTTCATCTCCTGGGCACCTGGCAAACCCCGGCCCATCGGCAAGGACAAGAAATGCGTGTACATGACGGCCAACCGAGGTGAGGGCAAGGCGGAAAGGGCAGTCAGCTAAGAGTGGGTCCATGTTGCAGGCAGTAAGCCAAACCTGGCAGGGACTGTCAGTCTCTTCCATTCTCTTTGTTCCGCCAACTCAAGGGATCTTCTCAGGGATAGACTCAGAGAGGAGGGCCTGTCCCTATGGCCCCACAGCTACAGAGGACTTGAGTTCAGAGCCAGACATAGGAGGCCAGAGCTCCAGCCCAGCTTCCTCCCAGGGCATGGGGCCAGGGTGCTGCCAGCCATGCCCTGTCCTGCCTGGCCCTGGGGTGACTGCCCTCCCTTCCCATCTCTGCAGAGGACTGGGGGGACCAGAGGTGCCTGACAGCCTTGCCCTACATCTGCAAGCGCAGCAACACCACCAGAGAGACACAGCCCCCAGATCTGCTACCCACCACCCTAGGGGGCTGCCCCTCTGGCTGGAACCAGTTCCTCAACAAGGTAGGAGGTGGGGAAGGGGCACCCAAGTGAGTCAGGGGAGAAGGGAGGAACATGACAGGGCCAAGCCTTAGGAGTCCTGGCCCTTCGACAATGTCTTGGTTATGGCCTGTCTCACTTAGCCTAATGCGGGGGCTAGATGCCTCTGAAAATAACTTGGTGTAGCAGGTGAGTTTTCTAGATCTAGACCAAACATTTTGATCATGAACTCCTATTAGTTAAAAAAAAAGGTTGAGCATGTAGATTCAAAGTATGTGTGTGTGCATGACATTTACATATATTCTATACTAATAGAAGCACTGCAGTGTATAATTAGGAGCCCTGGTGGCACAGTGGTTAACAGATCGGCTGCTAACCAAAAGGTACGCAGTTTGAATCCACCAGCTAGAGGCCCTCAGCAGCAATAACGGTAGAAGTTTAAAAATAGATATTTAGAAAATTCTCTTCCCAAGTGTTTTGAGTGTACAGATAGAAAAGTTTGGGGCAATAAAATTAATCAAAATGGACGTATTTCTAAGCGTGTTTTCAGAATGTTCTCTGCATGGTGTGAGTTCCTTTATATAAGCAGTTACTTTCCCACCCACAGACTGACTTCTTATCAGACGTCTTAGAGCATCATTGTTTTTACCTGAGGCTGACAAAAGGAGCTCTGGTAGCATAAGTGCTTGGCTGCTAACAGAAAGGTTGGCTGTTTGAACCCATCCAGAGGCTCTGTGGAAGAAAGACCTGGCAATCTGTTTCCGTAAAGATTACAGCCTAGAAAGCCCTATGGGTCAGTTCTACTCTGTCACATGAGGTTGCTGTGAATCTAAGTCAACTCGACAGCACCCAACAACAGTGGCTGACAAAGAGCTTGCTGCAGGAAGAGAAGGGTCATCGCACCATTTCCTTGTTGTCTGTGCTGCCATCATTAGTGTCAGCTTCAATCCATGGCTTCTTGGCAGGACATTTAAAGGCCACTTATCCCTACTATGAGTCAGAATCGACTCAACGGCAACGCGTTTGGTTTGGTTTTTTGGTCTCCCTGTTGTGGAGCTGTGGTAATGCAGTAGCTAAAACACTCAGCTGCTAACCAAGAGGTCGGTGGTTTGAACCCACCAGCCACTCCATGGAAGAATGAAGTGGCAGTCTACTCTTGTAAAGAATACAGCCTTGGAAACCCTACTCGGCAGTTCTATTCTGTCCTATAGGGTCCATATGAGTTGGAATCAGCAAAGCGTTTACCACCATTGTAAGCACTACTGTAGCTCACACTAGGTGATATCCTTAATCCTTCTAGTACACTGCAGTCAGCCAGCCTCCTAGTACCGTGGAGCTCTTATCCTCTTTAGGATATTCAAGAGAATAGTATACCTCTTCTACCTAAAAAAAAAAAAAGGAAGAAAGAAAAGTAAGGCATGTATATTATTATTAAAACTTTGGAAAAAACAGAAAGGAAGAAAATAAAACTCACCCACAATCTCCAGGGAGCACCGCTATCAATATTTTTTACCTCTCTCCCCGGCTTTTTTACCTTATTGAGCTCATGCTAAAGAATGCAATTCTGTATCCAGCTTTTCTTTCTCAGTGTTACATTTTGAACATTTTTCTTATCATTATGCTTTTTTCCAAAACCTTTTTCTCATGATTTTTTTTGCCTAATTATTAAACAGAATATATTTTATATACATAATTGATCGCTTTCTTAATGCCTCAATTATTATGTTGTTGTTGTTAGATGCCGTTGAGCTGGTTCCGACTCATAGCGACCCTATGCACAACAGAATGAAACACTGCCCAGTCCTGCACCACCCTTACAATCGTTGTTATGCTTGAACTCATTGTTGTAGCCACTGTGTCAATCTACCTCGTTGAGGGTCTTCCTCTTTTCCGTTGACCCTGTACTCTGCCAAGCATGATGTCCTTCTCCAGGGACTGATCCCTCCTGACAACATGTCCAATGTATGTAAGACGCAGTCTCACCATCCTTGCTTCTAAGGAGCATTCTGGCCTCACTTCTTCCAAGACAGATTTGTTCATTCTTTTGGCAGTCCATGGTTTATTCAATATCCTTCGCCAGCACCACAATTCAAAAGCGTCAACTCTTCTTCGGTCTTCCTTATTCATTGTCCAGCTTTCACATGCATATGATGTGATTGAAAATACCATGGCTTGGGTCAGGCGCACCTTAGTCTTCAGGGTGACATCTTTGCTCTTCAACACTTTGAAGAGGTCCTTTGCAGCACATTTGCCCAATGCAATGCACCTTTTGATTTCCTGACTGCTGCCTCCATGGCTGTTGATTGTGGATCCCAGTAAAATGAAATCCTTGACAACTTCAATCTTTTCTCCGTTTATCATGATGTTGCTCATTGGTCCAGTTGTGAGGATTTTTGTTTTCTTTATGTTGAGGTGTAATCCATACTGTAGGCTGTGGTCTTTGATCTTCATTAGTAAGTGCTTCAGGTCCTCTTCACTTTCAGCAAGCAAGGTTGTGTCATCTGCATAACACAGGTTGTGAATGAGTCTTCCTCCAATCCTGATGCCCTGTTCTTCTTCGTATACTCCAGCTTCTCGCATTATTTGTTCAGCATACAGATTGAATAGGTATGGTGAAAGAATACAACTCTGACGCACACCTTTCCTGACTTTAAACCAATCAGTATCCCCTTGTTCTGTCTGAACAGCTGCCTCTTGATCTATGTAAAGGTTTCTCATGAGCACAATTAAGTGTTCTAGAATTCCCATTCTTCACAGTGTTATCCATAGTTTGTTATGATCCACACAGTCGAATGCCTTTGCATAGTCAATAAAACACAGGTAAACATCCTTCTGGTATTCTCTGCTTTCAGCCAGGATCCATCTGACATCAGCAGTGATATCCCTGGTTCCACGTCCTCTTCTGAATCCAGCCTGAATTTCTGGAAGTTCCCTGTTGATATACTGCTGCAGCCGTTTTTGAATGATCTTCAGCAAAATTTTGCTTGTGTGTGATGTTAATGATATTGTTCTATAATTTCCACATTCGGTTGGATCACCTTTCTGGGGAATAGGCATAAATATGGATCTCTTGCAGTCAGTTTGTCATACTGTGGGGGCTTGTGTGTTGCTGTGATGCTGGAAGCTATGCCACCGGTATTCAGATACCAGCAGGGTCACCCATGGAGGACAGGTTTCAGCTGAGCTTCCAGACTAAGACAGACTAGGAAGAAGGACCCGGCAGTCTACTTCTGAAAAGCATTAGCCAGTGAAAACCTTATGAATAGCAGCAGAACATTGTCTGATATAGTGCTGGAAGATGAGCCCCCCAGGTTGGAAGGCACTCAAAAGATGACTGGGGAAGAGTTGCTTCCTCAAAGTAGAGTCGACCTTAATGACGTGGATGGAGTAAAGCTTTCGGGACCTTCATTTGCCGATGTGGCACGACTCAAAATGAGAAGAAACAGCTGCAAACATCCATTAATAATCGGAGCTTGAAATGTACAAAGTATGAATCTAGGAAGATTAGAAATCGTCAAAAATGAAATGGAACGCATAAACATCGATATCCTAGGCAGTAGTGAGCTGAAATGGACTGGTATTGGCCATTTTGAATCGGACAATCATATAGTCTACTATGTTGGGAATGACAACTCGAAGAGGAATGGTGTTGCATTCATCGTCAAAAAGAACATTTCAAGATCTACCCTGAAGCACAACGCTGTCAGTGATAGGATAATATCCATACGCCTACAAGGAAGATCAGTTAATACGACTATTATTTAAATTTACGTACCAACCACTAGGGCCAAAGATGAAGAAATAGAAGATTTTTATCAGCTGCTGTGGTCTAAGATTGATCAAACATGCAGTCAAGATGCATTGATAATTACTGGTGACTGGAATGCGAAAGTTGGAAACAAGGAAGAAGGATCAGTAGTTGGAAAATATGGCCTTGGTGACAGAAGGAATGCTGGAGATCGAATCATAGAATTTTGCAAGACCAACGACTTCTTCATTGCAAATACCTTCTTTCACCAACATAAACGGCGACTATACACATGGACCTCGCCAGATGGAACACACAGAAATCAAATTGACTACGTCTGTGGAAACAGACGATGGAAAAGCTCAATATCATCAGTCAGAACAAGGCCAGGGGCCAACTGTGGAACAGACCATCAATTGCTCATATGCAAGTTCAAGCTGAAACTGAAGAAAATCAGAGCAAGTCCACGAGAGCCAAAATATGACCTTGAGTATATCCCACCTGAATTTAGAGACCATCTGAAGAACAGATTTGACGCATTGAAAACTAGTGACTGAAGACCAGACGAGTTGTGGAATAACATCAACGACATCATCCATGAAGAAAGCAAGAGGTCACTGAAAAGACAGGAAAGAAAGAAAAGACCAAGATGGATGTCAGAGGAGACTCTGAAACTTGCTCTTGAGCATTGAGGAGCTAAAGCAAAAGGAAGAACTGATGAAGTAAAAGAACTGAACAGAAGATTTCAAAGGGCCTCTCGAGAAGACAAAGTAAAGTATTATAATGACATGTGCAAAGAGCTGGAGATGGAAAACCGAAAGGGAAGAACACGCTCGGTGATTCTCAAGCTGAAAGAACTGAACAAAAAATTCAAGCCTTGAGTTGCAATAGTGAAGGATTCCATGGGGAAAATATTAAATGATGCAGGAAGCATCAAAAGAAGGTGGAAGGAATACACAGAGTCATTATACCAAAAAGAATTAGTCGATATTCAACCATTTCAAGAGGTAGCATATGATCAGGAACTGATGGTACTGAAGGAAGAAGTCCGAGCTGCTCTGAAGGCATTGGTGAAAAACAAGGCTCCAGGAATTGATGGAACATCAATTGAGATGTTTCAACAAACAGATGCAGCGCTGGAGGTGCTCACTCGTCTATGCCAAGAAATATACAGCTTCAATTATTATAATGATGCTAATTATTCTCCTGCCCTGACTAATGCTTTTTATAATTTTGTTGTTGTTGAGAATATATGAAGCAGAACAAATACCAGTTCAACAATTTTTGCATGTACAATTTAGTGACATTGATTACATTCTTCAAGCGGTGCAGCCACTGTCATCGGCCTTTTCCGAACTGTTCCTCCCCCATTAACATAAACTCGCTGCCCCCAAAGTTTCCTGTCTAATCTTTTGAGTTCCTGTTGTCAGTTTGATCCTGTGTAGATAGTTCTTAAAAGAGCACAATGCTCAAGGCAGACATTCTTTACCAGTTAAGCTAAATTACTATTTAAGGGGGATATTTTTGGTTTAAGGTTTAAAGCTTCTAACGCTTTTGACTGAAGTATGCAAGGCTATTTGCCCCTTCACTTACTGGCCCCAGACACCTTGATTGACACTGTGTACTCCTTTGCATCCCCATAGCATTTGGATATAGGTGGATGGTTCACTGGTAGAATTCTCACCTTCCATGGAGGAGACCCAGGTTCGATTCCTGGTCCTTGCATCTCATGTGTAGCTACCACCCATCTATCTGTGGAAACTTGTGTGTTGCTGTGATGCTGAACAGGTTTCAGGGGGGCTTCCAGACTAAGACAGACTAGGAAGAAAGGCTTGGCGATCTACATTCAAAAATCAGCCAGTAACAACCCTTAGGATCACAACAGGGATGGCTCAGGACTGGGCAGCATTTCATTCTGTTGTGCATGGGGTCACCCAGAGTTAGGGGCCAACTGGATGGCAGCTAACAACGACAACAAGGCATTTATGGGTCTGCCTCTCCACTAGCTTTAAGCTCCTGGAGGGCAGGGCCACTGGCACCTGACATACCACCTAATACACTTGCACATGGAAGGGACCCCCTGAACATTTGCTGGGCTCAGCTGAATACTCTCTCCTTTGAGCTGTTACTTCTTGCTGGTGCTGGTGTGATCTTGCTCCTCTTAATTTTATGATTAATGTTACTACTTATTTAAATGGAGCCTCAGGGTGCCTTTGAACTACTTCTGTGAAATCAAATGCATGAACTTTGTGACGAGCCTCCCCAAATTTCTTGCATTTATTTCTGGATTTACCATTTTCAACCCACAAGCACTTCTGCATCCGTAAAGCTGGGTCAGCATCTAGTCATTAGTAGTCAGACCTCTCACTTGTTAAGCACCTGATCTTTATTATGCACTGATTATCTTTAAAATTACCCCAGGAGACAGTTTTATTCCCATTTTACAGAAGAGAAAGCTGAGGCCAGAAAGGTTAAGTCAGAGCTGGAATATGACCCTTCCTCCACAATACCTTTGAGACTCCAAAACTTACTTATACTCTTTCTACCCCATCACACTGGTCTTAGCAGGAAATTACTGGAAACCATTCATTTTCTAAGAGTCTTCTCTTGGCAAAAGATTTCCCACACAGGGTTCCTTTAACGTTATGGAAGTATTGAATGTGGGAAAAGAGAGACATGAAATTATAAGAGTTAGAAGCCACTGCCCAACAAAGATCCTTCAAAAATAAAGATAAAATTATCCCTGGATGATGCAAAAGGTTAAGTGCTTAACTACTAGCCAGAATGTTGGCTATTCAAACTCACCCAGAGGTGCTTAGGAAGGCAGACCTGGCTGTCTGCGTCTGAAAGGCCACAGCCTTGAAAACTTTATGGAGCAGTTCTGCTCTGTACACATGGGGTCACCATGGTCAGAATTGACTCGGGGGCAATTAACAACAGAGATTATCACATAAGTTCAAAGGGTGTGATAACAGATTTCAGACAACACTGAGAAAGGTGTTTAGCAGAAAGTGAGATCTTGTTTTCACCTGCCCAGCGGTTGGCCCATGCGCTTTTGGCCTCGGTAGTAGAGCTTTCGGTGGCCCAAAGAAAGCCTCCCATTTAAAAATTCACCAGCGCGTGGGCAAATGTGTATGCATCTGCTTTGCCGGGCTGAGAGAGTGCTGGAGCCTTGCCCAAGGTGACCCAGATGTCCTGGTTCCTAGATATTTCTCGCCAGGGCCTATTCACAGTGGGTGTCTGGGTTTGTGGGACAGGGAGGTGGAGCTGGACATCATGCCTCCCCCTCCGCCCTGCAGTGTTTCCGAATCCAGGGCGACGACCCCCAGGACCGAGTGAAGTGGTCAGAGGCACAATTCTCCTGTGAACAGCAAGAGGCCCAACTGGTCACCATTGCAAACCCCTTAGAGCAAGGTAGGGCCAGCCCATGGGAAGGTCCCAGTACCCTCTGACATAGCCCCTTGAAATGGCTAGAGATGAGCAAGTAGAGGGTTACCCTGTTACTCATGACTCTCTTCTTGGGGACTGTAGCCTTCATCACAACCAGCCTGCCCAATGTGACCTTTGACCTTTGGATTGGCCTCCATGCCTCGCAGAGGGACTTCCAGTGGGTGGAGCAGGAGCCTCTGCTGTATGCCAACTGGGCACCCGGGGAGCCCTCTGGCCCTAGCCCAGCCCCCAGTGGGAACAAACCGGTGAGGATGCCCCCTCCCCACTCCTTCCTCACCCCTGCCCTGGCCTGTTGGTCTTCATCCCCTAAGCCTCCCGTTGCCAGCCTCTTTGCTCACAGTGAAGCCTTTTGGAAGCAATGGCACAAGGGTGGGGGAACGCTGTACCAGCTCCCCTGAGCAGCTCCTTCCCCCCAGACCAGCTGTGTGGTGGTCCTGCACAGCCTCTCAGCTCCGTTCACTGGCCGCTGGGATGACCGGAGCTGCACGGAGGAGACACATGGCTTCATCTGCCAGAAGGGCACGGGTATGTGTCAGCAGTGAAGTGGGAATCCCCAGCTGAGCCAGGCCCTGGGCAAGGTACTATGGGCCATGCCAGAAAGAGACCTCAGGGGGCCCAGAGGTCACCCTCAGAGCCCAGTGTCTACTGGGGAAGCAGATGAGCAAAAAGTCAAGGGGCCAATGAAAGGGAAAAGTAGTGAGGACTGAGGAGTCTCAGGAGGAAGGTTTGGGGGTCTGGAGGGCTGATGGGAGCGCTAAACATGGACCTGCGCACAGTGCTGGCAGGCGCCTATAGGGAACCTGAGGTTCTGTGCAGTGGGCACCTAGAGTCCGTCTAGGGTGTCCCTCTGCCCTGGGCTCCTTGGGTGGGGTAGCTCAAGCCTCCAGCTGTGCTCATCCACTTATCAGCAAACACATACTATTAGTAGTAGGAGTGGCTAACACTCATGGAGCGTTAATCTGGGCCAAGACCAGTGTCCTGGAGACCTGGCCTCTGCCCACCTCACGCCTGGGAATGGGGTGTGAGCCTCAGAGCCGGGCCTGAGCCCTGCCCCCTTCCCTGTAGACCCCTCCCTGAGCCCATCCCCAGCAGCGTTGCCCCCTGCCCCGGGCACCGACCTCTCCTACCTCAACGGCACCTTCCGGCTGCTGCAGAAGCCGCTACGCTGGCACGACGCCCTCCTGCTGTGCGAGAGCCGCAATGCCAGCCTGGCCCGCGTGCCAGACCCCTACACTCAGGCCTTCCTCACGCAGGCCGCCCGCGGGCTGCGCACTCCGCTCTGGATCGGGCTGGCCAGCGAGGAGGTGGGCGGCCATCACGCGGCTCCGGGTTCCCTGCTCCCGCCCTCCCGTTCCCCGATTTCTCCCTGCCCCTCCTAAGCCCCCCTAACTTGCTCCCCCCCACCCCGCACTGTCCTCTTCCTCCCACACTGATGGCCCCGCCCCCAGGGCTCTCGGCAGTACTCCTGGGTCTCTGAGGAGCCACTGGGCTACGTGAGCTGGCAGGACGGGGAGCCCCAGCAACCCGGGGGCTGCGCCTACGTGGATATGGATGGCTCCTGGCGCACCACCAGCTGTGAAACCAAGTTGCAGGGAGCTGTGTGTGGAGTTAATGGTGGTAAGTGCCCC
Organism: Loxodonta africana; assembly: GCF_030014295.1. Lineage (NCBI taxonomy): Eukaryota > Metazoa > Chordata > Mammalia > Proboscidea > Elephantidae > Loxodonta > Loxodonta africana. The sequence goes on along the minus strand of NC_087359.1, from coordinate 29,216,726 downwards.
AGCGCTGGGGCCAAGTGGTGGGCAAGGTGCAGTCAGATGCTGGGAGGAGTAGAGGCCATTCCACCATCCTGCATCCCCACAGGGCCCCGTCCTCCCCGAAAAATAAGCTACCATGGCAGCTGTCCCCAGGGCCTGGCTGACTCAGCGTGGATTCCCTTCCGGGAGCACTGTTACTCCTTCCATCTGGAGCTGCTGCTGGGCCACAAGGAGGCGCTGCAGCGCTGCCAGAGAGGTAAGTGGGGCAGGGCTTGGACGGGGTACCCCCCCCCCCCGACACACACTCAGGCTAGAGCCTGCGCGTGGTAATTACAGGGGGTGTGGGCATTTCAGGGGGTGAGGACACTCACAGACCCCATGAAGGTAGTGCCCATACTACTCTCTGCTGGTAGGCAGCACCGACAGTGGTCCCCCTTGCTTTCTAACACAGAGACCATATGTGACATTATCAGGGCAGTGGTGGGTCAGTGGTAGAAGTCTCACCTTCCGTGCAGGAGACCCAGGTTTGATTCTGGCCAATGTACCTCATGCATGGTCACCACCTGCCTGTGGAGGCCTAACTGAGGGGGTGAGGAGGACAGGTAGGGCGCCCGACAGCAGTAGAGCATGAGTGCCCTGGGCACCGCTTGAGGCGGGGAGCCAGTTAGCAGTTTCTATTGGCCGTCGTCATTTCCATCACCAGCTGTAATAGACCATTCAGCACTTTAAGAGTAACTGCCCTCCGTGCTCTTCTTAGTTAGGCCCTTGCCTGTCTATCAGTGGAGGTGTGTGTGTTGCTATGATGCTGAATGGGTTTCAGCAGAATTTCCAGGCTAAGATGGACTAGGAAGAAAGGTCTGACAATCCACTTCCAAAAATCAGCCACTGAAAACCCTATGGATCATAACTGTCTCATCCGCATCTGGCCACGGGGATGGTGCAGGACCAGGCAGTGTATCATTCTGTTGTGCATGGGGTCACCATGAGTCGGGGGCTGACTGGGTGGCAGCCAACAACAACAAAGCATTTATGGGTCTGCCTCTCCCACCACCTTTAAGCTCCTGAGGGACAGGGCACTGGCACCTGACATACCACCTAGTATACTTGCACATGAGTGTTTCCTGGACCTTTTGGCAGCTAACAACAACATAGGTGACATTACACATATATACCCCCCTACACACAAATGCACAGGCTTCACACCCCTCCTCTCCTCAGGCTTCCAGAGAGCAGGGCGGAGGCCTCTCTGGGGGGCTCTGCTACCCCAGGGAGGGCTGTCTGCCCTGATGAGGGCCTCCCTTGTGTCCAGCGGGTGGGGCGGTCCTGTCCATTCTGGATGAGGTGGAGAACGTGTTCGTCTGGGAGCATCTGCAGAGCTCTGAGGGCCAGAGTCGGGGCGCCTGGCTAGGCATGAACTTCAACCCCAAAGGTAGGTACCCTGTGGGTGGGGGGCGGGGAAGACCTTGGCCTGTCGGGGAGATGCCCTCACTCCTCCCCAGGGCTGGGCTCAGTGAGGGGTGAGGGGTGGGTCGTTCTGGAGCAGGCCTGCTCTCACCCCCCTGCTTCTGCTCCCTCTAGTCTCTTTGCCCTGCACCCCCTCAGTGCCTTCTTTCCCACAGGAGGCACCCTGGTCTGGCAGGACAACACAGCTGTGAACTACTCCAACTGGGGTCCCCCCGGCCTGGGCCCCAGCATGCTGAGCCACAACAGCTGCTACTGGATCCAGAGCAGCAGCGGGCTGTGGCGGCCCGGCGCCTGCACCAACATCACCATGGGCGTTGTCTGCAAGCTTCCTCGCGGTGAGCGCCTGCAGGCGGACACTCATTCTCCGTCCCCGCCTCCCCCTGCCATGTGCGGCCAGTGTGGGGTGGGGTAGGGGCCACTTCTCAGTCTGCAGGGGGCATGGTGGATGGGAGGGCATGAACAGACCAGGCCTGCGGGAAGGACTGGCCCTGGGACTTATCTTCCCAACTAGACAGAAGGCCCAGAGGTCAGCAGACACCTGTCTTTTAATAGTGGTTAAGAGCACAGACAGGGTTTGTGTTGCAACTTTGTGACATTGGGCAACTTATTTAAGCTCTGTGCCTCAGTTTCCTCGTGCATAAAATGGAGATGATAATAGTACCTACCTCATAAATTTATATATAAAAAGGAAAGAAAAAAAACCAAGAACAGTTGCTGTCGAGTCGGCTCTGACTCATGGCAGGCCCCATGTGTGTCAGAGCAGAGCTATGCTCCATGGGGTTTTCAGTGACTGATTTTTCAGAAGTAGATTGCCAGACCTTTCTTCAGAGGTGCCTCTGGGTTGACTCAAACTTCCAACCTTTTGGTTAGCGGCTGAGTGTGTTAACCATTTACACTACCTAGGGGACTCTACTCTAGTGAAGGTTAAATGAGTTTAAAAAAAAAAGTGTTGGACACTTAGGAAGCTTTCTGTATGTGTTTGCTTATTATTATTATCATCATTATTGACCAGTCCCTTCTCTCTTCCCCGCAGCTGAGGAGAGCAGCTTCTCCCCATCAGGTAAGCCAAAGGTAGTACTGACACTACCCTGACCCTATCCCCGCTCCTCTTCCTATTGTTCCTGGTGGCAGGTGGGCAGGTGGGGGCTGGGATGGCTGTCACGCCTTGGCGAAACTTCTAGGCCTGAGGTCCATCTTGCCACAGCAGCACTCCCAGAGAACCCAGCGGCCCTGGTGGTGGTGCTGATGGCAGTGCTGCTGCTCCTGGCCCTGCTGACTGCAGCCCTGATCCTCTACCGGCGGCGGAAGAGCATCGAGCGCGGGGCCTTCGAGGGCGCCCGCTACAGCCGCAGCTCCTCCGGCCCCAGCGAGGCCACTGAGAAGAACATCCTGGTGTCTGACATGGAAATGAACGAGCAGCAAGACTAGAGCCATGGGTGTGGGTAGGGCTGGGGGCAGGAGGAGCTGGGGAAGCTGGGGCCCTGGGTCAGCAGGGTCCCCCACCTGCTACAGTCCAGCTGGTTTACGGAGGGGTGCCCTTGGGAGTCACTGTTGGGAGCTAGGGCTGGGCAGGGTCTGGGCTGGTGGGGGTCTCACCCTCCCGTGAGGGCTGGACTGAGTGCAACGTGGCGTTTCCCTTTCTGAGGGGCCTGAGGTCTTGTCACTTGGCCCTGTGCCCCCATGGTAACCAGAGGCAGGATGGGAGAGAGAATGGGAGCCTCTTTGCCTCTTCCTGGGCCCCTTGCCCAGGCTTGCTGCCCATGCCCCAGGACCCCCTTTCTATCTGCAGAGCCTGAGGAGCTTCCCCGTCCCTTCAGGCAGCTCTCTGTCACCTCTCCTTCCCACCTGGCCGCCTCAATGCTGAACCCCTCACCCTGGCCCTTCTTACCCTCCTTCTCATCTTGCCCATCCTTCTGAGCCAGGGCCCTGGGGCCTGGGGAGCCCTCTTGCCCTTGGTGGGAGCATTACAATTCCTGTGCCTGCTGAGGTGGAATGGGGCATGGTGGGAGAGGCCTGGTGTGGTGCATCGGTGCATCGGTGTGGTGTCTGCTGGGCTGGAGACTGACTGTGGAGAGACACCCTAACCTCCCAGGGGTGACTGGGCTGAGCTGGGGTGTGTCTCCTGCCGGTCGGGGGAGGGCCCCGCCCCCGAAAGAGTCCCCTGTGGGGACCAAAATAAGTTCCCTAGTGCTTCCAGCTCCTGACTCTGGTTTTGGGAGAGGGGGTTGTCAGAGTTCTGGGGGCCAAGGAGAAGCGGGAGCCAGGGCAGCTCTGGGTGCCGCCCTCTAGTGGGGCCCGGAGGAACAGCGCCCGAGCGCCTAGGGAGGCCCCTGTGGGGGTGCTGCCCAGGTGCCTCTCCAAGAGGTCAGACTCCCAGCCAGGCCTTGGTGGAGTGTCCGGCCAGTCCTAGTGCCACCGCACAGGACAATGTGAACACAGACTCAAAGACATGGTCCCTTTTTTGTAATTTTCAATTTTTTAAATGTGTCATTATTGTTTAAAAAAAAAAGGTAAAGAAATAAAAAACACCTTTAAGAGGCTTGAAAGAAAAAGGTCTCTGTTGTGTTGTGAGCCTGGTTCCTCCCCGTGGCCCTTTAGAGATAAATGTCACTTCGGAGCTTGTATCACACGTTCCTTCTGCAGCCCATCTCTGCGCCCCATGGGGACACTCTCACTCCAGCTCACCCTGCTGGGTCTGCTCCCCTTTTCCTCTGTCCCTGGGGAATTGCATGTGGGAGAGAGCACTGGCTTAGCAGTTCACCTTCTAGCCTGTGTCAATGGGGGTAATAGGACCCACCTCCAAGGGCTGTTTGAAGGATATTTGAGGATTAAACAAGGTGCCCTGGTGGCGCAGTGGTTGAAGCACTTGGCTGCGAACCAAAAGGTCATCAGTTCCAACCCACCAGCCACCCCGAGGGACAAAAATGTGGCAGTCTGCTTCTATAAAGACTTACAGCCTTAGAAACCCTATGGGGTAGTTCTACTCTGTCCTGTAGAGCCATGAGTCAGAATCAACTCCATGGCAGGGGGTTGATTTTTAAAGATTAAATGAGATCATCTAACTCTTAGAACAGTGCCCTCTATCTAGCTTATCCACTAGCCCACTGCTGTCAGGTCAGTTCCCACTTATGGCAACCCTGTGTGTTACAGAGTAGAATTGCTTAGCAGGGTTTTCTTGGCTGTAGTCCTTACGGAAGCAGTTTACCAGGCCTTTCTGTGGAGCCACTGGGTGGGTTTGAACCATCAACCTACCTTTAGGGTAGCAGCCGATCACAAACCACTTGTACCACCACCCAGGGACCTTAGCTCATGCACTAAGGGCCCCATAAACCTCAGCTATTACTGTTACTTCTGGGCTGCAGCTCACCAGGAGCACTTTAGGTGCCCCTGCTAGCCCTGGGTGGTGGGTCAGCATCCCTGTTCTTCCAGGGCTGCCTTCGTGCCCACCTCTGAGCTGTGAGAAAGCTCAGATTTGTCCTTGGGGCAGCTTGGGCTCTGCCCGCCTGGGAAATAGAGTGAAGCCAGCCAGGAGCCAGGGGAATGGATCCCAGGACTTCTCTCCAACCCCATCTTCATTCATTTGCTGGTTCATCCAGCAGAGAATCAGCAGAAACAGAGGGGCGGCTCTGTGTGTATGAGCCTAACGTCAGGTGTCAGGGTACTCAGGGCCATACAAAAACAAAAACCAGACCTGTAGCCATGAAGTCGATTCCAACTCATAGTGACCCTACAGGACAGAGTAGAAGTGCCCCATGGGGTTTCGAAGGCTATAATCTTTACAGAGGTAGACCACCACATCTTTCTCCCTCAGAGCAGCTGTTGGGTTCAAGCCACCGACCTTTTGGTTAGCAGCCAAGCGCTTAACTAACTGTATTACCAGGGCTCTTTGCTAAGAGCCATAAAAAAAAAAAATTTTTTTTTATGGCTCTTAGCAAAGAGCCCTGGTAATACAGTTAGTTATAAAAAAAAAAAAAATTTTTTTTATGGCTCTTAGCAAAGAGCCCTGGTAATACAGTTAGTTATTAAAAAAAAAAAAAAATCAGGCCAAGAGGAGGGGCGGTTAGTTTAGACTGGGTGACCGGGGAGGCTCTCACCTGAGGGAGGGGCGGTAGTGACCAGCGTGAACGTCTAAGGGATCGCTAAGTGCAGGGCCTTGAGGTGGGGATCCCGAGTGCCTTAGAGGCCCAGCAAGGGGGTGAGGCTGGCAGGAGCAGTGAGCACCCACAGGGAGCATAGGAGTGGCAGGCAGAAAGTTCGCCAGGGCCTGGCGGTCCAAGGCCTCAAAGACAGTGGTGGAGCATCGGTATTGTTTTAAGGATCATGGGAAGTCCGTGGAGGAAGTCAGCAGGAGTGGCTAATCTGAGTGACCTCTGACCAAGGTCATCCTGGCCAGGATGTGAGAAACAGAGGTGGATGGGAAGTGGAGAGTGAAAAAGCAGGAAGACTGGTTAGGAAGGTCTTATAATAATTCAGGCACAAGAAGATAGTGGGCTGGATCAGGACCACAGCAGTGGATTTAGTGTATATGTGTATGTTTTGTTCATGAGTTTTTAGATAAGTTTCTACTTTTTGAAAAGGCAATTGCAGTCAGTAAATTACTTAATCTAGCTCTTCTAGCTAGTCTTTGAAACGCCTACCAAATGACCAGGTGGGACTATGCAAATGAGGTGCATGGAGCCCTAACAAGGGGATTGGTCAGTTTTGCCATCCTTCTAGGCTTAAAGGGAGACACTGAGAGAGCGTGCTGGAGCTGCAACACGGAAGACAGAGAAGCAGTGGCAGAGAAATGGCAGCAGGAGAACCAGGAGACCTGTAGACTGGCAGGAGACAGTGTGGTGGGCTTCCTGGCCCACGAGTAAGAAAGCTGAGCACCTTTGGGCAGGAGGCTTGCTGGCACAGTGGGGTGCCTCTGGGCACTCATTGGCAGAGCTAAAAGAGTTTTATAACTCTAGCCTGAGCAGGGGAGTCCTGGTGGCACAGTGGTTAAAAGCTTGGGAGCTAACCAAAAGGTTAGCAGTTCAAGTCTACCAGCTGTTCCTTAGAAACCCTGTGGGGCAGTTCTACTCTGCTCTATAGGGTCGCTATGAGTTGGAATCAACTTGATGGCAACGGGTCGGTTTTTAGCCTGAGCAGGTCAGAGGCTAGGCAGAGAGGCCAAGGGCCAGGGAGAGACCTGCCTGCGGGCATGGCTGAGAAGAAGCTGTCCTGATGGAAGAACTGTATCCTGAGTGTTCCTGAACTTGAATTGTAACCTGTTCTTTCCTTAATAAACCCCACAACTGTGAGTATGGTCTGTGAGTTCTGTGTGGCCATTGTAACAAATTATTGAGCCCAGCAGAGAAGTAGAGAATGGAAGGGACGAATGGTGTCAGAATTGGTAAAGATGGCGGAGACAGCAGGTATGTCTGACCCCTGCTTCATAGCAGTCAGCCTTGGGCTGTCGATCTTGATTCTCCATCCCCTCCGTGAAGTTACAGGAGGTCAGATGCCTCTGCCACACCATTTTTACAGTAATACATTGACATGGTTCAAAGCCTAAATGATACAAAAAGATGTGCATTGAGATGTCTTGCCCCCATCTGTCCCAACCATCTTGTTCCCTTCTGTCCTGACTACTTTGGTTGGTTTCTTGGGTATCTTTCCACTGTTTCTTTATGAAAATACAAGCAAGCACATCCAGGTATGTCAGAAGTGGGAGCTGCTACCCTTGCTGAGGTCGGGATGTGGTGCTGAGAGGAAGAGGGAGGCAGGAAACACTCCAGAGCTTTTGGCCAGAACTGCAGGGGGAATGGGTGGTATTTACTGAGAGAAGGTGTCCCTAGGGGGAGCTCAAGAGCTGCTTTTCTGAGTCCTGGACTGGGGCCAAGCCCAGAGGACCCTCCGCCAGCTCTCCCTCCCTGAGGTCGCCACAGCCACTCTCCCGACCAGCAGTGGAAGGCCCGTGGGGATGGCCTGGTCACTCGGGGAGGAAGGCCCAATCCTCAGGGGGTGCTTAATGAGCAGCTAGCTCCATTTGTGGGTTAAGTGCCCTGCCCTTGGCCAAAACTCAAGGACCACTTGACCAGGCCACTAGGAGCCACCCTGGGGCAGCGGCCTTCTCAGAAGCTGCTGAGACTCACCCTGGGAAAGAAGAAAGGCAGAGGGGTGAAAGCAGGGCCATGAGCTGGGGGCGGGGGGAGGGTAGGGGTGGGGAAGGGGCAGCAGGCGGAGCTGCTGAGGGAGGGAGTGCCCAGCGCACACAGGACAGTGGCTGGTGATCGTCTAGAGATTTCAATCACTCCTAAATATACCTGTCCCCACTTCTCTCTCCTTTCCTCAGTGGCTGGAGTCCTTCCCAAGGCCCTGTACCCCACCCACAAGCATTTTAGATGGGCTTGCAGGCACCTGGGGAGCCCCAGTGGCCCTATCCTATGCCTCCCTGGTTGGGGACTCATCCTCAGGGGCTCATGCCCACCCAGAGGAGGGGAAGGGGCAGGAGGGAGGCCATTTGCCGTCCAGCTCCAGGACACACAGGTCTGGCCAAGCACAGGGGCTGCCTCCTTTCTTTCTGCTCACACCAGTTCAATAAACATTAAGCACCTGCTCTAGTTTTTTTTTTTCTCTAGATGCCAGGCCCTTTGCTGGCTGAGGGTGCCCTGAGGTAGAGGGCACTGTGTGCTGGGCACTGCACCCAACCTCCACTTGCAGGGCTGAACCAGCCAGGCCCGGCCGCCTGGATGCCCAGTGGCTGCTCACAGAATTCATGAATGAATGGGAGGATGGGGCCACTCTCCAGAGAACCTCGGCAGGCCTTCTCACAACCTCTTCTTGTCAAGCCAGCAATGGCCTCCTCCCAGGTGTCCTGGCAGAGTCAGCCTGGCCCAGTGGGCAGCGCTGCGAGGCCACAGGGGTGAGGAGCCAGCCAGTCATACCACATGGCTCTGCTGGAATGAAGCCGCCTGGGTCTTGCCAAGCAGCCTCGGGCACAGGGTTGAGTCTGTGGCAGGGACAAGGTAAAGAATTGCGTCTTGAGGGAGGATCCCAAGAAAGGAAGGAAGGAAAAGGGAGGAAAGTGGAAAGGAGATCAAGGAAATAAGGAGGGGCCGAGAGGAGGCCCAGCAGGAGATGAAAGTGCCCAGATACTCAAGCCTGGCCTGATTTTCGTTATCTCAGGAGCCGGGGCTGCCAAGAGGCCTCAGGAAAAGGCTGACTTCACATGGTCACTCCCACCAGAATCAGCACCATTCAAGGTACAGATTCAATTCTTCCTTGTCTAGAAAACCAGGCAGGATGCCAGCCCTGGAGAAAGAAAAGGAGTAAAGCAGCAAGCAGGCATTTCCTGTTTGACGTGGACTTGTAGCGGGCACCATGGTTCAAGGCCACACACCCAGGAGTGCAAAAAGCTGTCTTTCTACATCAGCAGAAGGCAGAGCTTTAGTTCCAGTCGTTTCAGGGAAATCCCAGGGAATGAACATTTTCTAGTCTGGTCAGCGTTTTCTCCTTTCTCCTACAGGTACCTCTGAGTTCTGAGGTCTTACGGAGTATCCAGGCATCGAAGTAGGGCAGTCATCTGATCTTGGCCATCTTACATCTCTGCTGGCTTATGTGGGCTGCGTTGCCCTCTGCGTCTCTCTCTGGGACTTAGGAAAATTTTGGATGGTGTCTTGACTTACACTGGGACTACAGGAGACTCAGGACATGCCATGCCTCCATGATAACGACAATAATAATATTTATTGAGCATTTACTAGGTGTGGGCCCTGTTCTAACTGCTTAACATGTATTAACTCATCTAACCCTCCCAGCACCCGATGAGGTAGGTGTTATTGCTCCCACTTTACAGATTAGGGAACTGAGGTACAAAGAAGTGAAAGAACTCACCGTGTCCTCCCTGGAGGAGCTCTGCTCCACCATTCCTGCACTAAAAGTGTCGGCGAGGGGGTGCAATAAGGGTTGGAGAGCGCCCTGCAATCTGGCAGTAAGGCTTTGAGATGCACGAACTTTGTCTCAACCCACCATCTCTGCTGAGTTTCGGAAGCCTATTTTGCACCCGATCTGGCTGATGTATACCTGTGATGGTCTCAGGGCAGCTGCCTCACACCCTGTCACAACTCCTGTGGACTTGAGCTGTCAGGATGGTCTCCTGTCATCTCAAGTTCCACGGAGCTCCCTGTAGAACTTTTTAAATATGCATCATCCCTTCTTACATGTTTCCACCTGTTGGCTTCTGGACACATCTTTTCTCTTCAGCCAATCTTAAAGTTCACTTAAAAAATAAAGGCCCATCTTCTCATGGAATTATTAAGGTTTGGGGCTCTGTTTGTGAATGGAGGAACTGGAGGTTTCAGGATTTTTATTTAGAACATGGAGGACAGTTTCAATTTATATGGCTCTTCTAGGTTCTATTAATATTCAAGGATGTCCGCTGGTTTTTAATCTTTGATCTTGGGTTTGGATGCCTGATTGAATCTACTTGTTTCCGATAGTTGTGTCACTTTATGTTTAATGGTGGAACATAGCAGAAGAGTGGGACAAGATTTTAAGGTAATTCAAGTCTATAGATGTTGTTAAGTGTCATCTAGTCGGCCCCTGACTCATGGCAACCTCATGCACAATGAAGCGAAATGCTGCCCAGTCTGCGCCATCCCGATGATCGCTTGTGGACTGGATCATTGCCATCCAGTTCAAGTCTAGCCTTCCTAAAGCCCTATTGGCACCATAATACGCCTCGAGGCCCCCTTTCAAGCACAATCTTGTGCTTTGAGCTCCATAGGGTGGGGGCAGGGTTGGGAGGTAATGGCCACTCTTGGTCTGAGGGGTGTGGGTCTCGAGTGGGAAGGATAGGGCCTCTTTCTCTTCATTTCACCCCTCTCCTCCTCCTCCTATTTAGAAATTTTATTGGGTATAGTTTATAATTAAACCCTGGTGGTGTAGTGGGTAAGTGCTATGACTGCTAACCAGAAGGTCGGCAGTTTGAATCCACCGGGCGCTTCTTGGAAACTGTATGGGGCAGTTCCACTCTGTCCTAGAGGGTCGCTTTGAGTTGGAATTGACTCGACGGCGATGGGTTAAATGGGTTATAGTTTACAATCAAACCATAAAGTTCATTCATTTTCAGTGTACAGGTCCACAAGCTTTAGTAAATTTATCACTGTGTAAACATTAACATAAACTAGCTTTAGAAAGCCTTCATCATCCCAAAAGTTTCCTGAAGCTGTTTGCTGTCAATCCCAGCTCCTATCTGAGTCCTGAGCAACCGCTGATCTGCTTTCTCTCTAGTTTTACCTTTTCTAGAAATTTCATATAAATGGTTCTGAGTGGGTGCCCCTGGGGACAGCCAGCCGTCCAGCCTGCCCCAGCCCATGGGGGACCCAGGCTGTGTCATTGCCAGTGATGGCAACGTGGTGGGGAGTTGGGGAGTGGGGGAGTGGGGGAGGAGATTGTGAGGCCCTGAGACTTTGTTCAGAAACCCTGGTGGTGTAGTGGTTACGTGATATAGCTGTTAACCAAAAGGTTGGCCTTTCAAATCCACCAGGTGCTCCTCGAAAACCCTATGAGGCAGTTCTGCTCTGTCCTATAGGGTCGCTATGAGTCAGAATTGACTCAATGGCAATGGGTTTCATTTTTGGTTTGGTTTGGAGACTTTGGTCAGAAAGAGTGAAAAACACTAAACAAAGCTGGGTAAATAAAGTCAGTTTACTGAATATGCAGCTTGATTCCACTCAGGGTAGAGTGGGGCCTAAATGGGCACCCAGGGCCGCTGGGCCTGCCAGGGCTTCAGGTCCCCTTGGGCTTCTGGCTGAGGGGCAGCAGCAGGGTAGCCCGCTGGGGGCCCAACAATCCAGCTGCTTGGCCCCTGCTGTCTGGGACCCGGCTGGTAGCTGTTGCTCAAGCCAAGCCCCCAAAAGATACCGGCATAAGGGGAAAATGTAATGTCAAACAAACACACTGGTTTCAGTTTCAATAAAGAGGAGGAGGAATGGAGGCATGTGGGGACGTAGAAAAGTGGCTGGGTAGAGAAGTTTCTCCCAAGCTCCACGGCCAGCTTCCCTCACTAGACGACCCGGCCATTGCTTTGATAAATGTTGGTTTCATTTGCATCCCCCATCTCGGAATCTGGAAAGCAAGAGGGTCTCTCAGGCTGTGGAGCCACGATGGACTGTGGCATCTGTCATCGAAGGGCACGGATCACTGCCCCTTCCTGCCCTGCCCCAGCTCCAGGGACCAGCCACACACAAGGCTACGGTGCCTGGAAGAGTGTGGGGAATACGGGCCCACAGTTGGGCTGGGGATCCTCCAGACTGCCCCACTGGGGTTCCAGCTAGGCTAGGGCAGCTGGACTGCAAGCCCCTGAGAGACAGCACCTTAGTGGTCTCTGCATCCCTACAGCCTGGTGCAGAAACTGGCTGAGTGTATCCAGCAAATGATCACGGGCTGAGTAACTGGAAGAGCCTTTGCCCCTTCTCAGTGTATGCCTCACACATAACCCCCATCTCCTAACTTGCCAGGGGAGGGAGGAGTTGAGCTAGGTTTCTAAGAAGTCTTTCAGAAAACAAGTGGATGAGGCAGAGGGATGTGGGAGGACAACTGACACTAGGGTCCAACTGGGGGAGGTGGGAGTGGGGCTTCTTCTTTCCTTATTGCTGGAAACGTCTCAATATATTTCTTTTCCCATTGGGTTGAGCGCATGCTTCCTGACTAGAAACCGTTTTTGACTGTTGAAGAAGCACAGGGGGCAGGAGCTAATAACACCCCCATCCCTATCTGGACCCTCTCAGCTCCTACCTTGGGTCTCAAGGAAGGCCCAGCCCCACTACCTTCCCCAGTTACCTCTTCACCCACCCTATGCTTTCCCCCAAAGGCTAGTTGCCTTGACTCCTGGGCCAGGCTGTGCTCTAGTCCAGTGTTTGGCCTGAAGGCCCTCGAGCCTGCCCTTGTTCTTATCTGAACACGCATAGCTACAGGGCTTGGCTATAGAAACAGTCATAGTGCCACCTGGGAAGCAGCTGGCAGGGGCTGGGCACAGAGCCACGTGACGGGTTGTCAGACCTGGGCACACACACCCAGGGCCTCTTGACAGCTGCCGTTACCTGGGTGCCACTTGTGGCGCTTGTGTGGGACCTTGGTTCTGAGGGCAGGGGCAGGGCTGCCTGCTGAACAGGTCGGCATGGTTCCCTAGAGCCACAAAGAGGCTGGTTGGATTTCATCTGGTATGCCCTGATGTTTTACCTTTCCTCATCTCTGTTTACCTGACCGAGGTGGGATGGCATGTCACAGCTGTGACTCAGCTCTGGCAGCCCATCTTACCAAAGTGCTGCCAACTAGGTGAGTCATGCCAGGCTGCTGGGGACCAAAGACCGTGGCCTGGGGGAGGGCAGGACACAGGTGGCTTGCCTCTGGCTGTCCTGGCTCTGATCTTGGTAGTGGCTCTGGCAGGAAGCCAGGCAAAGTCTGCTTCTGACAGCATGCCAGGATGGTCCCTCTGTACCTAGCTTTCCTCTGCCTGGTGGCGCCCACCTGTGTCTGGGGTGTAGGCAGGCTAGGGGCAGGTGGTGAGGGCCTCGGTCTGCATTTCCAGGGCGAACTGGCTGCCCCCACATTGGGGCTGGGGCATCGGGCAAGGGGGCCCTGGCTCTGGTCCCAGCTCCCTGAAAAGGGATGGTACATGAGTGGTGAGACTGTCAGTGCAGCCATCTATCTGCCTGAGAGCAACACAGGAGGGCAGCATCTCAGCACAGGCACCCGGAGGAAGGGCCTCAGGGTCCCCTCCCTTCACTAGAAAAAAGGCCTCTACTAATTCCTTTTTACCACCACCCCAGGGAATGCTCTTCTGTCCTCAGAGATGTCAGGCCCATCTTGGGGGTCGGGAAAACCCGGAGCCCGGGCCCCAAGGCCTCTGGGGAAAAGCCTGCACTTGGTCCGCTGCTGAGGGGGGCAGGGTGCGGGGGGCGGCGGGAGACACCTGCGAGCACTGGGCACCAGGGGTCGCCCCTGCCCACCGAAACCACACGGGCAGACCCGCTGCTTCGGGTTTCCTAGAACCCGGCAGAGCACGGGCGAGGCGGGGGCACCGCGGGGACCCTGCCTGGGCCTCCGGGACCGCGTCCTGCCCGGCCCAGGCCGCCTTCTGAAGTCGGCTCACCGTCACGCCCTTTCCGCAGCGGAGGCTCTCAGCCAAGGCCAAGATGGGGACCTGCCAGGCGATTCCCTGGCGCGGGCGAGCTGGCAGAGAGGGAAAGGCGTCTGCACCTAGCGATGAGGACTCGCCCGGGACACAAAGGTCTTTCAGAGCCTCTCCGGCGCCCTTCCCGGCGGCCAGGGGCTGGGGAGCAGCCGAGGCGACAATGCTGGAGTCTGGAGGTGGCAGCCCGGAGGGTCCCCGGGGGCCTTGCGAGGGGCCAGGACAGGGACTCTGGGGGCTCCTTTCGTGAACGGAGGGAAGGCCCTTTCTCACTGGCTCTGAAAATGGTCAGCACGGGTGGTTCGCAGGACTGCGTGCCTTGAATAAGAAACTCGGTTCTCCGGGGTGGTCATCCGGCCCCACCCTTTGAAGCTTTGGGCTGGTGCAGCCTCTGCTCCAGGCCGATCTATTAGGAGTTTCTAAAAGCGTAAAGGAGCCTTGGTAGCGCCCTGGTGAAGAACCCGGCTGCGAACCAAAATGTCGCAGTTCGAATACACCAGCCGCTCCTTGGAAACCCTTTGGGGCCGTTCTACTCCGTCCTATAGGGTCGCTAGGAGTCCATGCGTCGTCGGAATGGACTGAAGGCAACGGGTAAAAAACGTAAAGGGCGGCGCCAGGAGCGCTAGGGGGGGCCAGTATGTGGAAAGACATATTCTAGGGCCCCACCCTGTGGCCTGAATCGGAATCTCTGGGAGAGACCCAGGAATCTGTATTTTTGGTACTTTGCCAGGTGATTCTTCCCTAGGGTGGGAAGCACTGTTCCATACCTTTTAGGGCAGGAGTTGTAAAATTTCTCCTCAGAAGAGCTTCTGGGGACAGAAATATCATAGCTCCCTCAATTCATTGCGATGTTTATTCCCACGCTGATGGAGAAGTTCTTCCTTAGTCTGACTGCCAGCTTTCCTGCTTTAATTAAGCACATTTTTCTCCAGTCTGGTTTTCTATGGGTATAACTAACAGGGAGGCTTTTCTCCAACCTGTTTGAGGAGAGCTGTCCTGCCTCCTTTGAGGGACTTTCCTCAGGAGACCAGTTTTCCCTGTTCAACCTCTGAATCCAGCAGACCTACTTGATCAGGCCAAAAGGTGAGAAAATCCAATAAAGCCACTAGCCTCTGGGTAATGACTGAGCAGCCCTCATCCAGGGCTTGGGAAGGAAAAACCCAGAGGACCCTGGCAGTAAAAAACCGAGAGGCTCACGCAGTACTGTACACAGGAGAATCCCAGCAAGAAAAAAAAAACAAACAACAAACGAGGTGCAAGTCATCCTACCACAATACCCCCTTTCCCCTTTTTGGCCCTCTTCCTTGCTTTCAGGATGAATTAAAATTCGTATCTGCTCTGCAGCCAGCATACTTGAACTTGCCTTCCTGATTGCTTTCTGCAGCTAGAATTTCCCAAGCTTTGTGGGGTTATTTTTGCCTCTGGGTGGTGGTCATTACTTCCTTCCACAGTATTAGTTTCAGCACAGTAACAGGGAAAGAGAAAATTAGCAAACCCTCAGAATGGCAGGACTGCCCCCCAAACCTACTTTCATTTTCTTCCGGCCTGGCTTGTCGGTAATTTCTTGACAACTATGAGAAAGAAGACAATGAGAAATGAATTGTATTTTTTTTTTTTTCCCAATGCAATTGTGAACAGATGTGTAACTCCCTAGTCTCAGGAATATTCTAGGAATCTCTTACATCACCTTAAAGAGGCAGGGAAGTGGGTGGAGTGCCCAGGGCAGGGTTAATACTCAGCATCAAGAGGGCTTAGCTTAGTCCTAAAGACTGCCTCAGAGATAACCTGGGTCACCTTTGCAGTATCAGGGCTTCTAAATTTGGCAGTGAGAGCAGACGTGCTTCCTTTCAGCAACTGATCTGAAAAGCAGCATCCCCTTCTGACGTTTGAATCGCATTTACAGGCCGTGGGGGTGAAGGCCTTGTTAATTGGCCACTTGCCTCACCACTGGCTTTTAAACAATCGGTTGTATTCTCCGCCTGGCAGGAAGCAGCAGGCCCATCAAGGCTCTGGGCTCCCTCTTTGTTCTGACTTTATGGCATTTTATGCCACAATAAGAAACACTGTGTACTCCGTGGGAGCCCATTGTACCAGGCAGCAAGGATGTGAGCTCTGGGGCAGGAGGGATAGTGCTCTTCCCCCGGCAGAAGAGAGACTTTGTGACAGGCTGGAGGGCAAAACAAGGGGTGCTGGACACTGTTACTGGGGCAACTGCCTGGCCAGTGCAGAGGCAGTTGTTGTTCCTGAGTGCCTTTCTGTCTGTGCCCGAGGAGAGGGAGGGTGCCTCTCACCCGCAGGCCAGGTGAAGAGCTAGGGAGGGATGGAATTTCTAGAGTAGCAGGTCCCCATTACCTGGTAAATTATACATCAGGACTGTGCTAGCCACTGCCTTCATTTTCCCTGGGCTGCTGAGTGACCTCAACCTGCCTCTAGATTCAGAAGGGCCCAGTCTGTGTCAGGTGATAGTATCACTCTAACCATCTCTTACACTCCACTAGGAAATTCCATCTTGGTAAGTAGGGAAGTTCTCCCAACTATGGACCGTATTTTGGGTAGACGTGGTCCTTGAAATCAAGAGTTTATGATTTTGTAGAAATGATGTAAATGGGGAGGGCGCCTAGAGGTCCATCCAGCCTCACATGGGAATGTACCTGTGGGCTTTGAGAACTACTTCAAGACCCTACCTGCCTCCCATGCCAGCCACTGCACTCCCCTCCCCTCCCACCTATCCTGAAGTTTCCATTATCAACAGCACACCTGGAGCAAAGGAGGTAGCTGACTCTCGGAGACCATGTGAAGGAAGGCCTGGGTCCCTTCTGCCCTTGCCTTTTAGCACAGTGACGGGGATTCTTTCTGTTACTGTTTTTGCTAGTTAGGCACCTAGGCATCTAGGGGTCCTTGCCATGGCAGGCAGAGAGGAGAGCTCATGGTACAGGTGTATTTCATTGGGGGTGGGGGAGGGAGGGAGCATGGTAGGGACAAGACCTATGGTTAGGAGGAAGCCAAGGACAGAGGCCTTAGGGGAGCAGGCCCTGAATAATTATGCACCCAGCATGGGTGCAACAAGGGAAAGAAGGCAAGTCTATTTAGTATGTCCCTTTATCTATTTTTTTTTTTTTTTCTTTATCTCAGGGCAGCCCTATGTCCCCATCAGACTCAGTAGTGAGCCAGGTGGGGCCAGCTGAGTCTGATGGGGTCCTTTGTTCTTTGAAGACACTCTAACCATGAGCCTCTGAAGTGAGAAAAGGCCAGTTTCTTACTGGGCACTTGCAGAGATTAACATTCAGTGCCTTCCTTCAGCCCATACCTTACCCCGGACCCACCCAAGTCAGTCCTTCCCATCTTCAGTGCTCCCCACGTGAACCCAGCTACCCAGTACTACCGTAATAGGCTCCCAGCTGGTCTCTCTGCCTCCAGTTTCTTCCCCCTCCAGGTCACCCTCCACATGGTTGCCTGAGTTAGCTTCCAAAGGTGCAAACCTCTTGACTCCAGGTGAAAAGCCTTTCCATGGCACTCCAGAGTAGAACTCAAACCTTGCAAGTCCTGCATCCTGCCTGTGCCTCCAAGCTCACTTCCTGCCAGGCCCTGGCCACACTCAACTCCTTGACGTTCCCCAAGCATGCCAGATCTTGTCAAGTCTCTGAGCCCTTGCATGTGCACTTCCCTCTGCATGGAATGCCCTTTGCCTCCTACCTACCCTTGCCTATCTGGTAAAGTCTCCAAGATTCAGTTTAAACGTCACCTTCTCAGTTGATCAGTTCATGGGAGCAATAATGGAAGCACCTTTGCTATCAGACTCCCAAAACAGTGGGAAGATGCATAGCAAAGATTACAACCTAACTGGATTAAAAGCAAGTCCTCTGAAGCGCTGGCTTTCAAACCTGAAGATCTTGGGGAAGCTACCTTGGAGAAGGAATAGAAGGGGGGAGCCCAAGAACAGTCACTCTTCTTTTTGCCTAACTCTGCTCCATGTTCCTTCACACCTGGCTTGATTTCTATCATAACACAGACACTTTTTTTTTTTTTTTTAATATTCTTGGCTACACGTCTGTTCTGTAGATTCTGAGTCCCTTATGGGCAAGGAGTGTCTTAATTACTTTGTATCCCCAGGATCTAGTTTAGACCTGACACATAGTAGACATGTAGTAAATCTTTGAATAAATCTTGAACTCGAGAGTGTTCCTTTACTTTTCTCTCCACAAATTTTTGCTATCACTTTCTCTAGAAAGTGACTCAAAACTCTCTTCTTGGAAGAAATAGGTTCTGAATCATTAGTTCACTGTTTGTGAATGCAAAAGTTATTGAGCATCTAGTATGTGCCAGGTATTTTCTAGGCACTGGATGAGTGTGGGGTTCAACAGAGGTAAGGTTTCCATGCCCTGACCCATGCAGACTACTCCTTATTTGGCAGTCATTGGGCACTTCGTAATCACTCAACGCTCCTAACACCTATAGTGCCTGGGTCATACATGGCAGTCAAATAAGACCCACTATGTGCCTGCTTCATGGAAGAAGTGTAGAAGGCCTGGCCTTGCCTTCAAAAACTCACAAACTCACTGGTAAGACAAATTGCTTCTAGAATTGCTGAAAACTTCAGGATATCCCAGCCAGAGAAGATCTTATGTTGTCAACTTCACAGCCTTTAGAATTTTGCTCATCCACATGTCTCTCAGTTTGTCCTACTGTGGGGGCTTGCGTGTTGCTGTGATGCTGGAAGCTATGCCAGATACCAGCAGGGTTACCCATGATGGACAGTTTTTGGCTGAGCTTCCAGACTAAGACAGACTAGGAAGAAGGACCCGGCAGTCTACTTCTGAAAATAATTATCCAGTGAAAACCTTATGAATAGCGGCAGAACATTGTCTGATACGGTGCTGGAAGATGAGCCCCCCAGGTTGGAAGGCACTCAAAAGAAGACTGGGGAAGAGCTGCCTCCTCAAAGTAGAGTCGACCTTAATGACGTGGATGGAGTAAAGCTTTTGGGACCTTCATTTGCTGATGTGGCACGACTCAAAATGAGAAGAAACAGCTGCAAACATCCATTAATAATTGGAACATGAAATGTACGAAGTATGAATCTAGGAAAATTGGAAATTGTCAAAAATGAAAAGGAACAAATAAACATTGATATCCTAGGCATTAGTGACCTGAAATGAACTGATATTGGCCATTTTGAATCGAACAGTCATATGATCTACTATGCCGGGAATGATACCCTGAAGAGGACTGGCATTGCATTTGTCATCAAAAAGAACATTTCAAGATCTATCCTGAAGTACAATGCTGTCAGTGATAGGACAATACCCATATGCCCAAAAGGAAGACCAGTTAATACGACTGTTATTCAAATGTACACACCAACCACTAAGGCCAAAGATGAAGAAATTGAAGACTTTTACCAGGTTCTGCAGTCTGAAATTGACCAAACATGCAATTAGGATGTATTGATAATTACTGGTGGTTGGAATGCAAAAGTTGGAAACAAAGAAGAAGGATCAGTAGTTGGAAAATATGGTCTAGGTGATAGAAATGATGCCACAGATCATGATACAATTTTGTAAGACCAACGAATTCTTCATTACAAATACCTTTTTTCATTAGCATAAACAGCAACTATACACATGGACCTTGCCAGGTGGAATACACAGGAATCAAATTGACTACATATGTGGAAAGAGACGATGGAAAAGCTCAATGTCATCAGTTAGAACAAGGCCAGGGGCAGACTGTGGAACAGACCATCAATTGCTCCCACGCAAGTTCGAGTTGAAATTGAATAAATTTAGAACAAGTCCACCAGAGCCAAAGTACAACCTTGAGTATATCCCACCTGAATTTAGAGACCATCTCAAGAATAGATTTGATGCATTGAACACTAATGACTGAAGACCAGAAGAATTGTGGAATGACTTCAAGGACATCATATATGAGGAAAGCAAGAGGACATTAAAAAGACAGGAAAGAAAGAAAAGATGAAAATGGATGTCAGAAGAGACTCTGAAACTTGCTCTTGAATGTCAAGCAGCTAAAGCAAAAGGAAGAAATGATGAAGTAAAAGAACTGAATGGAAGATTTCAAAGGGCAGCTCGAGAAGACAAAGTAAAGTATTTTAAGGACATGTGTAAAGAGCTGGAGATAGAAAACCAAAAGGGAGGAACATGCTTGACATTTCTCCAGCTGAAAGAACTGAAGAAAAAATTCAAGCCTCGAGCTGCAATACTGAAGGATTCTATGGGGAAAATATTAAACAACGCAGAAAGCATCAAAAGAAGATGGAAGGAATACACAGAGTCATTATACCAAAAAGAACTGGTTGATGTTCAATCATTTCAAGAGTAGCATATGATCAGGAACTGATGGTACTGAAGGAAGAGGTCCAAGCTGCACTGAAGGCACTGGTGAAAAATAAGGCTCCAGGAATTGACAGAATATCAACTGAGATGTTTCAACGAACAGACGCAGTGCTGGAAGTGCTGACTTGTCTATGCCAAGAAATTTGGAAGATAGCTAACCTGGCCTATCCACAGGAAGAGATCTGTATTTATGCGTATTCCCAAGAAAGGTGACCCAACTGAATGCAGAAATTATCAAACAATATCATTAATATCACACGCAAGTAAAATCGTGCTGAAGATCATTCAAAAGTGGCTGCAGCAGTATATTGACAGGGAACTGCCAAAAATTCAGCCTGGATTCAGAAAAGGATGTGGAACCAGGGATATCATTGCTGATGTCAGATGGATCCTGGCTGAAAGCAGAGAATACCAGAAGGATGTTCACCTGTGTTTTACTGACTATGCACAGGCATTCGACTGTGTGGATCATAACAAATTAAGGATAACACTGCGGAGAATGGGAATTCCAGAACACTTAATTGTGCTCATGAGGAATCTGTACATAGATCAAGAGGCAGTTGTTTGAACAGAACAAGGGGATACTGCATGGTTTAAAGTCAGGAAAGGTGTGCGTCAGGGTTGTATTCTTTCACCATACCTATTCAGTCTGTATGCTGAGCAAATAATCCAGGAAGCTGGACTACATGAAGAAGAAGGGGACATCAGGAAGACGCATTAACCACCTGCATTATGCGGATGACACAACCTTGCTTGCTGAAAGGGAAGAGGACTTGAAGCACTTACTAATGAAGATCAAAGAACACAGCCTTCAGTATGGATTACACCTCAACATAAAGAAAACAAAAATCCTCTCAACTGGACCAATAACCAACATCATGATAAACGGAGAAAAGATTGAAGTTGTCAAGGATTTCATTGTACTTGGATCCACAATCAACATCCATGGAAGAAGCAGTCAAGAAATCAAAAGACACATTGCATTGGGCAAATGTGCAGCAAAAGACCTCTTTAAAGTGTTCAAAAGCAAAGATGTCCCCTTGAAGACTAAGGTGCGCCTGACCCAAGCCATGGTATTTTCAATCACATCATATGCATGTGAAAGCTGGACAATGAATAAGGGAAACCAAAGAAGAACTGACGCCTTTGAATTGTGGTGTTGACGAAGAATACTGAATATACCATGGATTGCCAAAAGAATGAACATATCTGTCTTGGAAGAAGTACAACCAGAATGCTCCTTAGAAGCAAGAATGGCGAGAGTACTTCTCACATATCTTGGACATGTCGTGAGGAGGGATCAGTCCCTGGAGAAGGACATCATGCTTGGTAAAGTATAGTCAGTGGAAAAGAGGAAGAGCCTCAACAAGATGGATTGATACAGTGGCTGCAACAATGGGCTCAAGCATAACAACGATTGTAAGGGTGGTGCAGGACCGGGCAGTGTTTCGTTCTGTGGTGCATGGGGTCGCTGTGAGTCGGAACTGACTCAACAGCACCTAAGAACAACTGAATTTTGCTGTCTGCTGGCTCTCTTGCCCAAGTGCTGCTTTCCGTTTATTTCCTGGTTCTCTAATTACGCGAGTCTCATCCCTCAACTTGTTCATAAGTTCCTCAAAGAAAGAGAAATCATGTTGTTATGCCTCGTGGCCACTTTCCCTGACCCCCATCTCAGCATCTGGTACAGGGCAGTGTATGAATGAATGATCATCACAATTAACAAGCATTCCTTACTGGTTCCTTAATAAGACACAATCAAGAAGCCCAATGGGAATGAGTTCTCCAGTTCTGGTAGATAAAGGAGAGGGAAGGAGGGTTTCTAGTGCCTTTTTTTTTTTTTTTTGCTAAATGCTATACTGAGACTTAAATCAAGAAGTCTGAATTTGACAAAAGCCATTTGGTTTCCTACTTCCATTTGTGCACCTCTTAACTGGTTATTTGCACCAGTTATTGCTCGGTGGTTTAAGTGGATGAGAGCTATTTCAGGGTTATGGTAAGAGAAGAGCATTGCCCAGGCCTTTCTCTTTCCTTCTGCCCTGATTCCCAGCTTGATGCTGGTGTAACTCCTTTTCTCTAGGACCTCTGAAGAAGGTTCTTCAGAGTCAGAAGCCAATGTTTTAGGGCCTTGGTTTTAATCCAGTGATTATACTGTTTGTTGTCTTCTTATGTTTGCTAAACAGTCCTGGTGGCTACTAATCTTGCTTGCATTAGCTCAGTGATGTTGGGGCCATCTGCAACCTATATCAACTCTGGGTGCTTTGAAGTTCAACATGCAATAAAATGTTCATTAAAAAATGTGGAGTCATGAAAATGAGGTTACAGAAATGTTAACAAAGGATCGTTTCCTGCTTCCTGTACATTCTTTTCTGTTTTTTAAATGTATTTCTCTGAGGAATTTACATCACCATTAAAACCATGAAAGAGTTAAGGAAGGACAGGCCTGGGTCAAAAAGAGGGTGAGATTCCTGAGAAGATATCTTGGCAAGGGCCCAGCCTGTTTTCTTAATTGAGAGTTTAGGGTCTAAGGGAGAATTCAAATCAGAAAAAAAAAGTAGGAACAAATCTAGAATACTCATGAGTAACGGTTGGAACTCAGCATTCTTAATAGGATGGCTCTAAACGATACAGCCCACAGCCAGGAAGGGTCTGCTGTGTGTGAAGAACGCTTGGAATCATTGAATTCCAACTTCTAAGCAGTGACTGATGCCAGTAGATGCCTCTTGTTCATTTGAAGGTGGGGGGAGAGGGGAGAGGGTGGGGAGAGGGTGAGGAGGGGGGAGGGGAGGGGAGGGGAGGGGAGGGGAGGGGAGGGGAGGGGAGGGGAGGGGAGGGGAGGGGAGGGGAGAGACAGGTAGATTGAGAGAAAGAGAGAGAGGGAGGGAGAAAGAGGAAAAGGAAGAAGAGGAAAAAGAAAGTGAAGAGAAAGAAGAAAGAGAGGTACATGGGTGGGGTGGCAGAGGGTCACATAAACTGTTTATCGTGGCAGCTTTGATGGCTTGTCCACTGCCACTCTGGCTTACTTTCCAGTCATGGCCTTCTGACATGAATGGAGGTCAAGTTCTAAGTCTCTAAGTCTGAGAATCTAAAAACTAAAAGCATACCAGTCCCTGGCATGACCTTAAGGTAAGGGAGGTGTCCCCAAGCCTGGCAATGCTCTCTGCTGGCCTGGCCACAGAGAGGCATTTAATGAAGAAAGAAGATCTTTGGGCCCATGGTCCTGACTTGAATATGACCAAGTATACTAGGACACTTCAGAGGTCAGTCATTTTTCCATGAGAATGATTCCACTGAGGGTTAAAGACATTGCTATGACTAGCCACCAGTTAGTGGTAGAGCCAAAATTCTCCCTCCACACCACACGATGCCTCCTAGAGGAGCCTGGATTTCTTCTTAAAGGAAGGGCAGCGACAACGTATTTACATTCCTGGTAAATACACTGTCACTTCTCTAATGACATATGGTAATATATCAGCACCTTTATTTCTTGGTAGTCTGTCTCCTCCAGCAGGCACACACATTTGTGGACGTGCACACACGACACACACACACACACACGCATGCACAATTTACCATGGGCTCCAAAACACAATACCCAGAGAGGCCCCCTTATGGTTTGATCGCTATTTAAACAGCTCTTCCATAGGGAAGTCCTGGCTTTCATGGACCCTCCATGCTTGGCAGTGGGCATGCCCATACATGATGCACCCCTAGTCTCAGCATCCTTGCTAGCTTCTATTTTGAGGGGCAAATATCCGTGGGGACTCACTTATATGATCATTGATGACCATTTAATTACTGCTTATGTTAATAGCAAACAATTGTGTGATTATCACTTTACAGCCAGAGGGCCACTGTGTATACACTACAACTGTAAAGTCTTAGTCTTAACAATGACAGTCCCATATCCTACCATGAGGACCTTAACAGATTGTGCATCTACTAAGTAACACTATGAGGTTTTTAGAACTGCTGCCAGATGGCTCTGGGTTAGAGCCAGACTTACCCTCTCCCTTGCAACCCGGCTGTAGTTGAGTCTCATCAGTTCTGCAAACCGCTGTTCATAGAGGTGAAGCAACAGTACCAGGTACAAGCCTGAATTCATCAGCTCATTTTGTGCCTAAATATGGAAAAGGAGGCTCTTAAGTTCATGTATAAAATATTCATGATCTAAATCATGGAGTGGAGGGTAACAAGGCCAAGGGGTGGCAAGAAATGGGACAAGAACCCAATCCCCGAGACAAGGCCCACCTTGGAGACCAGAGAATGGGGAAGGAAGAGATTCAGGGTGGAGGTTGGGGCAGTCATTCTCCAGGGATTCTCTCCTTCCTAGAGGAGGAGGATGCTCTGAAAAAGCACCATTCTCCAGGCTTAATCCCATTCCACTAACATTTATTGAGCAGTTACACATGCAAAGCTTTGCGTTGGGTGTCATAGGGAACACAGGGCCTGCCGGGGTGGGTTGAATGGTGACCCTCAAAAAAGATACGCACACGTCCTAACTTCAGGAACCTGTGAATGTGGCCTCATTGGGAAAAAGGGTATTTGCAGACGTAATTAAGGATCTTGAGACGATATCATCCTGGATTATCCGTGTGGGCCCTAAATACAATGACAAGTCTTTATAAGAAAAAGACCAAAGGAGAGAATTGAGCAGGCAGAAGAGGATAAGACACAGACACATAGAGATGAGTGGGCCATGTGAAGACAGAAGCAGAAATAGGAGTCATGAAGCCATCGGCCAAGGAACACCTGGAGCCGCTAGGAGCTGGAAGAGGCAAGGAAAGGCTCTCGCCTAGAGCCTCTGGAGGGAGCACAGCCCAGCCTACATCTTGCTTTTAGTCTTCTGGCCTCCAAAACTTGAAAGAATGTAAGTTTCTGTTGTTTTAAGCCACCCGGTTTATGGTAATTTGTTTTGGCAGTCATAGGAAACTAATAGGGGTCCCTGGGTGGTATAAACAGTTAATGTGTTTGGCTGCTAACTGTAAGGTTGGAGGTTCAAGTCCACCCAGAGAAACCTCAGAAGAAAGGCCTGGTGATCTACTTCAAAAAAATCACCCTGACACACATGGGGTTGCCAAAAGCAGTCAACTGGTTTTACTGGTAGGGAACTAAGACAGACCCCATCCTGTGATATGGAAGACAGGCTCATTCAGAAGCAGCTCTAACACAAACTGAATGAATCCAGTGCTACAATGGAGATGGAAAGGGTAAGATTAGTTGAGTATGACACGAAGGAAGGCTTCTTGGAGGAGGTGGTCTTTGGTGGCCCTGGCCGGATGGGAGGGACTTTGGTAGATGGCTGTGAGGGGTGTGGAGGCCCTTCAGACAGAGGCACTGAATGCTAGCAATGGTACAGGGGCAGGGCAAGCAGAGAGTGTGTTGGGCCAAATTCCCTACTCACTGGTGAGGCTGCAGTATATGGGGAGAATTTTTGGGGGGCTTAAACCTTTTTGGCATGGCCTGGGGAGATGGCGAGGTGGAGACCAGGTTAGTCAGAACTGAGGAATTTGGACTTCATGCTGTATGTGACATGGTGCTAGTGGCGCCTTTGAGCAGAGGAGTAATCATGATGAGATCTTGTCTTAGAAAGGCAGAATCCTTTCTGCGGGAGAGTCTGAGGACACAGATGCCACAGTGGTGCTTTATTTCCCTAGATCCCTGGTTGGCCCACAGAAAGGGCCCTAGCCCTTAGCTCTGTAAGTTTCTCTCTTTACAATTGAGCCTGATGATGGCCTCAGCTAAGGCCCCTGCCCCAGCTGGTCTGTTGTCACTAAACCCCCAGACAGCATCTGCCTGGCAGGGTCTCAGACGGCACTGTGAACATCAGTGCCTTTGCTTGCATTCCTTCCATTTTGGTCTGTTGGCTTGTTTTCATGCATTTGTTTTAAATGACCCTCTCCCCTCTTTCTCCCAGGTCGTATCTGTAACTTTCTTTACGGCTGTCACAAAGTGACTTCCTCATCGCTCCAGTCGTTCCTTTACTCCAGGACTCCTAAGCATTTGCCTTTGTCTTCTACGTTGTGTCTTGTACTTGTTAACGTTTCTGCTTTTTCTTGAGGGGTAGGTTTATTTCTTTGTGCATTTTCCCAATGGGTATGACATGGGGAGGTTCAGGCCATCTGGCTGACCACGACTCCTTTGGCTGGACTGCAAGTCCTCACCCTTGGGACCCTTCACAGACCATGTTTGTCAATAAATGAGCGGTTTTAGTAACGACCCTTTCCCCTCTACGGAAGGCAGGCGGGGATGCTACTTTAATCCTCCATCTGTCCTCATGACCAATCCGTACGAGCGGAGAGTGGGGGGGTGCTCTGGGATGGGCCAGACGGTACAGGAAGCAGCCAGGCCCCAGGGACTGACATTCTCAGCAGAGGCCATGGCCCCTTACATCACCCTTGGGAAAGGTTGGAGCTGTCACTGTTTTCCCAGGAGACTTGAAGCTCAGACTTGACCCAGCGACCACTTCAGTGCCTCATCTTCCTTCCTTCCGCAGCAGCCTGGGCCCATCTCCCTGCTCCCATTAGGTCAAGGGTAACTCAGAAAGTTGGCACCCAGCACACCTCTTCCAGGACAAAGGAGCTGCCAGAAGAGGTGCTGAAGTCCAGCAAAGATCCATGCACTCTTCCCTCTGGATCAGTGCCAACTCTGGATCTTGGTGACAATGCCTAGCAGTGATGCCTCCTATTTTTAGCCTCTGGTTCTGTCTTCTGTGCTGTCCTGGCCTTGGCCTAGAGTGGACAGACAGGAGGTTGCTTGTTGTCATTTTTTCTGTTTTAATTGCCTCCTGCCACCTTCCTACAATTGAGTTGGTGCCTGCCACCTCCTTTAAGGCCGTCCCGCAAGCCACCTCCTTCGAGAAGCCTTCCTAATGTGCCCGTTAGCTTCTCCAACAATTTAAGCTTTGCCACTTGTATACTTTTCCGGTGGCCTCCTCCAGCAAGGGACCCTGACGACTCTGGCTCTTGCCAGTGAGCCTTAATGTGCATATACCCTCGGATGCATAATGGCAAATCAGTCAGCTAGAAATGGCTTGGAACTATCAGGTTTGTCAAAGCATTGGAGGGAAATCATTTACTTTTTATGACTCAGTAAGGCCTGGAGGCATGCAGATGGGAAAATATCCACTAATGTTTTCTGCAGATCATTTGAAAAGTCACTTCTAGCAGATTGTGTCTTTCCTCTGGCCTGTGGGAGGAGACCTGTCACGCGGCACCATAAATCTAGAAGGCTGAGCTCCTTTATGTGTGCCCTTTGCACACTGTGTGCGCGCCAGCAAAGCAGGGATGCATGACAAAAGGACTTGGCCAGCCAATGGGAGCGGGTGTCTGATAGTCAACTCAGAGTCAATCTTTGTGCTCCCCAGCTACAAGTGGGAGGGCTTTGGTATCTCAGAGTTCCTGGGGATTGGTTCAGCAGGGGCAAAAGGAACTTGATTTTGGAGCGTTGGTTATCAGAGCGATGCCTTGCCTACTCTTCCCTGACCAGTCATGCCACACGCCGACTCCCCCACACAGTTCCCTTTGGTGCACCAGATTGGAGGTGTGGGCGTGGGAGGAGAGGGTGGGAGTCTGACAAAGAGAAGGCACGCGAAGCTGTGGACAAGAGCTGGGGAGAGCTCAGCCCCCCTGCCAGCTGTTTCTCCCTCTTTTTTCCTGCCCCCACTTCAGTTTGTTAATATTCATTTCTGCCATGGAAAGTCTCTATATTATCCACCAGAAGAAGCTGACAGCTTGGCGGAACATTCTATCAGAGTCGTCACATGTGTTCAAGAGATGCTCCCAGGTTTGAGGGTGATTAGGTGACTGCATGTGTCTGAGGACATCTGTCCTTGGCTGGGATGGAGCAGAGCCAGGCCTGTGCTTCCGGTGACGCCAGCCAGAGGCCCGCTGAGACTCTCCTGTGCTGCCCTGGGAAGACGGCAGGAGCACATCTCTATCACACAGTGGGCAAAGGCCTCCAGAACTAGGGCACACAGAAAGCGCTGCCTTGTAAGATGGGCAGCCTGGGGCCATGGAATGCCATGACTTTGGGCAAAGAGTCTTAACTGAGCAGGGCCAAAGTGACTCCATTTATAGAAGGGGAGAGGCAATCCCCGCTCTTCCTGACTTCCCAAGGCGTTATGATAAAATGAGCAAAGAGAAGTAGAAGGGGTATTTCACAAAGCATGAGAAGCAAGAATTAACAAAAAGATTCAGTGAAACCGACTGGATGTAAGATCTGCGAGGGCAAGGGCCAGGTCCGCCTTCTTTGCTTCTGTATGCCTAGTGCCTAGCACAGTGTGTGGTACATAGTGCATGCTATGTACCTAGCAGTACATAGATGTTGGGTGGGCAGAAGAAAGAATGAGAAAAAAAGGTATAATTTTGGGCCCTATAGTGGCCTATTTAGACATGACTTTTGACTCTAGTGGTTCCAACTTCAGCATGCATCAGAATCACCTGGAGGGTCTGTTAGAACAGTTTCTGGGCATGCCTACATCCATCAGAGTTCTGGTTCAGTGGGTCTGGGATGGCGGCTGAGAATGTACATTTCTAATGAGTTCCCAGGTGATGTTAACGTTACTGGTTTGGGGACTGCTGATGCTTGAGAACCACTGCTCTAAACTAAGGATCAACAGTTAGGAGCCCCTGCCTAGATGTACAGAACCAAACCAGGACAATGTACTGTGATCTAAGCCCCTCCACACTCTCAAGGACCACTGACAGTGCCCATTGGGCACCTAAAGGGCACATCTCTGATCTGTGGTCAGATCCCGAGGGAGGTATCAGTCTCAGAAGTCTCAGACTTCACCCCCAAGGGTCTTCTGCTGAGAGGCCCTCTGTGGTCCCGAGGCCAGGTCAGACCGCTCTGCAGATGTTTGCCCAGCTGCCTGCGGATCTGTGTTCTGACCCTCCCACACTGCAGTTATTGCTCACGTACAGTGTCCCCGCTAGAAGGCAGTGACTGTGTTGGCCTCATGCACCATGGCATCTCGAGCATAGTGTCTGACGTGCAGTAGGCACTGTGTGAGTGTTTTATAATTTAGTTACCACCATCCGCTACTGTTCCCCATTTGGCAAATCGGTCCCGTTATATTGGGGCAATGATGATTCCTGGTGGAAAAGTCTTGGCACCACGTAAATTAACAACTGCCTCATAAAATGGTTCCAGTTCTGTGGACAGATCCTGAGACTATTACGGATACTATTCCTAATCCTCAAAGAAGCAAATGATGGAATAGAAATGGATGGGTGACATGGAGTAACACTCTTTGTAAGAAAACGACTTCAATCAGCCAATCGGAACATTTAAAGAGTCACTTTCTCCAGAGCTGGCTTCAGGCCACCACATGGGGTTGTTGTGGACCAAGCCAAGGTAGGAAAACTGTAATGTCAACTTTAATGACTTTCTAGAAAATTGGGCAAAAAATAAAGAAGACAAACAACACACACACACACAGTTAGTTAAAATTCTATGTTATGCATATTTTACCACAGTTATTTTTTACTGTGGTAAAATATTCATAATACAGATTTTTATAAATTTACATATTTTATATATTGATACCTGGCTCCACCCCAGACCAATTACATCAGAATATCTGGGGTTGGGGTCTGGGTATCAGTATTTTAATAGATCAAAAAGAAAAAAAAGGACATTAACTTAAATGTTGAAAGTTATTATTGAGGGAAATTCTTGTGTGTGTTTACAATTTTTGTAATTAGAATTAAACAAACAAACGAAAAAACTAATGGGAAAAAATGCGTTATAAAAAAGTTACTTGAGGTCGCTAAAGAGCTAGGCTTAGCTGAAACCAGCCGTAGGCCTTTTCTGGCTTTGTAGCTTTCCTTTTACTGGTCTAGGTTTGGTACCAGCCAAGGCCCCTTCTCGAGAAGGGAACCTATTTTCGAAGAGTGAAGAGCACTGAGGGTTGGCTAAGAGGGCCCAGATGAGCCAAGTTTGGGGAGTGGGGCAGGAACTAGGGCCTCAGAAGCAGAAGTGCGTCCATCAAGCCCCACAGCCGGGCTAAGGGGCTTCCTCAGCTAGGCTTGTTCCCTCAGTAGGCTCACGGTGCCTGCAATGAGCTGGAGTTGTAGTACATCCTAGGTTTTTTGTGTTAAACAACAGTTACCTCAGTCTTTATCCACAGAGAATTACTGAACTCATCCAAGTCACACTTCTCTTGCGTCTTGAGTTTAACTCAGATTGTTAGTAAACAGACACTGTTACATTCACAACAGGCCATCAGAACAGTCAGAACTGCCGGAAGAGCATGAGCCCTCAACTGCTTTCCATCAGCAGACCCACAGGGTGCGTCTGTCAATCTAGTTTCCACCTGTGATTATAGTGAAGAGCATTTTCAAAAGGCTTTGATGGTCTGTCAAGTTCTCACTGAAACAAACTTAGTTTCTACTTCCATGTAGAATATACCATGCTGGATATTTTCCATTTTCCCCTCCAGAACTACTTTCTACCTTGCTCTGTGCCCTAGAGGCTGACCTCAATGGATTGCATCAACTAGGCTCCCTTGCCCTCTGGTTTCCTGTTGAGTTTGGCCAATGGGAAGCACTGGCAGAAGGCCAGTGAGGAGAGAGGCAGGAGTATTTATTCTCACTCTTTCCTTTCTGCCTGGCAGTGGTATGCCCATGGCTGCTTTCTCCTACTGAAGACCACTTGTTGTTGGGTGACCTTCTCCTATAGCCACAGCCCTCCCAATCCCAGTAACTGCTCCTTTTTCCTTGTCATTTCAGGCCTAAAACCCTCAGGCCTAGGGGTGGTCATATTGCTGGTTCCCAGAGTGCTTCACCATTCCTCATTGTTTTCTCTTGCTGCCTACCTTTTTGCCCTTCATTCAGCTCTCATCAATCACCTCTTTTGAGCATCCCATCATCTATTTCCTGCTATAGATGACACAATTACTTCCACAGTTCTTTCTAGAATGTGCTTTGTGGCTGGTCATCTCAGCTAGAAGGATGGAATAAGGCCAAAAATATGGGTATAATCCCTGTGTAGGTCAGTTGGCTTTGTTCAATGGTGGACTCTAGCCTGGTCCTTAGTGCACTTTAGCCTTCTCCCTTGAGTGCCAAAGAGACTGGACATCTCTGTGGCTATAATAAGGCAGTTCTTATTTACTGAGAGCCTTCTCTGTACAGGCTCTGTATTATGGGATGTACTTGTGCCTTTTCCGACCTCCAGCCTCTCCCTTTCTACAGGTGAGAGAACTGAGGTCCAGTGAATTCATGTAGCTTCCCCAAGATCACACAGCAACCTTGGGGACTAAGATTTAGGTTCAGATCTTATTCAAAGTTGGTGTGCTTTTCAGTGGGCCAGGTTGCCTCTGGCTTTGTGAGTGCAGAGATTGCAGTACAACTGGAAAAATTTGCTGTTGGTGGCCCAATACTATAAATATCACTGATAAAGGAATAGTATATGGTAGCAGCAGCTTGGCAGCAACAGAACGATATGGAAATGCTTGAGACCAAAGGAAACCTTCACTAGACAAGGCATCGCCCTGGACTGGCAGTACTTGTGATGTGTGCATGATGTGTGCACACTATTCTGGTAACCTGTCCTCATCTGGACATGTTCTTCTCAGGAAGCCTGACACGTTCCATTTCCTGAAATAACCTGTGTTTGAGATGACCACAGGGACCGTGTCTGCACGCTGGCTGGCACGCTGACCTCAGATGCTCACAAGGCCTGGTTCCTTTCAGTATTTTGACTCCAACATTCTCAGGGTCCAAGGATGTGAGTTGTTCTGTTTCTCTTCTCAGCTCTCAGTGTCTGGGGGATATGACCGAGCAAGGAGAGACCCTCAGGTCTCAAAAACAGATGGACTCAAAATACTGCATTTACTTCTCAGGAAATCCTCTGGGTTTTTTTTTTTTTTTTTTTTTCCTGCCAATCTCCTGAAGCCTAATTTCTGCAGTTCTGCAATGTTGGTACAGCATTATGTCCGTTATACTAAGCTTGCTAATTGAGCTGTTCAAATCTTCTCGTTTCTTATCAATTTTTTTGGCTCTATGTCTAGCAGCCTTGGGGTTTTAAAAAAGGAAACTGCAGAATTGCCCAGAATCACAGAGACCATTTTGACTCAGCTTTGCTTTTTACAAGAAAAAAAAAAAAAAAGGCCTGGATACAGCTAATGCTCTGAGAGTTGAAGTGACATTTTGATTGTTAACAATGATTTTATAGTTTTAAAATCGTGCGCTTTACAGTCGTGACCATTAATCATTTTTTCCAATCACGTTATAGAAAGTCAGTCCTAAATTATAAGGGTAATGATGGGCAATTCTTATTTGAAAAATATTTATTGACTGCTCATGATGTGCAAGGCATCTTCTCGGCCAACGCCGTCCAATGGAAATGTAACGTGAGCCACAAATGCCAGCCACGTCTGGGATCTGAAAATGTCTAGTAGCCACATTAAAAAAAAGTAAAAAAAAAACAGGTAAAATTAACTTTAATGACATATTTTCTTTAAGCCAATATATCCAAAACATTATCATTTCAAAAATATAAAAATATTAATGTTATATTTTTCTTTGATTTTTTGTTCTTAGCCTTAGAAATTTGATGTGTATTTCACACAGCACATCTCAGTAGGCTGTAGTCACATTTCAAGTGCTCAGTGGCCCATGGCTTCTGTATGGCACAGTGCACTTCTATGTGGAAGACTGCCTAAGAATTGGGTGATTAACTATTATCCTGGGAATAGATCACACTCCACCTGAGGTTAACTTTTTCACAATATTAGAACTACAATCCAAATGCCCCAGAAGAGTTAGATAATTCACTAGGTGTTAAAATGTACACAGTAGGCAAACAGTTAACAAGGTTGTCTGGTAACTGAAAGGTCTCTGAAGGTTAGAGTCCACCCAGAGGTGCCTCGGAATAAAGACCTGTGATTTACTTTGGAAAAATCAGCCATTGACAACCCTATAGAGCACAGTTCTAATCTGACACGTGTGGGGTCCTCATGAGTTGGAGTCAACTCGACAGCAAATGGTACTGGTAGGTACTTCATCGTGTTTATTAACCTTGAGTAAAGCAGTTCCTCATTATCCCAGAGTTACTTGATATTTAAATTGGGAACCATCCCCAAGAACCTGACTTGTTTTGCTCTTGCTGTCATTAAACTTAACTCGTTGTTGTTGTGTGCCATTGAGTCGAGATTCAGACTCACAGCGATCCTATATGATAGAGTAGAACGGCCCTATAGGGTTTCCCAGGCTGTAATCTTCATGGCAGCAGATCTCCAGGTCTTTTCTCCCACGGAGCCACTGGTAGGTTTGAACCTATAACCTTTTGTTAGCAGCCGAGCACTTTAACCATTGTGCCATCAGGGCTTCTCAAACTTAAATTACTTCAGCAAATTTTGTCGTGGAACTTGCTAACTTTTTGCTAGTTCTGTGTGTCCAGTCAGCCACTGCAGCTGCCTACTTTTGCCCCTGAGAGCAAGACGACCTCAATCCAGGACGACCAAGACTTTCCAACTCTTCCAAATTCTAATTTAGTGGCAGACCTTGTCAAAGAAGTAAGCTAAACGGACTTTCTGAGACTCACACCACACAAGGTCGTCTACATGCAGGAAACCAGGTAAAGTGAGTTTGTTCCTGCCTGGCACATCTTGCCAGCCGAGGACGCTGAGTGGGTGGGAGTGTTTCTTACCCGGGATTGCTGGTGTTTCTGGTAGAACTCGCTCATGTTAAAGTCCTCCAGATCGACCAGCAGGCCTTGCTTACACATTTCACACGTTTTCACGGCACCTAGATCCGCTCCTTAAATTAGATAAAGAATTATATGTTACATATAACCCTGGGTTTGTTTGTGTTGGCATTTTAGACAGGTGATATTTTGAAAGCAAACTCATGTGTGTTATGAATTCTGAGTGCCAGTGACTTTCATTTTCAAGCCTTCCACGTTCTGTGGAAAATGACCTTGAGTCTGAGATCTGAAAAATGTCCTTTGTAATCATTTTTATTATTATGCAAACTTCATATAAGTGAAATTTCCATGACTTTTAAATAACAGGTCTTGCTTTCTATTTAAATATAAACATAATGGCTCATAAAACTGGAATTGCTATGTGGAGGCTAAGTCTATAACATAGATGTTTGCAAAAAGAGTGAACATTGGGCTCATGCTATTTTTTTTTTGCAGACCTAACACAGGTCCAAGGGAATAAATCAGTGAGGACCAAACGCAGGTCCAAGGAAATAAATCAGTGAGGACCAAACGGATGCAAGAAGGTATCTTCAACCTGCAGCCTAAAAATCTGCCTTTATTTCTCTGCCCAGGTGACATTCCCACCTGAGAAAAGTGAGGAAGCCAGCGGCCAGGAGTATATACTAGTTATAACAGGACCCAGGGCCAGGACTAAGCTGAGCTCAGACTCATTTGGGAAAAGGAACATGAGAAAGCTTCCTTTGTTGCTGGGTTGTTTGTGTGTGTGGGAAACCCTGGTGGCATAGCGGTTAAGAGTTATGGCTACTAACCAAAAGGTTGGCAGTTTGAATCCACCAGGCACTCCTTGGAAGCTCTGTGGAGCAGTTCTACTCTGTCCTATAGGGTCACTATGAGTCAGAACTGACTTGATGGCAACAGGTTTGGTTTTGGTTTTATGATGTGTGTGTGTTTTAAAACGTGCGTTCTACATCAGCATTTTTTTTTCTCCACTTAACCCTATTTCTCAATGCAAATGTGGAAGGTACAGAATCGTGGCCATATGTCCACATAAACACTCTACCGTATACTATTTTCTCAAGTGTAGTTGCTGCATTTTGGCTAGTGATGTACTGGTGTTTATTTTATGGGTTAGAAAATAGAGGACTAATTAGTTACTACATTTATCTGTAAAAAAAAATAGGGCTTGTGCAGTTTTATAGCCCAGTTCTATCTTTCTCTGCTGAGGATATAAAGATATAGTAAATAAGAGAGACCTTTCAAAGGACAAGGCTAAATAGTGATCCTTTGTATTTTGTTTGATTTTCTTTTTTAAAGTATTATTCTGTAATGCTTTTGGCTACTGAATGTCCCGTGTGTCTTCCAGTCTAATCCTGCTAAACATACCCATACTAGCATTGGCATTTACAAGCATTTAGCAACACTTTCATCACACATTTCTCGAGTACTTTTTCTGTGCTAGATGCTTAAAAAAATGCTTACTTGGCCCAAATTTCTACTAAGATAAAGCATTGTACGGCAGAGTCATTAGCAACCAAAGCCCACTGGTTTCTTTGCTCTCTGAAGGACTGAGTGCCTTGCTTGGCTCGTGACCGTACATTTAAGCATCTTGGGCAATGGAATTACATTCTCATGCTAGGGAAGGTGCGTATGTTCGTGGAAAAAGAGCTTTGGGGATGAGGCAATTAATACAATTACCTCCACATGCTCATTCCTCTGCTTAAATGGCATGCCGTCTTGGTGAGGGGCATGGCAACCCTCCATGGGGACCGGGCAAAGCTCTGGGTCTCCTAGACAGCCTGGAACAGTGATAACCAAAGAGGAGAACATGGAAGAGGAGAGAAACAGGGTCTGGCTATGCAGTAAAAGTTTTCCAAGAGGCGTGTCGGAAAAAGAGAGCAGCTATTTTCTCATCCAGTTGCTCTTTGCCTGGATGGCTCATGTTTTTTTGTTAAAGTTGCTCTCATTTCTAGAAGCATGTCTTAAAGAAACCTCCTGTTCTTTGCCAAGAAAACTACAGCAGACCTACTGATGTGGCTATATTTAAGTTATAACGTCTGCAGGGAGTTGAGAAGGGGTGTCACACCCAGTTATATGATCTGTTAAAGAGAGCTGACAAAACCAGCGCGTGGAAATCTCTATTGAAAATGGCTTTAGAAAATGAGACCAGCTCTCGTTTCCTATCCCGACTGCAAAAAGGCAGCTTTGCTCAGTTTCTGAGGTGGTCCCCTCCCCTCCCCATATAAGAAGGCAGCAGAACTGTGTGTGTTCTGGGGTTTCTCATGATGGGCACTGAATTATTTTTGCCAGGTGTCTGCTAGCTGGGCATGGCTGCTGTGTGCTCTCTGAGGCTCAGCTACTGACCCATTTCTTCTATTTCCGTTCTCTGGGAGGCAATCTTAGGATTTCTGCTTGGGCCTCAAGCAGGGTAGGATTCAAGAGCATAAGGTTCCAGATTCTTCTCTCAGACTTGCAAAAGAAGAATCATTTTCCTCTTGTAATTTAAAGAAAGCATTTAGACACGCTGACTATCAAGGCTGTAAGCAGAAACACTGGGCTTTGCCACATTTCCCTGAGTTTCTGCTGGGGGTGGGGGGACATTAAGCTGTTGACAAGGCTCTGTGCCCTACACTGTGGTGTCTCATATTAATTATATGTCGTTGCACGTTTGCCGCTCTTCCTTCCCCACCTACCTGATGTTATTTTCACTTGCAGCCACTTTTTCAGGCAGTCTTGATGAACAAACTGCAGGCTTCCCACACAGCCACAAGGCTTCAGAAGGGGGTTCGTGAGGGAACCCCCGGCTATCTGACAGATGCGACACAAGTCTCCTTCCTCCTCGGAGTCCTCCTCCAGGAGACTAAACGGAAGACAAGCCCTCGTGACCAGGCGTCTACATGTTTGCAATTTCCACAAATATCCATTCCCAGGGTGTTAGCGAGGGAAAGATGAGAGAATAATCCCCTAACCCTCTGCCCACCAGGGCTTCCCAGGCTCACCTGCCTCTCCCTCTAACCCCACCGAAAATTCTTCCCAGTCTGGTTATTGATAATAGATGCAATAATTCTTATTTCAGGCCCCTTTGTAGTTACTGATACTTATGGGCTGACTCGTGGTGCAGTGGTTAAGAGCGCAGGCTGCCAACTAAAAGGACAGCAGTTCGAATCCACCAGCCACTCCTTGGAAGCCCTATGGGGGCAATTCTACAATGCCCTATAGGGTTGCTATGAGTTGGAATTGACTTGACAACGGGTTTGGTTGGGTAATGGGCTGACTAGGAGAACCAGATGTGCTGTTATGATCACCCAAGAGGTGCGGAAAGGGCTACGGAGAGAATCGGGTCTCCCTGTCATATCCACCGTGAGGAAGCTGGTATATTGGTGAGCACATGGGATATGTGGTCAGGGGTCCTAGGTTAGGAGCTTGCCCCTGAGACTTGTGAATTGTGTGACCATGGACAGGTTACATAAACTTACTTAAGATGAGTTACTATCCTCATCTGTAAAATAAAGGTAATGATGATAATAACCCTGCTACTACCAACTTCACAGGGTTGTAGGCAGACCGGATGCAATAGTGATGGTAAGCCTGTTTTCAAACTTTAACGTGCATCCAATGTCTGGTAAAATATTTTCACATTGAAAAACAGAAACAAAACCAGTTGCTATTGAGTCAGTTCTGATTCGAGGCAACCCCACGTGTGTCAGGGTATAACTGTGCTCCATGGGGTTTTCAATGGCTGATTTTTCAGAAGTAGATTGCCAGACCTTTCTTCCCAGGTGCCTCTGGGAGGACTTGAATGCCAGCCTTTTGCTTAGCAACCGTTTGCACCACCCAGGCCACCAGGTAGGTGTCAGTTTGGATGAATGATGAACCAACAAACCTGGACATGAGCTCACCAGTAACACACACTTGCCAACAAATTATGTCGATATTCCAGAATGTAAGCTGCTGGAATTGGATGAAGATAGACTTAATGAAAATGAACGCAAACATATTCGTGTCTAATAAATGGTGGACAAAGAACAGCTGGTTGGTCGTCATGTAAGGAAATTTTCAAGAAGACTTTGACAAGGTTATATACAATGGCTAGGTTTTTTTGTTCTTGCTGTTTTTCTTTAGAATCCTCCTGGGGCGGGAGATTGCCTGGTCAAGGAAAGGAAACTGGCTGGAGACTAAAATCAAAGGAGAAGAAGAAACGGACATTGCTCTAGTTATAGGAGTACATACTCAGGTTCTTAAGTGACTTTCTTGCCAAGAAAGGGAAGCTCAATGAAAAGGAACAGAACTATGGAGTTTTTCATTATGTATATTCTGAATATTTAAGCACTATTTTCAGCATTGAAAATGGTGGTGAGATTCCGAATATGTAAAATTCCCTGAAGAGCAATTTGACAATATACATCAAAAGCCTTAAAAATCTATGTTTCCTTTCATCAGCAATTTCACATTTAAGAAGGTATTCTAGTTAATTAATTGTGGATTTGCTCAGAAGGGAGACTAATCAAATTACAAGATAACAGTCAATATAAAGTAAGCAGTCCTTAAAAAAAAAAGTGTGTAACACTGTAAGATAAGAATCAAAAGTAATTTGAAAAGGAAGACACTAAACTTATTATTCACAGTTGAAATAATTTTCTACATAGCAAACCCCAAATAATTTACAGACAAAATATTAGAATTAAAAAGAACGTTTAGCAAGGATATAGACAAAATATATAGTCGACTGCAATTCCATACACCAGCAACAAACAGTTAAAATTACAATTTAAAATACTGTTTTCAATAACAAACAACAAATAAAATAAGTACCTAGGGGTAAAAACAACAACAAAACCCCTAGTTGCCGTCAAATTGATTCCAACTCACGGCAACCTCATTTGGGTGTGAGTAGAACTGTGCTCCATAGCAATAAACCAAACAAAACATGTGCAAGACTTTTATAAAGAAAATCACAAAATGACTTTCAAAGGCATTAAAGAAGACGTAAATAATAAATGGGGAGGTGTGCCATATTTACGGAAGAAAGACTCAATATCTCGAAGATGTCAGTGTGTCCCCAAATTATCTATAGAGTCAATGCAGTTCCTATAAAAATCCCCAAAACTGTTTCTTAAATGCATAGTCATGGACTCTCAAAGAAGAACAAAGCTGAGAGGGAGGCTTTGCATCATCAGTTATAAAGACATAAAACTGCAGACATTAAGATGGTGTGGTACTGGATTAAGGAAAGACAATAAGACCAATGGAATAAAATAGGGAGCCGTGTGACAGGCCTACACATTTATAGGCATGTTATATGTGACAGAGGTGGCCCTGTAGATCAGTGGGGAAAGATCCTGGGACAATTTCCCATTATAGTACTCATAAGGGGGAAAAAATGAATCTTGCTTTATACCACGTTTTAAAAATCACTTCTTACTTAAGTCCAAATCCACTTCAAATTAAGTACAACTCGTGCAATGTAAAACTAGAGATTTTAGAAGAAAATATGAAGACTATCGTAATGACCTCAGGTTAGGAAAGGATTTCTTAATCAAGACAATATACAAATCACAGTCCATAAAGAAGAAGATTGATGCATTTGACTATGTTAAACTCAAGAATTTATTTTCATCAAAAGACATTTTAAAGAAAGAAAAGACAAACTACAAATTGGGACAGTATTTTTAACACATAACTGTCAAAGGATTACATTGCTAGCCAGAATACATAAAACTAAATCCAACCAGTTGCCACTGATTACGATTACAACTCATAGTGACCCTGTAGGACAGGGTAGAACTGCCCCACAGAGGTTCCGAGGAGTAGCTGGTGGATTCGAACTGTCGACCTTTTGGTTAGCAGCTGGGCTCTTAACCACTGTGCTACTAAGGGCCCCAGAATATATAAAGAACTCCTAAAATAAATAAGAAAAATATTTTAAAAGAACAATTAGCCAAAAACATAAATATTCTACTGAAAAAGAAGCAGTAAGAACATAAAGTTGATTATAAAACAAAAATTTGACATTTAAAAGATGCTAACCTCGTGAATAGTCATGAAAATGTAAACCAAAACCACAATAAAATATCATTTTACTCCCACCAGACTGGCAAAAAAATTCGGAAAAGCCTATCAATACAAGCGTTAGCAAGGATGTACAGTATTATCCATTACCATGGGACAATAAATTGGCATTTAGTGCAATATGCTACCCGCCACCTGGCAATTCCCCTTCTAGATAAATATTGTGCAAAACTCTTGCTCATGTGCACCAGGAGGCATCTATGAGAATGTTCATGCAACGCTGTTTACAGT
This sequence comes from Loxodonta africana, assembly GCF_030014295.1. Lineage (NCBI taxonomy): Eukaryota > Metazoa > Chordata > Mammalia > Proboscidea > Elephantidae > Loxodonta > Loxodonta africana. Next base: position 29,176,808 of record NC_087359.1, on the reverse strand, counting down.
AAACTGTAAACAACAACTACAATGGCTGAATTGTAGTATATTCATATAATGGAAGACTTTGCAATGGTACGTGTGAATCAACTAAAGCTGGGGAGATCAACAAGGATGCATCTCACTAACGCTGTTTAAGGGGAAAAGGAAGTCAGAGAAGACGAGGGAGGTATGCTACTATGTCTACAGAGTTAACACATAAAACTACACAATATATTGTTTAGGAACACATATATACACCTTTTTTTACACAAATAACATGGACTATACATCTTTTGCCAACTGCACAGCTCCCCACGCCCCGCTCCCCCGCTATTTATATAAGCGCGCTCTGCTTCCTGTTATATGTGTGGGCAAGCTATTTACGTGGGCATGCTATTTGTGAAAAAATACAGGTACATACAGTAAAACCACAAGGCAAAAAAAAAACAAACCCCAAAACACAACAAAACAAAAAAGAGAAATGATACACGAAATACAGGGATGATCTCCTGGGGGAGGGGCGGGGAGAGAGTTGGTGGTGTGGAGATGAGTGTTTGGGCGGTTCACGAGGGCTCCAGCTGCCAAAAATGTTCTATTAACCTAGAGGGTGGGAATAGGGGTGTCTAATTTTTTTTTTTTTTTAATTCTTTAAAGGGTACATGAAGTCTATGAGTGGCGAAAACCTTTCAGCACTGGACTGCTAGCCGAAAGGTTGGCGGTTCAAACCCACCCAGAGGTGCCTTGGAAGACTGGCCTGATGATCTGCCTCCAAAAGGTCACGGCCTTGAAATCTTACTCTGCACACGTGGGGTTGCCATGAATCAGAATCGACTTGACAGCAAGTAATAATTAACAACAACAATCAAGGTGTAAGTATATACATGTGCTATATACTTACTTGTATGTATGGTATATTTCATACTAAAGTAGTTAATCAAGAAAAAATTTTATAAGAATGTAAGTGACATTGAAAAATGGACTTGAAATACTAAAATAAAGCCTATTATAAAACAATATGCGCCAAATAAAAAAACCAAACCCATTGCGGTTGCATCGGTTCTGAATAGGACAGAGTGGAACTGCCCCATAGGGTTTCCAAGGAGCTGCTGGGGGATTCACACTGTCGACCTTTTGGTTAGCAGCCATAGTGCTTAACCACTGTGCCACCAGGGCTCCCCAATATGTGTCACTGCTTGCTAAAAATTGCATTTATATGCAAAGAAAAAAGACTGGGAACAAGGTTTTTAACAATGTTTATCTCTGGATGTGGGGTTATAGGTGATTTTTCTTTTAAGTTGATATTTTTACTATTTCCTAGAATGAGTATTTTTGAAACAATAAGAAGAACATAAATTTGATTATTTACAGAAAAAAGAGAGTATCTGGTAAACTAAGAAGTACACAAATAATAGCTATTTTTAATGTATTACCATGCCTAGAAGTGGATATATATATATATTTTTAATTATTTTTTAGGCATCGCTTTGGAATGGTAGAAATGTAGACTCCTGACAAGTGGGTCTGAGGCTGTATTATTGAGTAGGTGAGGAGGGGTAGGGGTGAGGCCTCTTGGCTCTTAACCACGGGTTGGTCTTCTGGTAGCTCATTTAATATGAGGAAAAAAAAAAAAAGTGCTGCTAACCAGAACGTTACTTCATTATTACAGTTGAATAAAGGATAAATAGGAGTATGCATTCTTATGTATCTTTTTTCCTCCTCCTTACATTTCTAATTCGTTGCTATGGAATTTTCTCATGTACAAATGAATATCAATATGATAATTAACAGTCCAAGGACGCCATACTAACATACCTAGAGAGAGCTCACATTCAAAGAATCAGTTCCCAGATCCGGTAAAGCCAAGATGTGGGCATGGTAAACACCTATCAAAAATGAAATGGCAGCACCCTGACGTGCTGTTTAATGAGGGCTTAAAAAAGTATCAGATTTCGTAGCTGTGAAGTATCCCAAAATCATCTCACAAGAAAGATCAAAGAAAAGGGCAAATTAGAAAAAGAAAAAAAAAAAGATCTTATTTCTCCTCTGATGTATGAGAAAAAGCACAGAAAGCGGAAGGAGTGGTTACCCTGGCACAGCCCTTCAGAGAACCGAGGTAACTATGGTAACGGTTTGGGATTGGCCTTTAGGTTTGGAAGGTTCAAATTCTAGAACTGTTGGTTGGATTTGTGCTAAGTCCCATGGGGGAGAGCTGTGAACTTCAAGTGCTGAATGCTTCATTCTCTGGGGATTTAGCAACCTTTTCGTAAAAACTCTTGGTTCTTAATTGCTGGTGAGAAGAGCTACCTGTATGCAGTAGTCAGAAACCCTGTTACCTGCAAACTTGTCTTTCTTCAAGTTATGGCATTAAAGAAAAAAACATTTTGGGCGTACTTAAGAAATTGAGCAGGAACACCGAACTTTGCTTATATACGTATTTTAAGAGCAAGAAAGTGGAGATTGTTTTCTCAAAACAAGCAATCAGAGCAGGAACACCGAACTTTGCTTATATATGTATTTTAAGAGCAAGAAAGTGGAGATTGTTTTCTCAAAACAAGCAATCATTAGAATGTCACATAGGGCCTATTCATGATTTAAAACTCCCTTGACCCTCTAATGAAAGCACTGTTTATTTGAGCATTGGCAAAAACGGAATACATATATATTCATATAATTATTCACAAATATATATTTACAAATATGTTTATATATATATTTCACATAATTATGAAAATTCCTCACCTTTCTTGCAATTTCTTGAGTTTCTCAGGGTCTGCTTTATTTATTGCCTTTATCTTAATAGCTTCCTTTTCATCTGGGAAACTGGAGGCTGCTATTGTGTTCCCAGTAGCATTTTGATTTGGGAAATCAGACACTGCAAAGAAAGTAAAAGGTATATTTTCTTGCAGGGGCCCAGGCATGTGAAACTGGCCTTGTAAGTTCATTCCTGATAGAGAGGAGGTGGAAGAATCCACTGAGGACATACCACCTTGAGGATTTAGTAAGAGATCTTCTGAATATAATGGAGTCCCCTGAGGTTGGCTTCTTAAGGTATTATCTTCTACTACCCCGACATCAAATTCATATGCACTGTTTACTGGAAAGTCACTGTGGTTTTCAGCACGGGCAAATGGATTCCTGCTTCTAATGGGGGACAGTGGTCGACGAATATTAAATCTTGAGTTCCCCTCTGAGCCTGAACTGTGAACTGAAGAAGATGACGTTGACAAGTCTACAGAAATACCATCTCTCAGAGCAGAATGCATTAATGATCCTGGAGCATTATAAGATGAATCCATTGATGATCTCGGAGCTGTTGGTCTGCTAGAAAGAAAGCAGTCAAAAGAATTTCTAGAACTGTTTAAATAGTCTTGCCAGTCCCTTTCATAATCACGGGTACCAGGCCTATCCGCCATAGAAGTACAATCATTAGGTACATTTTCAACATTGAGACCATCGTCTTGTCTGGGTTCAGACTTGGTGTCCCATAAATGAAAGGCATTTTTCTCAAATTCACTGTCACCACTGTTAGTCTCTTTAGCAGACTCCCCTTCAAGAAACCCAGGGTCTTGGAACATCCTTTGCCCATCAGAAGGTTGCTCTGTCACTGGCTGCACTGCATTGTTTAGTCTTAATGAGCCATAACTAAGCTCACTTCTTAAAGAATTAGCTCTGTACCTTCCAGGGTTTCCTTCAAAAGTTTTATTTTTGGACTGAGCAGCCAATGTCCCAAGAAATCTACTTCTCTTACGATTGGAAGGAGAACGAGGTGGGTGCATACCAACCAAAAGAAGTTCTTCCTCTAAGTGGGTTTCCTCTTCAGTGTCATCATTTTCTCCCCCAGTGTTTAATGATAAAATGGAATAAAAATCTTCATCTCTGAACCTAAATGGGGCCCTTCTTGACTCTCCGGTGGTGGTGGATGTGACTGGTGGCCCCAAGAACTCGCTCAATACTTGAGGACTATTTGTTCCTTGGAAGCCCTGGGATAGAGCTGAATGTGGCTCACTCTGGGAAAGAGCACTCCTGTCTCCTTTGTTGGTTCTCTCAGAGGTGTTCTCAGCTGTTGTCATCAGCTGTGAGGATGGGACTAAGTTTCTTCTGTCTCGAGTTGACCTCTTCAGCTTAGTGTCACTTGCCCACACTGGGCCTTCTTGCTGAACTACTGGATCTGCATTGAGGAAAGACAAATTTATCATTCTATTATAGATGCCTGTGGGTGAAAGTGTGAGAGTCCCTTAAGATAACAAACAAGCCCTGGAAAAGAAACTATGCATTGCCAAAATGGCTAGAGGTACAAGAGGAGGCTCAGTACAGTTTGCTTCATTTTTACCGCTTCTAAATTCTCCTTTGTATACTTGTGGAGCTTAGGCTGGTTCTAGGGAAGCTTGGGTGACCTTGAGGATACAGATTCTTCCTATGCAAGCCTCAGTAAGACTGGTCAAGCCCAAGGGCTGGTGCTGGGTAAACCTCTCACTAAATACTGGTTTTCATTCCAGGAGAGAAAAATTGAGTACTCCAGGAATGACTTCTACAAAAACCACCAGGGGCTTTCTCATCCAAATTCATTCAACATACATTTATGACACCGCTGCTGCCTACACAGCTTTATAAAAGCTTAAGAAAAGTACAATCTATCTTGGGAGGTTGGGAAGAAGGTTATTATTATTTTTTTAAATTGTGCTTTAGGTGAAAGTTTACAGAGCAAATTAGTTTCTCATTCAATAATGTATACACAAATTGTTTCGTGACATTGGTTGCAATTCCCGCATTGTGTCAGCACTCCCCCCCTTTCCCTTTACACCCTGGGTTCCCCAGTTCTGTTAGTCCAGTTTTCCTGTCCTGTCTCACGTTCTCGTCTTTGTTTTTGGTCAAGTGTTACCCATTTGGTCTTGTATACTTGATTGATCTAAGAAGCACGTTCATTAGGTGCGTTGTTTGTTTTATAGGTCTGTCTAATCTTTGGCTGAAAGGTGAACTTCGGGAGTGGCTTCAGTTCTGAGTTAGCAGAGTGTCTGGTGGCCATAGACTCAGGGGTTCCTCTTGTCTCTGTCAGACCAGTAAGTCTGGTCTTTTTTTGTGAATTTGATCTTTTGGTCTACATTTTTCTCCCACTCTGTTGGGGGTCCTCTGTTGTAATCCCAGCCAGAGCAGTCAGTAGCGGTAGCCAGGCACCATTAGTCCAGGAAGAAGGTTATTGAACCCAACGCCCACAGACATGAATGATTTTGTTTATAGTTACCATTTACTGAAAATAAAAACTATAAATTTCTCATGAAATCATATCTCTTTTTTGTCACTAACCCATTGCTCTCAAGCTGATTCCAACTCACAGTGACCCTATAGGACAGAAAAGAACTGCCCCATAGGGTTTCCAAGGAGCAGCTGGTGGATTCAAACTCCCAATGTTTTGGTTGGCAGCCATAGCTCTTCAGCCCTGTGCCACCAGGGCTCCTTCCTTGTCACTAGCTCCTAGTCAATTTGTAAACTCTGGCTACAACAGACTACATCCTACCCCCGTGGAATTTAAGTATGAGTAGCTATAGAGAGAGGAGGAAAAGTGCTGAAGTGGGTAGGAATTTCCATTGTTAAAACTACTTGTTCAAAACTTGCCCTTAAAAAAAATAATGCATAAACTCATTTACTGATGGCTTACACTGAGTGGGTCGGAGATCATGCTAATGGCATTACGTCCATACATTTTGGCCTCACAATGCTATGAAACAGGTACCATTACCATACCACATTATAATTGAGGGGACCAAGGCTTCAGGAGGTCACGTAAATTCCACAAGATCATATTTCTGGTAAGTGATGGAGTGAAGGTTTGTACCTAAGCCTGCCTCATACTACAGCTTGTGTTCTTAACCACTACCCTGGGTTATCACTTATAAAACTGACTGAATGTCCAATTTCCTTGAGAAAACCAGAATCCACTTTATAAATTGTGATGTGTGTGTGTTGTCGAGGGTCTTTTTTATCCTCTCGATGTGGATAAAACACTGAAAGTCCTTCCTCTTCTCTGATTCCACTTACCTTTATTCCCTCCTGACATCTGCCTTCCCCATTTACTCCTCTCTCTGCTATTCTGTGGGATCTGATGAGGCTCTGCTATCCTTTATCATTCTGCTTCTAAAGTGGTTTGCTCTGTAGAGTGGACAGGACTCCACGGGGTCTGGGAAGATCTGTGTGAGAATGGCTCAGGCTGGTGAAATGAAAATCTTTGGAGCATAAGGCTCAGCAAAGGTCCGAGTCAATACTGACTCACTTTAATTGAGGCACCTCATAGCGGAGCACCCGCACAATTCTCTAATGTCCTAATACTCTGTAAGCCTCTTTTTTTGTTAACTGTATGGGACTCTCAGCGACACAGTGCAAATCTATACTCATCAGCTCTTCTAGAAATCAGTTAAGCTCTCCTATCAGGCCCCTCATGGGTTTTATAAACCACAGTAAGAGATATATCAGCAATTCAAGAAAGCTGTGAGCGCCTGGCTGTGAATGTATACGAGGGAAGCTACTGTGCCCACCCTGGACAGGGCTGATCCATTATTTTGAGGAACCAATGCTTCTATACGACCAGCTGAGTTCTCCTATTTTTTGAGGAAAAAAACAATGGAATGGAGGAATCCGAAGTGAAGGCTCTGGTTGATTACTTTTCATTTTGAATTTGATGACAGGTCTCAAAGATAAGCCAACACTGCTGGAGGCTGGACCTCCTGAAGGCTGTCTCCTGAACACGCACAACCCACTGGGTGGCGGGGAGCTGTCCCCTCCCTCCAAGTCAATTTAGTCCAAACTTCTGCCCAGGAAAGGTGGAGACATCTAACAGGCAAAAGAATCAGCTAGAGCAGCTTCAGAAAAACAGAAACTGGAAACTTAACAGGGACCAGATGCTCACTTTATGGAAGCCACTGAACTGTCACCCAGTGACACTGGCCTCTGGGGCAGGAGAAGGCTCAGGCTAAGTGCTGCAGCTCCTGCAGATCCCAAAACACCCCTGGTCACATATCTCCACCCCTCCTTCTCACTATGACTGTCTTCCTCCTTAAACATTCCATCAGAGCCTTCATGGCGTGTGTGTGTGTGTGTGTGTGTGTGTGTTTCCCGTAAAGGTGGCAGACTGCCATTCTATATTTATGCTATTCTAACCCTATTTCTTGCATCTATCAAATAGGGAGCAGATTTCACTAGCTCTAGGGCTGGGAATAAACACCCAATTCGGTATGCCAGGGATATGTTATTCATACTCCAGGCCCTACAGATGCTGCTGAATGCCTCTCCGAGGCCCTGCCGGGGCTCCTGCTGTGACTGGAGAGTCTGCCACTGCCAGGGGAACTAAGGGCAGAGATGAAGTGGAGCAAGCCGCCATCTGCTCCAAGACTATGCCTTTGGTCTGAACACCTTCATGTGCTTGACCAATAATTCCCTACATTCCTAATTTTCTTTTCTTTGATCACAAAAGTAGTCTATGCTCATTGTAGAAATTTTAGAAGATAGAGATGAGAATAAAGAAGAATATAAAAATCACCCCTAATTCAAAACTCAGGTGACCATTGTTACTGTTTTGGAATTCAGGGGTGGGTTGCAAACTCAAGACCCCTGGGCTATGTTCATCCTGCAATTGCGATTTGGCTCAGCATTTAAACATGAATTAAAAATAAATTAAATGCCTTTAGGTGGAATATGTATGCTGGGTATCATGGATTGAATTGTGCCCCCCCTCACCCCCCAAATACGTGTCAGCTTGGCTAGGCCATAATTCCCAGTATTGTGTGGTTGTCCTCCATTTTGTGATCTGATGTAATTTTCCTATATATTGTAAATCCTGATCTCTGCCTGTGGTAAATGAGGCAAGATTAAGCTATGTTAAAGAGGATTAGGGTGGGATACAACACCCTTACTCAGGTCACAGCCCTGATCCAATGTAACGGGAGTTTCCCTGGCGTTTGGTCTATATCTCCTTTTATCTTACAAGAGATAAAAGGAGAGAGAATCAAGCAGAGAGATGAGACTTCATGCCACCAAAAAAGAAGCACCAGAAGTGGAGCGTGTTCATTGGACCTGGGGTCCCTGCTCCGAGAATATCCTAGATCAGGGGAAGATTAATGACTACGACCTTCCCCCAGAACCCCAAAACAGAAAGAGAAAGACTTCTGGAGAATGGGTGCCCTGAATTCGGGTTTCTAGCCTCCCCACTGTGAGAGAATAAATTTTGTTTGTTAAAGTCATCCACTCATGTTATTTCTGTTATAGCAGTACTAGATGACTAAGACATTGGGGTTTACCACAGGCCTCACAGCCTCTGTTGTATATTTCCACCTGCCATACCTGCTGGTTCCCTGAAGGCCTTTGTACTGGGCCTCTTATCTAGAGATACCCATTGCTGTTGTGTCGATTCCGACTCACAGCAACCCTATAGGACAGAGTAGAACTGCCCCATAGGATTTCCAAGGAGTGGCTGGTGGATTCAAGCTGCTGACCTTTTGGTTAGCAGCTGAGTGGTTAACCACAATGCCATCAGGGCTCCTATCTAGAGATAAGGGTTGTAATCACCCTTATCTAGAGATACAGTTCTTTTAAAAATTGGGATATTTGTGTACATACAGCTTTCTTTCCCTAAACATTTTATTGTGAGCATTATCTCTTTCCATTGTTCTTAAAGAACAAGATAATAATTGTAGTATAAGGGAACAATAAATGAATGTATCATAATTTATTTAACTCTTCCCCTATTGTTGGGCATTTAGGTTGTTTTAAGGCTTTTTTGCTGTTATAAATTGCACTGTGATAAATATCCTTGCTCAGACAATCTTGAACTACATGTCTTATTTTCTTAGAATAGATTCCTGGAAGTGGAATTGCTAGGTCAAAAGGCATGAGCTTAATAAAGGCTCTTGACCCATGTCACCAAATTTCTTCCCAGACAGCTTGTACCAAATTACCCTACTAGTAAGACATGAAAGCATCTTTCTCATAATCGTGTTGCTGACCACCCATGTTAAGCACCTGGCATAGCATTTGATACACTGGTGCCCAGGAAATGTTAGCTATTATTTTCAGTACCAGTATTGGCACTAAAGTATTGAATATTATTTTTAAAACCTTAGCCAATTCAGTAGGACAAAAGTGGTATCTCATGTAAACTGACATTTATTACTTAGGGAGGTTGATATTTTTTCCCCAATGTATATTAGCCACCTGTATTTCTTCTTAGGTAAAATTGTCTGTTATCCCCCTTTTCCATTTTTCTATTAGATATTTGTGTTTTTTTTATTGATTTGTAAGAGCTTTCTATATATTACCTCTCTGTCATACTTGCTGCAACTCTTCTCCCACTGACATGATTCAAATAGCTGGCTCCTACTCCACTTTATGGGAACCACTTTCAAATGTGAGAAAAGGAACGAAACAGATAGGTGAGGAAATAATTGGGGAATATAAGGAGCCCTGGAGATGATAGGAATTTGGACAAATCTTCAGTGGATCCCAGGGAAATGGAAGACATCTTCTGGGTGAAGATGGAGGATTAGATGAACCCTGTGAGTTCACGAACATCTCATGTATGAGGACCCTCACATTTCAAATTATATGTGAGGGTTCCTCGAGGGCTGTTGGGGAGGTGGCAGGAGAGAAACTAACAATAGTTGAGAGTCCACTACAGGAATCTCTGTGTCGGGTGCTAGATAGTACACTACCCAGTGCCGTCAAGTCAATTCTGGCTCATAGCAACCCTACAGGACAGAGTAGAACTGCCCCATAGAGTTTCCAAGGAGCTCCTGGCAGATTTGAACAGCCAACCCTTTGGTTAGCAGATGTAGCACTTAACTACTACGCCACCAGTGTTTCCAGACAGTACATTATTTCATCTAATATAACAATGCAATGAGGTGGATATCATTATCCTTATTTTAAGAGTGGCTACTTGACCACCCAAGCTTCTACCACTGGGAGGAGGAAGAACTGGAATTAGAGCTGAAGTCAGGGCTCATATTCTTCCTGACAGGAGGCATTAGACAACTGGGGCCATTGTGGATGTCTAGTTAGTACAGATTTATATATGCTCTAATTGCCCCTAATTCCAAGCCAACCAAAACTCTATCATGTTTTACTACATATGCATCCACTACTGTATACACCTCATTTTAAAGTAAAAGCTACTGTGTTCATTTGGTAGCAAGGAAATGTGACACTCAGTGGTTTCCCTAAGGGGGATGAACAAGTCTGTGGCCAGGCTGGCTGTGAAGCGTCACTTTCCTTGAGTCCTAAAGGGAACTCCACAGGGTCTCTTCCTCCTTCCTTCCTGCCACTACAGGACAGGGTAACATGGTTAGCAGAGCAGCATGGATTGGGTCTTAGGAGGAACGTTCAAGACTGAAACTTAGAAAAAAGAGGTATCCACCAGACCAGTGTTTTTGAAATAAAACATATATTCATTTGATGGTGGTTCTTACCAACTAAGATCTTGACTCCACATCTGCCCTAGATGAGAGGGGAGAAGATCTCTGCCAACCACAGGCATCCATCTTCCTCTCTGGGTGGCGGGTGAGAACTGTGGCCAGGTGAGACCTTCCCCAGAGCTGCAGACTGCTTCTCCACCTCCTCCCCACCTCCCACCACCCAAATGTCCTCTCTGGAGGCCACACCAGGGGTGTCTACTCAAAGCTGTGCATAGTTATGCTTATGGAGTGATGGAAGAGAAAAATAAATTTTTTTTCTTTTCCCACTAATCCACCTCTCTTTTTTTTTTTACCATATGAGAAGATAATATTTATTGGATTTGAAAATTTCATCCAGATTATTTATGATCAGATCAGGTCATGTGTACAGGAGAAAAAGGTATCTTAAAATACGGAGTCAAAGTTTCAAATCGCACTTAGTCTAAGGAGCCCTGGTGGTGCAGTGGTTAAAATGCTCAACTGCTAACCTAAAGGTTTGTGGTTCAAATCCACCAGTGGCTCGGTGGGAGGAAGATGTGGCCCTCTGCTTGCATAAAGACTTATAGCCTTGGAAACCCTATGGAGCAGTTCTACTCTCTCTTATGGGGTCACAATGAGTCAGAATCGACTCAATGGCAATGAGTTTAGTTTTTGCTTTTGTTTGGTTTATTTTAATCTACTTTTTATAAAAGCAATTTCTTTCAGATGTATAGTATGTAATGTTAACATTTGTTTCAACACCAGCTATCATTTTTCTGTTTCCTGTCACAGCATTGTGGAAATAGTACAAGGTTAAAGATCCATAAGACACAAGGAAGGTCTTCAAAGTTTAGGAGCTGAAAGTCAGATCAGGCAATTGATGCAAAATCCAGGAAAACAGTTTGGGCACCAGAGATCAGAAAACTAAGCAAAGAGACTGAGCAACGCAGGCCAGAACATAGGCAAACCTTGTATACAGTAGGAATTTAGAGCCGAACTATGAATATTGATGGAAATTAGAGGATACCAGGAAACCCCGGTGGCGTAGTAGTTAAGAGTTCAGATGCTAATCAAAAGGTTAGCAGTTCGAATCTACCAGGCACTCCTTGGAAGCTCTATGGGGCAGTTCTACTCTGTCCTACAGGGTCACTATGAGTTGAAATCAACTTGACAGCAATGCGTTTTTTTTTTTTTTAATAAGATACCAACATCAAACATGGCCTGAACTAAATGCATTGGATTTATATCCTTATTGTTTGAGAAAAAAACATTATGAAGTATTGAGCCTCAGGAACGAAAAACCAAGACAAATGGCCTGCCAGCCTTTCTTGAAGAAGAAAAGTAGATCAAATAGTTTGCTTTTAAACATTTTTATGTGTTTTATTCTAAGGTACAGTATCCTTCACGTAAAAGCACATGTTTGTAAAAACGATAAAGAATTCACCAGGTAACAGCTCCAGTCGGGCCTCCTCTCTGAGGACCAAGGCGTGTCAACCACGAGTCCTTCCTTACCTGCTCCCCTGAGAGCCGACGCCTTCACTGGCAGCTGCAGTTGCTGTCTGCTTCGATCCCCAGACACTCCTGGGCTCTGCATTTCTGGGCTGACTGTCAGTCTCCCCAGGTTTGGCCTCCTCTTCCTTGATAAAATCTGTGGTGCCTGGGCTGCTGGAAGGTGCAAAACCTTTTCAATAATTAATTTTTACAGGAAAACAACTTCAATATAAAGAATGCTCAAAGGGCCTAGCAATGAAGGAGACAGTCAAGAGAAGTGGGCTCTGGAGTCAGAGAAGAGCTGAATTCAAAGCTAGGTGAGCTGGGGCAAATGGCTTCATCTCTTGAAGCCTCAGTTTCCCCACCTGTTACATGGAAATAATGATGCCTCCTTCCCAGGGCAGTTGTTGACTGTGCCTGTTAAGCACTGGGCACAGGGGCGGGCACAGGCTCTGGTTACCATTAAGGAGCATGACATCTCATTAGAGATACAGACTCCACAGGAGTCTTTTCTTTTCTTATGAAGTTTCTAGCTTTCAACACACAGGTGTTGGGATGGGACTATTTGTAACACTGTCAAGAGCCTTCTATAGCTCAGACTCACAATACTGCTGCTCCTCAAGTGTTCATCCAGATCCGAGTCACAACTTATTTTGGACCTGCATGTTTATGTCCTCGGGCTCTTTATTAACAGCTTACATGGTCTTACGGAATGGTTCCAAGTGTCAGGGGGCCATATACCTTTCTGGTCCCCACTGTGCTGGGATGGTACATTCATTGAAAGACAGTAGTTGAAGGGCTACTGTAGATTGTATTCCCAATGAATATTTAGAAAAAGTTCCCCCCCCACACAATTTGAATTAGTTTGCTAATTGCTATGAATAATCTCAAATTTCTTCTTCACATGAGTGCATGTGAGTGTGGGGAAACAGTTTCAGTAATATCCACACATCGCTAAAAAGTTCTTGGGTTCACAGTCAAATTGTGACTGACTGGACTGAATCCCCCAAGAGAATATGCCTGAGTCATCCCCTTTTGAAATGTTCAGAAAATTCACAAATAGACACAGCCAATAGACAGCATAGGGGAAAATCTGGGAAGGGGCCCTGAGTGATGTGTGGGAAAGCCCCCATTCTGGGACTCAGAGACAACTGGATTTATGTCCCAGAGTGAAGGTCATGGTTGCATGACTGATTTTCATCCAGATTCGGGAAAGAAATAAAAGCTCTATTTGGCGGCCCAGGAAGCCTAACTTAGTATGATGACTACGCACTACCTACCTCTCCTGACAGGTCCTAGCGGGGGAAGACAGTGGGTTCTGTGGCCCAGAAAGGACCACGCGCCACAGAAAACTTACTAAAATGAGGGCAGCTGCTGGTATTGTTAGTTCTGGCTTGGGGGCAAGTCGGTAGAACCCAGAGAGGTCATGGGTATGACCAGAAAGGAGAGAAAAGAGTGAAGTTCTTTGGAAAATGACAGTATATTCTTTGGAGAGTGTAGGGTGGCTATTAGACGTGATTTTACTGACTGGGACCGAGAGAAGAGTGAGAGAGAGGCATCAAGTGCTTCCCAGGAAGGGACACACCACTTTCTCAGGATCAAGAGGTGCATTCCTCAAGTCCCAGGGCTTCTCCCTCATCACCTGACAAGTGGAAAGACACCTGATGCCTTGTCCCAACCAGCTTTCAGAAAAGTCAATAACTGCCTCCTCCCTTTCACTCTGGCTGACAGAGGAGGAAGCAGTGGGATTCTTATTTACTGAGGAAGAAACAGAGGGAAAACCAGGGAAGGGGCAGGCCTGGGGCTCTGGCCAAGTCTGGGAACTAAGTCAGGGTCTGGCCCAAAGGTCCTGGTTATAAGTATTGCACTTTGATTCCCAGAAGGATGCCCAGAAGAATATTAAATTATTGTACTTCGCACTGTTCTTCACCCCACCTACACACCCTGATGGGGAGCGATCCCCCTAGAGGGCCTTTATTCCCCAGTCTGCACCAGCCAGAGGTCCTTCAAGGTCTGTTTCCAGTTTTATGTCCAAGCTGGCTCTGACTTCACTTTGGCCAGAACCCTTATTGTCAAGATTCATATGGTCTTTATAGCGCGCAAATGTTCTAAATTGGCTTACTGTGTATCTGTCTTTTCTTTCCAACTAGACTGTAAATTCCTTAAGGATTGGGACCCTTTTTCATACCCACTGTGTGTACTGCCTCACAATACATAGCATCGTGCAGGGCAAATAATAACTGCCCAGTGATAACTTGGAGGGTTTGAGATGATGCGTTCAGCTGAAACTATGAATAGTTCCAAAACCGGAACAATTCTTTCATTATATAAAACATCCAAGTTGGCTTGAGAGAAGAGATTTTTTAATTTCTGTTTTCTTGTTCAAAAACCTTTCTTCAAAGCATCGAATCTCTTGAATGGTTCCCAAAACCATTTCTATGTCTCTCCTCTGATCAAAATTTCAGCAAACTGAAGTGATAAAAGTGGACAACTAGAGATTGTTTTACCATGGCCTGACAGTGAAGAAATCCCTGCCGTTAGTGCAGGCAGGATCCTCCAACCTTTGGCAGTTTGAACCTCAGTTTCTGCAACTGTAAAATGGAAATATTAAGTCCTACCTTTCTGGGTTAGTGTAAAGTTTAGCAATAATGTACCTAAATGACCTAACTCAGCGTCTGGTATATATTCGCTGCTGAAAAGTGGCAACTGCTGCTTTTACCATCAATGGGATAATAATAATAGTAGTAATAATAATAATGTGAAATCTGAAGTCATCCCTATGAGAGAACTGAATTTGACCAGAAACTGACTGTCATGCAGTCCTCACAGGTTGAGAATGGCTTATTCAGGAGCCTTCATTCCTGTGTAGTTCTTGCTGAGTCTTTTAGCCTTTCTGTTTTAAAATCCCAAAGGCAAATAGCAACCCTTTTTTATTACAATTTGTTCAACAAATACCTGCATGCCTTTGCTATGCAATAATTTGAGGGTTCATAAAGATGAGTAAGACATTTTAGTCCTGACCTTAAAGATGATAATCTAATTTGGCCTCAAGGTTGACTTCTTCCCTGTGTTACCCTCTAGATTCTATGGAAAGCAAACTCATGTGAAATATTCTTTCTTCTCCACGTACAATCTTGGTTGCAAATGAGGTGACCTAGACTATATAGTTAGTATGCCCATGGATTTAAACATTTCAAACACTCAACTTCTATGTCAAGTTCATCACCAAAATGAACCAAACTTCAGACCTTTGAGGCCTTTCTAAGTCCTTACCATGGCATGTGCCATATATCAATCTGCAGGAAGATCAAGTCATATCTACACTGGAATATAAAAAATTGCTTCCTCTTTAGGTAGCAGAGTAAGCTCTTTGCTTCACAGAAGAGAGAGGGACTTGTGTTCAAGAGTCTCATGGCTAGTATCTCAACATCTGGAAGGGCTGTCAGTGCATTTTGAGAAGACTGTGGTTTGCTTAGTCCCTGGGTGACACAATATTAAGCACTCTACTAAACAAAAAGGTAGAAACCCTGGTGGGTCAGGGTGAAGAGCTACAGCTGCTAAACAAAAGGTCAGCAGTTTGAACCCACCAGCTGCTTCTTGGAAACTCTATGGGACAGTTCTACTCTGCTATGAGACGGAATCAACTCTATGGCAATGGGTTTTGGGTTTAACCAAAAGGTTGGCAGTTCAAACCCATCCAGAGGTGCCTTGGAAAAAGGTCATAGCCTTGAAAGTTCTATGGAGCAGTTTTACTCTGCACACATGGGGTTGCTATGAGTCAAAATTGACTCAGTGGGCAAGTGTTTTATTTTTTTTGGTGGTTTCCTTTGGACAACATTAAACCTATACCTTCTTCCAGTATCTGAGGCCACCAGCAGAGAAGAAACCAAACAGCAGTTCCTTAACAATTGCTGAGAAACTATAACTATTGACTGAATAGTTATTAATTTGATCGGGAACAACAACAAAAAAAGTAGAAATTTCATATTTATACAAGACCCTCACAACTTGACAATAAGAGAACTAAGTGCATTTAACTGTCACCTGATAGTTTTTTAGTTCCTCACATCACTACACACACACACACACACACACACACAGAGTTTTTGACAGACAAAATGGAAAAGAAAGAGAAGCAGGAAAAGAAAATGCCTGAACCTCCACCCTTCCCCCATGCCACCGGATCCTGTGTGCCTAAGAGGTGCCAAGATTCCATCTAAGAGATGCCTTTTGAGAAAAACGTATTGCTTCTTTCAGATCGTGGGAAGAATTACAGCTTAATCGTAAGCACCGATGTTGCCTTGGTGTAATAGGCAGCTTTCTGTACAGTCACAAATAATAGGTGGCGTCGATTTGCCTACTTGAGAATGCTGGAAATATTTGTTGTCTCACAGACCTGGAGGAGATCTTAATTAAAGCTTAATTATGTACCATACATACGTTTTATTTTGGAACCCAGGAGGTGGGACTTTTGGTTTTAGGAAATGTAGAGCCTAATAAGTAGGCAGGGAAGGGAATGTAAACATCCACTGAGCCCTCTCATTCGTCCCTCCTCTGGGTGGTTCTGGATGGGTTTTCAGTTCCAGCGTGTCCTTTCACAACAACCTGCCCCTGGCGCCACCCTCTTGGGCGACTCGCCGTGTGACACATTCACATGGCCAAGGATATGATCAGACACAAAAGAGCCTGTTCTGATTCTAGTGGTCACGTTCCAAAGTGTGCCAGAGACAGGAGTTAAGAAATCAAATGAGTCTTGAAGGATGATGGAATTTTATTGGTCACTCACTCCTTTAGCGCTGGAAGGTGGAACCCGAGAGAAGTGGTGGCGGTTGTCTCGTCTTCTTGCTTTCCTGCACACCACACCTCCTGGTACTGTTCATGGCACTGCCCTCTGACCGTCCCTCCCCCTCCCCCACTTGCCTTTTGGAAGCCTGGAGTTCCCCTCTCCCTGGCTCCCCTGTGCTGTGTGCCCTGTCAAAGGGGGCTTACCACACGAGGTAAATTTTACTGGGCCTTCTGGGGCCGGGCAAGCACAGCACAGGGGTCTCGGTGGGAGTGGGGCTAGAGATGGGGAAGTAGCACAGGGCTGCCGGGGACTGGGGCACAGGGCCCGGGGAGAAGGCCAGGGGGCTAGTGAAGGAGGAAAAGGAAACAGGAGGGAGAGAGGTGGGGGGGTCCTGGGCCACTGGGGGCATGGGTGGCACTAGCGGCAGCAGGAGGCAGCAGTAATTGGTATTGGGCTGCAGGACAGGGGAGAGAGCAAAGACGGTGCAGTAAGGGGAATATTCAACACAGAACAGGGGGTGCTCGCTGCTGTCACCTGCACAAAAGAAAAAGAGCAATCAGGAAGCCGCACTCATGGTGGGGAAGGACGTCAAAAAATCTGTGAATGAATCAAAACTCAAAAAGTGCTGGGCAAAGGGGCTATGTGGGAGCCTCCAGGTGTCACAGGCCCAGCAGGCCTGGCTCCTGCCCAGTAGGCACCTAGGTTGGATCTCAAAGTCACTGAAGAGTTAACCAGGAGAAATGGCATCACCATCACACCCTCTCTGGTCAACAGCGTTGGCTCTCCTGAGGGATGCACGGAAGTTCTTTCTTCTTAAGTTCCCAGGGAATGTCCTGGGCTCCCAGGTGGAAGTTCTCAGTCTTTTCTTATCTTCTACCCACCCATTGCCTTTGAGTCAACTTCGACTCATAGCAACCCTGTAGGACAGAGCGGAATGACCTCGTAGGGTTTCCAAGGCTATAAATCTTTACAGAAGCAGACTGTCACATCTTTCTTCTGAGGAGCAGCTGGTGGGTTTGAACCACTGACCTTTTAGTTAGCAGCTGAGTGTTTTAACCACTGTGCCATAAGCTCTCCTTATCTCTTACCAAAAACAAACCAAACCCAGTGCTGTCATGTCAATTCCAACTCATAGTATCTCCTACAGCCAGTCTAATTGGCTGTTCTGGCAGCAACCTATGGTGGCCTTCAAGAGTCTCAATTAGGTAAGGCTCTCTCCCCTGGTCCTCCATTTCTAGGAGCTTGTGGTCATGCGCTAATCTTGTCTTTCAGATGCAGAGCGGAAGCTCAAGGTAAAAAAGAGAGAAGCAGGGTGATCCTGGTGGGATTATGGGAAGAGAGAGGAGCCAAGGAGAAAAAAGCAGGTGAACAAGAGTGGTGTCCAAGTGCAGGCAATGATTTGTTCACTAACGTCACCCTCAACTTGCCAACCCTGCTGGAGGGAGACTGTGGGTGCCTGATGGAATCAAGCCCAGAGAGGTCACATTGTGCAGGACAAACCTCAGCTCTACAAACTTGGCTCACCTGCTTACTTTCTCAGAGCCTGTTTCCTCATCCGCAAAAGGAGACAGGGATTTTCCCTAGCCTTGCAAGGGTGGCCCTTACACCAGCTGCTTAGGCAGCACCTGGGGGCGTCTTAGAAACGCAGAATCTCAGCCCACCCAAACCTCCTGAACCAGAGCCTGCAGTTTAACAAGCTCCCCAGGTTTTCACATGAACATTAAAGTTTGAGAAACAAGGCTTCTCAGACAGGCTGCCAGCCTCTGTGATGAGGATCACCTGTAGTGCTTGCTGTCCCCGGTTCTGGGCTGAACACCAGGCACTTGTATTTTCACTGTGCACCACCCAGGTGATACTTCTCATCAGAGAAGTTTGGGAAATACTGCAGCTAAAATCAGTTCCAATTCTAAAATTCCATCTTTGTGGCCATCCATTTGAAAACCCTTACCTATAATAGAGGAGTCTCAGTCCTTATTTGCTTGAATACTCTGTAGCATCTGATGGTATCATCCACTCCTTCCTTCCTGACACTTCTCCCTTGGCTCCTGCAGTGGTACTTCTCAGATAATTTCTCTGTAGTTGCCTTCCCCTATCCTCCCTTTTTGTTCTTATCATCCCTTCTTGTACTCTATCCCCTCTCCTAAGGGACACACTCCTGTGGTTTCAACCATCTCTTGCTCACTGGTGGCCCTTGGATTCCTACATGCAGATGGAATTGCCCTGATGAGCAGCAGACCTAGGTCTCACCGCCTCCTGGCATTTCCAACCTGCCCCTCAAAGATAACACCCACTGAATGGAATCCACTCTCTTCCTGCTTTCTCAGCCTTGATAGAGGCAACACTTACTGGCCTAGTTTTCAGGCCAGAACTCTATGTTCTCTTTGATTCTCCCTTTTCCTCATCCCCACATCCAAAGGTCACCAAGTTCTGCTGGGTTTGCTTGCTTAATTATCTCTCAAGCCCACATCCTCTTCCCTATTCCCTCTGCTTCTGCTCCAGGTCAAAACCAAAAACCAAACCTGTTGCCGTCAAGTCGATTCCGACTCATAGCGACCCTATAGGACAGAGTAGAACTTCCCTGCAGAGTTTCCAAGGACCGCCTCCAGGTCAAGCCCTTCTCATTTCTCCCTGGGTTTACTGCAACTACTGTGTGTCTGGCCTTCCAGCCTGTGTCTGGCTGCCCTCATCCTTCTAGCTAGCCCCTTCTCCATGCTATAGCCACAGTCAACTTTTAAAAGTGGCCATCTGACTGCATCTCTTCTCCGTTTAGATCCCTTCAATGTTGCTCCATCACCTTCATCATAACATTCAAGGCCCTTGGGGACCTGGTCCTTGCCTACTTGTAGGGCCTCATCTCTACACTTCCTAATTTGTACCCTGACGCCAAAACAGAGTGTCTCAAACTTGAATGTGGATCGGAATATCCTAGAGAGCTTGTTAAACATGCAGGTTCCAATTCAGTATGTCTGGGGTGGGGCCTGAGGGTCTATATTTCTAACAAGCTCCTAGGTGATGCTTCTGCTACTAGTCCGGGGACACTTGGAGGAGCAAGGTCCTAGGCTATTTGTAGCTCCCAATGTATGTCTGTCTCTCTCTCTGACTCTCCTCCATGCCTCCATGCAGCTCCTGCTGGGCACATCTTTCTTGCCTTCTTCCCCTGGCTAAATCCCTTTGGCCTTCAGGATTCTCACCCTACTCACTCTGAGAAGCTCTTAGAACTTACCTTGGTCAGGCATGCATCACATTACTTGCCCCTGTTAATGTCCTGCCCTCCCGCTAGGTGGTGTACCCTTGGAGGGCAGGTCCTGTGTGCTTTATTTTGTATTCCTGGCCCCCACACAGTGCCTGGCAGGTAAACCCAAACCAAAAAACCCATCGCCATTGAGTCGATTCTGACTCATAGTGACCCTACAGGACAGAGTAGAACTGCCCCATAGAGTTTCCAATGAGCACCTGGTGGATTCAAACTGCTGACCTCTTGGTTAGCAGCCGTAGTACTTAACCACTATGCCACCAGGGCAGGTAAGCATGCAGCAAATGAATGCAAGGAATGCTGAATGAGTGAGTGATGGGTGAGAAAGCAAATTTGCCCTGGTATCCTTCACCCTGGGATGTGCTGGTAGTTGAATGTCTTTGCTAACATCCACCTAGGTACTGGACAAATGGATGACTTCATCGATAATCAAATAGTTAAAATCATTTAGGAGCAATTTACTCCCTCTCTTATGTCTCAAACTAAATTGTCTTTGGTTAAGCAGTTCTTTTGTACAGACACTAACCCTAGAGCAGCAGGTGGTGTTGGGAGCAGGATTCATAAGAGAGGAAGGACTGGGAATTAACTTTTACTTAAGGCCTAGCCTACAACCAGGGTTTTAATCTTCTTCTCTATCTGTTCAGATAGGTAATAACTTCATCTTACTGATGAGAAGTACCAGTCCACAATTATAGGGCTATAAAGTAACCAGGACTCTGAACCAGGCCTTCGAATTCTGGGCTCTGTGAACCAACCCCCCCAACTCCTCTGTCTTGGAGGCATTATGATAAATGGTCCGAGAATTATGATTCTCTCTATAAAAATGCAAGTATTCACTTATGTTGTTATTACTGTTTTTCTAACTTGAGCAGATAGCTTGGAAAGTTGTTGGATACCAATTGGACTTGCTCAGAAGCCCATCAATCTCGTTCTTTGAGAGAAAATCTTCAATAGAATTTATTTGCAAGGGAAGTAATGAAGATTTAGGATTTACCCTCAAATTTCTCTTCTAGGCTGCTCTTCAAAAAAAAAAAAATTCCCCAGTCCAAAATTGACCACAGTTACTTTAGATGTTTAGCTTTTAAAATCCGAATTCACTGCTTTTTCTGAATTTTACAAGGACGCGTCTTCATGATGAGCCACTATTAAGTCGAATAGGCCTCGCTGCTCACACAAATCTGAATCTGGTAATGACTAACACTGAACTCAAAAATAAGTGAGGATAATTTCTGAATGCTTGGCTATGTTTTAAAGGGCAAGATACTGGAAGCAGGCTGAGAACTCCATCCAGATCCGTTTTCCTGGCACATAACCTGGGGGCATCTGCCCAAGCTCCAGGTGAGAGGAGAGGGCGCACTCTCTCCCCATGAGCCTGGCACTGGGACAGAGAGCTCTTTTGGTCTCCAGGCGCCAGAACCCCACTGCACAGTGGCCTTTGGATGCCTCTAGAGGCCTTAAAAAAAAAAAAAAATAGAGGCCTGGAGAAGAGAATTGGCTCCTTTCCAACTCCCTCTGGGCTGGGAGGGGCCTAGGGGGCAGCTGGGAATGGGAGGCACTTCCTTTACCCCTGACCTTGCTGGGTTTGCTGACTGTTCTGCTACCCCCTGATCCATATATGATTCCGAAATAAGAGCTGGGAACTCTGCTAGGCTGACTTCTCACCCTACAACAGCGTTCACCTGGGTCATGAAATTGCAGATTCTGGAAAAATTCCACGTCAGCCCCTGATCTTGACTCATTGCCTGAATTTTCTTTGTCCTTTTGGAGATAACTATCTCGGCTTGCTGGGTGCTTTCTGATTATTCTTCTTTTCCCACTTGGTGTTTGGCTTTGGAAGCTCAGGGTATAGTTAAAGTGTCTGGACCTGTATATATGTTAGAAATTTTAAAAATACTACCCTGCTTTTTGTTGAAGGAAAAAAGATGGGAGGGGGGTAGCATTAAGACAAAAAAAAAAAATACAGTTTTGTCTAGTCCACTCTCCTAACTAAATACAGCTTTCGTGTGCTTGATATCATAATGATGTAATTTATCGAGTGTGTATGGGGCCAGGCACTGTACTAGCAGCTGAGTGTACATTATATCATTGCATCTTCACAGCAGGTAGGATCTACTTTTACCTCCATTTTACAGATGAGGAAACTGAGGCATGGAGAAGTTCCTTGCCCAAAGGTACACCATAAATAAGAAATGGGGCCTGGAGACTAATATAAGCATTAAAAAAATTTTTTTAGTGTGGTTATATATATGTATATAACAAATATGGCAAAATTTTGCCATTTTAATCACCTTTAAGTGTTAAATTCAGCAACATTAATTATAGTCACTATATTGTGTAACCATGACCATTGTCCATTTCCAAAAGTTTTCATCACTTCAAATAGAAAGTCAGAACCCCTTAAGTGGTAACACCCCATTCTCCCCTCCCTTCGGCTCTGGTAACCACTAACGGCTTTTTGTCTCTAGACATTTGCCTATTCTAGTATTTCATATAAGTAGGATCACACAATATTTGTCCTCTTGTATCTGACTCATCTCACTTAGCATAATGTTTTCAAGAGTCATCCATGCCCAAGCATTTTAACTCCAAAGCGCTCACCCTTAAAATCGTTACCCCACTGTATGGCTACAGCTAATGAAGAGCATCCCAGATCAACTCATCTGGAAACCCCAAATCGAATCAAACCTGTTCCTGTCAAGTTGATTCCAACTCATAGCGATCATAAAGGACAGAGCAGAACTGTCCCATAGGGTTTCCAAAACTGTGATCTTTATGGGAGCAGATCACCACATCTTTCTTCTGCAGAGTGGCTAGTGGATTTGAACTGCTGACCTTTCAGTTAGCAATGGAGTGCTTTAACCACTGTGCCACCAAGGTTCCTTCATCTTGAAACAGTCCCATGAAATATAAGGACTTAATTTTAAATGCTTGAATTCTTTCTAATACAGTGTGAAGAACAATGAGAATCTGAGGCCGTCTCAGTTATAAATCTATTTGTAGAGGAGCCTGATAGTTCTTATATTGTAAAGAGCCATTTTGGGGACTCTAGATGACAGTTCACATGCAAACCTTTTTATGACATAGATTACCATTACACAGATTCACATGTAAGTCAAGCCACATGCCCCCAGGTATATTACTATTACTTTATTCAGTCAATGCCTGGCATAACACAGTATGGAAGCGTAGCCTATCAGGCAGATGTAAGAAAGAGATTTCACTACGTCCAATGCTTAAGTTTCGCAGAAAATCTCAAGTCTGCCATGGGAAGTTTTGATGATTCACTGCCAATCATGGACCACCCCTAAAATACTTCAGGGAAATATTTCTTTACAGAGGCCAACTAAAGCAGGGAACTGAGAATATACTTAGTGAATTAATGTGTCCAGATAGCTCAGACTCCAAATTGTTTCTTTTCCATAAAATCAGAGTATTTATTTGAATTTTATGAATTGTCACAAGCACATACTTTACTTTTTTTTGAACATTTTGT
Source organism: Loxodonta africana (assembly GCF_030014295.1). Classification (NCBI taxonomy): domain Eukaryota; kingdom Metazoa; phylum Chordata; class Mammalia; order Proboscidea; family Elephantidae; genus Loxodonta; species Loxodonta africana. Next base: position 29,153,397 of record NC_087359.1, on the reverse strand, counting down.
TGTATTTTAGGTGGAAGTTTACACTGAAAATTAGATTCTCATTTAACAATTCATACACAAATTATTCCATGATGTTGGTTATGATCCCCACAACGTGTCAGCACTCTCACCGTATCCACCCCGCCTGCCCCGTTTCCATCCATCTAGTTTCCCTGCCCCTCCTTGTCTTCTTATCTTTGCTTTTAGGTAGATGTTGATCGATTGGTCTCCTATAGCTGACTGTTTAAAGGAACACATTCCTCATAGGTGTTTTTGTTTATTTTATAGGTAAATCTAATATTTGGCTGAATGGTGACCTCTGGGAGTGGCTTCAGTTCCAGGTTAAAAGGGTGCCTTGGGGCAAAAGTCTCTGGGGTTTCTCTTGTCTCTATCAGTCCAGTAAGTCCGGTCTTTTTAAAATGAATTTCAGCTTTGTTCTACATTTTTCTCCCATTCTAACTTGGACTTTCTAGTGTGTCTCTGGTCAGAGCAGTAGGTGGTAGTAGTCGGGCACCATCTAGTTCTTCTGGTCTCAGGCTAGAAGAGGCTGTGTGATTCTTGTGTTCTAATTTCTTCCTTGAGTCTTTGGTTTTCTTCACACTCCTTTGCTCCAGATGGGAAGAGACCAATAGTTTTATCTTAGATGGCCTCTCGCAAGCTTTTAAGACCCCACACACTACTCACTAAACTAGGATGTACAACATTATCTTTATGAACTAAGTTATGCCGATTGACATAGTTGTCCCGTGAGACTATGGTCCTGAGCCTTTGCACCCAGTAAATCAATCCCACCAGGTATTTGGATATATCTAGGAAGTATCCGTAACTGTGCCCCCTACGCCACTTAACTTTCAGAACAAACTCAGCTTAAATTCTTACCATATCTCCAACTTATCATTTTGTTATGCTTATTAACGAATTCTAAGGGTGAGTCTGGAGTCCCTGGATGGTGCAAACAGTTAATGTACTTGTCTGGTAATCAAAATGTCAAAGGTTCAAGTCTACCCAGAGGAGCCTTGGAAGAAAGGGCTGGTGATCTACTTCTGAAAAATCAGCCACTGAAAACCCTATAGAGTACAGTTCTACTCTGACACATATGGGGTCACCATGAGTCGAAATCAACTCATTAGCACCTGGCTTTTTTTAAGGGTGAGTCTACACATGTAAAGCAAATGGACCTTAACACACCAATGCTTTGCCTTTAGCCAGCTGCATGAACAACCCAGAGAACTGCACAACTGATTCAGCTTCTATAGCAATTGACATCAATCATGGCTGCATGGGTCCTGGATATGGTCTAGGGCCCTACTGTGACGATAAAGCTGGTGGTTTTTAAATACTTTTGCTATAGATACCCTCCCTCATTTGATGAAACAGATATTTTCCTGCCAACTTGGCTCTCTGTTGCCTAAACCTTGTTGTTTTCCAGTCTGATAATTCTTCAAATTAGATGCTTTATAGAATATAAAATGAATTAGTTTTCCTTCTCTGTCAGTGTTGTAAGTTCCCTATGGAGTTTGCTTAGACTGAAAAACATCTGTATTAATCAGACACGCTGAAATCACTGAGTCAGCCTACACCGTTCATTTGAATGATTTTTCTCCACAGATGACAAAGCACACGATGCTAACAGCTACCCAATTTTAGCAAGAAGGCTAAAAATTATATTGAGTGAATGGGGTTGCATTGTGTAAACTTAAATTCAATTTTTGCAATTAGAAACATCCACAACTTACTAAATTACATCACGTATTTTGAAATACTTGTGGAATGACCTTATCTGTTCTATTTCAGCTTTAGATGGCTGAATTAAAACCCTAATTCCTACTAAAAGTCTTTAAAATGAGAAATGGTTAACTATGATAATAAAAAAATACTTTCCCCTTATTAAATAAGGAAAAAGAGTGGGGGCTTTGCCTGAAAGGACGTCGTTTCAGAAGTTAATTTGGATTTGACTTCATTAAAGTAATAAAGTGTGGGTGGTTAATCTGAGTGAAAGCTGCCATTTTCTAAAAATGCATTAAGACTTAACTGGACGAGTGGTTGCGTGACAGAAGCTATTTAGGATTAGAAAGCAGTTTTGATTTGGATTTAAATGAATTGCACGCTATTTACGAATTCTTCAGCAGTTAATTTGGATCATTTCCATTCCACTGCAAAGCAGAAGGCAGACCTTTCCGCCTAGTTACCCTAACTCAGAGGTCAGTTCCCAGAGGACACGAGTTTCTCTTACAGATGTTGGCTTTGATGGGGACAAGCCTGAGGGATTCTAAACTTTCAGTTGAATTTATCCCCCTTCTGGATACTATTAAATCATCCCTGCCTCAAGCAGAGGGCTGGTCTTTGCTTCCAAGGAGGCTAAAGAGTGAATTATTCACCAAATCGCATAAAACGTTTGTCCCCTCCCAGAGGACAAACCCAGAACTGGGAAACTTTATTACTCTCTCTCTCAGCTGTAAATTATGCTATTCAGATGCGTTTGAAAGCTTCTCTTCATGTTTCTTGCTTGAGTCATAAAACTTGATACCTGCGGCCAAATGCCTTTATCTCCCAAGAAGGGTGAAGGAGATGAAAAGGCAGCAATTCTAAGCAAGTGCCACCCAAAGCGAACGACTGGCCGGAAAACTTGGGCGGAGGAGACAGTTATTATGTACAGCTCATGCCTTCTTGCCTTCTTGACCTGATAGTCTACTCTGAAATTAATTTTTTCCGTTATATATAATCAGCAACCTTCTAAAACCAGAATCAGCTAATTCAAAAACACTAGGTTTAACCAATACCGCCAGCTGGATTGCTGTCCTTACCTTTACTTTACTACTGGGATTTGAGATGTTGTGAATTTCAGTAAACCAGCCACTCACCTGGAGAGGGTTTGCTGGGGCCTGCTTTCTCTGGTTTCTTTGGGGTCATGGTACTTTTATGTTTCTGCTTGACTGATGTTTGGTCAATTGCTGGAAGTTTGGAATCACATTTAATCGAGGAAGTCTTGGCAGATAAACTTGGTTCGGCAAGAGGATCCTCCTCACCAGAACTCTACCAAAAATGAAAGGTGTCTGAGTATCAGTGACCAAGTATGTCACCTTTGGTGGACAGGGAAAAAAGAAACGAGGCAGATACAGTGACCTCTCCAGGAATAACACTGGAGTATATTGCCAGGCTAAATACCTTCTTTCACCGGTAAGATTTTGATTGACAGGGTACTTCAACTTAGAAATAGAATCAAAGTTAATAAGTCTACTTTGTAGAGCAATCTGAAAAGAATGCATTTCTGACCCTTAAGTAATTTGGTGACCAATAAGCAGCTCTTGGTAAAATCTGCATGAGAAAGCAGGAGAAACAATTACTTTGTCATTTGAACTGTTTTGGGGATGGGGAGGGAAAACTGTCCCTTACATTCATCATATACTTGGCAATGAAAACGAAATTTAGATATTGTGGTGGGGACCGGATAAATCAGACCTCAGTTTCAATACACTGAATTATTGGGTACAACGTAAGACTTTTAAAAAGTCCCTACTTGTCACGTCTTCTGTAAAGAAGTCAGTATAAATCTACAGGTGGACAAATCACGATGCCTACAGTGTCAGAATATCCCAGCACAGCCTCGCAGACCCAATAAAAATTATCAAGGCATTCAACAGCTCTGTACTTTGCCACACTTTAGCCACCAAAGAGCTCTGGTGGTGCAGTGGTTAAGTGCTCATCCACTAACTGAAAGGTCAGCAATTCAAACCCACTAGCTGCTTCAAGGGAGAAAGATGTGGCAGTCAGCTTCCATAAAGATTTACAGCCTTGGAAACCCTATGGGGCGGTTCCACTCCGTCCTACGGGGTCACTGTGAGTCAGAATTGACTTGAGGGCAACAGGTTTGGTTTTGGGTTGTTGTTTTAGGTCCCAGTGTTAGTCTGATTTGTTAGGCTATAGTTACACATTCTGCAACAAACAACCCTGGGAGGGGGGGTGTCTCTAAGTTTTCTTACATTGTACTCCCCCAAAGTAAAATGAAAAAAACAAACTAGTTGCCATTGAGTCAGTTCCAACTTATAGTGATCCCATGTGTTGCAGAGTAGAACTACACTCCATAGGGTTTTCAATGCAGTGACCTTTCAGAAGCAGATCACCAGGTCTTTCCTCTGAGGTGCCTCTGGGTGGTTTTGAACCACCAACCTTTCCGTCAGTGGTAGAAAACTTAACTGTTCGAGCCACTCAGGGACTCCTTACATTGCTATTAATCCTGTAATGAAAAGCCCTCTGACAATGCCATCTTTTGCTGACATGGAATGCTAAGTTAATGTCCCCTGTATTCACCTAACTGTTGCAATTTGTATTGATCTTGCTTATCCTTCATGTTGACAGTTGTAGCATTTTCATTTCACAGGCTGCCGACTCAGGAAAATACTCTGAATAGCTTTGAGTTATTGGGCGCAACATGAGACAAACTAAACTCTAAAAAAGCCCCCTACTTGTCAGTCTTCTATCAAGAAGTCAGTATAAATCTACAGGTGGACAAGTCATCCTCCTTCTAGGTTACAAATCATGGCTTTTAATTTAGAGGCTGGATACAGCCTTCAAATAATGATTGTTTCTTCGTACATTTTCAGAAAACGGACCACCCTAAGACAAAGGAAGGGGAAAGGACAGTACATAATGCATTGATTATTCTCCCTTTCTCTTTTGACTCTGGCATTCAATGGAAATCCTTGAAAATTATTCCGAAACGTCAAAGGTGAAGTATTAGGCCATTGAAAAAGATGAGATAGCTTCTCCGTTCCCAGAAAAGGAAATATGGGCAGATTTTAATTACGATGCCTCAGACCGTCATTGTAACTGGATCCTGGAAGTCATAGGGTAGAACAGCACTAGTGAGCACGGGGCAGGATTTCTTCCCTGAACTGCCCAACACAAACAGCTTACCTCAGTGGGAGGAGAAGCCTGCTCACACACGGCCCTGCTCTTCAGCCTCTTATTTCTGGCCAGCAGAAAGGCAGGAAAGATGCTCTGTGTTAAGGTTACTAACACCCGTGGCTACAGTATCAGAGCTGGTGTCTGCTGATGTTACTGGGTCTATCCCTGTCTCCCCCATACCTGGAATTCTCTGCTTGTCCCCAGGCAGTGGTGAGTTGGGAGACTCAAGGAAAACTCCTTTTTGGTGGTAAGCTACGTTTAAGGAGCCCTGGTGATGAAGTTGGCTCGGCTGCTAACCGAAACATTGGTGGTTTGAACCCACTAGTCGTTCTGTGGAAGAAAGGTGTGGCAGTCTGCTTCTGTAAAGATTATAGCCTTGGAAGCTCACGGCACAGTTCTACTCTGCCCTGTAGGGTCACTATGATTCGGAAGCAACTCAACAGCAACGGGTTTGGTTTTGGAAGCCACCTTTACCATTCCTTTACCCATTCATTATACCTCAAGTCTTTAAGCAGCGCCTCTCCAATGCTGCTAAAGACTTGAGGTATAATGTAATGTATGGGATTGTGCACCTGTATTCCAAGAACATCCTGTTCTGGCTCTTGGGTACAGCCATCAACCTTATTTCCAGGTGGCAATCATTCTTAAGAGTCTAGAAATTGCAGCTAGCAGTTGGTGTTTTGTCAGTTGGAAACTAAAGCCACAATGACAAGAACTATAATACTTATGCATGTCCTCCTGAATCTTTTCTTGCTTGCCTCATTGAGTATTCTTAAACAAATCATTTCAACATTTCGTGTCTTTGTTCAAGTTCTCAAACATCTATCCTTCCTCATGGAAACCAGTCGTATCACCCTCTCCCACAGGACAGAAGACATTGCAGTAACTCATTCTGGCACTGAAGTGCGGTATTTAAGACTCCCTGGGAGTGAATCCTGGCTCTTCCATGTAGTAACTGTGTGACATTGGGTTAGTGATTTATCTCTCTGTCTCAAATTTTCTCACCCATGAACAACAGTATCCACTTTTTGGTTGTTTTGTGAGTATTAAATGAGCTAATATATGTATATACCACTTAAAAGAGTACCAGACACATGGTAGGTGACATGTAAGTGGTAGCTTTTATATTTAGTCATTAATTCATGTTCAGCCACTTAACAAATTAACTAGCTAATTACTAAGCACTGTGGAAACCTTATGGGGCAGTTCTACTCTGTCCTGTAGGGTCGCTATGAGTTGGAATTGACTCGACAGCAAAGGGTTTTGGTTTGGTTGAAATCAAAACCAAAATCTCCAATTAGAAATTCCATTGGATTTCATCTATTCCAAAGAGACATGAATGGAGAGATGAGTCAGTTTCTACATCCAACACTCAGTTTCTTCTCAAGACTATATAATTTATGATAATCTTACAAATACTGCTTAAAATTTATCCAGTCTTAAAATATGGAGCAGTCTTTTTTTTAGACAGTAAAGCTCTAATGGCAAATATTCAACACCATTTAGAGATTATTGAACAATAATAATCAAATTATTTTTATTTAAAGTCAATTTTAAAATCGTGCTTTTTCCATTTGTAATTTTGAACAGTAATTACAGTTTCATTCCTTCTCCCATATGTTCAGAAGTTGAAATGTTGCATGGAGGTGGAGGCAACAGCATACTGCTATTCCTTTAGGGGAAGAAAATCAACTCTATCTTTCAAAATCAAAGCCTATGACATTAAAAGGAAAACCCACATAATACATGAGTAGACTTTAAATCTCTATTGGGAATTTGCTGAAAAAGTCCTAACAACACCCTGTTAACTAAAAGAAGTTATCATCAATATTAATACTTTCTGGAATATTATTATTTTTGTATTTAACATTTTCCAAAGATCCCCAACTTGCTCTTCTGGTATCATACATAATAAAGTAAAATTGGTACCATTGCCCAAGGCTAGCCCTTGCTCTCAGAAGTTCAGAGAAAGACTAACCCTGGGAAAAGAAGGCACTTAGATTTAGGGAATGTAAATGTCTTTGGGCACTGAACTAAGGACTTAGTAACATTATAATGGTTCAAGTTGGACCTCCTGGAAGATGGAGACACAATGGTTGGGAAGTGGAATGCAGTTCCTCAGGAAGGTGAGAATGACTAGATTTTTAAACTGGGACCCAACGATGTTGAGTTTGAAATGGCAAGGTGACAAGGAACAGATGTATTTAGGAGAGCAAGGAACCTAAAGTAGTCAGGGACAAAAAGGACTAGAAATTATTTTCTACCTCTTGGCCGATAGCTCATTTCCAGGACCCAGGAAATTGGTTCTTAACTGGTATGCCACCTCGCCTCCCACCTCCCTGAGGGTGTGCTGCTAAATTCTGATTCATGTGTACCAAACCCATTTTTGCCATGAGCCATGTGAGGGAATGCTGAGCTGAGAGGATCTTAGGACATAAGGCACAAGTGCTCTGAATAAGAGGGAAGAGGCAAAGAGTAGTGCCAAGCAGGTGCCAGAGAGACTGTGTGCTTATTACATTAGAAATACGTTTAGTTTTGTGAGATTATGAATGAGTACGATCAAGGCACTGAACCTTGACACTCAAACAGTGCCAACATGGGAAGGGTGATCAAGCGATGGGGTACAAATGAGTACCTTCAGAGGGCTGTCCCCAAAGTCTGCAATCAAGCTGTACCTCAAACACAAAAATTACCTAAAGGAATCAAGGGCAGCTTGTATCAACAGCATTCTGAACAGGATAGATAATTTTATGTATTCAAAGAAATATAAAGTATGTTCTCCACAGAGTGTTGTTGTAATACAAAGCAGGCTAAACCTTCTCTTGTCTAGAAAAAATTATAATAGTAGTAAAGTGCTTCACATGTTCAGGACAGTCTTGAGTTCACCAGAATTCCAGACTTGAAGATCAATAAACAACAGGGATCAATAACCTTTGTTTTTTTTTTTTGGACTCAGGTACTATGCACCTGAATCAAACTGCTGCTAACCCCATTTGTCTCTCCCACCTAAAGTGGCTGCCAGGTGAGGCAGAATGAAACGAGGATCAGCAACAGAAGTCCTTGCTCTCTATTTTGCCAGGAGATGCTTTTTAGAGTCAGTTGGGCTGCCATATACATAAATATCATGGGCACCTGTCTCTACCATTGAGTTTTGTAGAGAACTTTCTCCTGCCCGCCTTCTCTGTGACACTCCTGCTAGCAAGTTGGGATGACCCAGCATGAGTACCTGACGTGAGAGCAACCGTACCTCAGTGACTAAAGTATCCATAAAATTTGATTGCCAGTGGGTTTGTTCTTTGAAGGAGAACCATGCAGAATTTTAAAACTTGCTCCAAGATTATCATTAATCCTACTATGGAGTGGTCACTGGGTGAACCTAGAGCTGCAAGCTACTGAAATGGCAAGTACAATGTGTAAAAATGGCACGGTGGTGTCAGACCTCCTTGTCTAACGTCACAAGGAGCAGAAATAATTAAGATCAACACCAGCCCAAAGCTGATTCTTATGAGGTGGAGGTCAGACACACCAACTCTCTCCCATCTTTTTTACCAGTTTTGACACCAGCTGTCCCTCCCACGGCACTTCTACTTCTCCGCTGGGTTCTATCATTCGTTGCAATGGCCACACAGAACTCACAGACCATACTCACAGCTATGGACTTATTAGGTTACAACACATTTTCTGACACCAGGTATTTTTTATAATGCAAACTAGTCCCTTGAATGCTGCAGAAATCACTGCCCCGTTTACATGAGTGGTAATCACACCATTTCCATACATTGGGTTTTTTAATATTGGGGACACCTATGTAAGATGTTCTCTGGTGTTCTGTGTGGTAGACAATGGGTAAGAAATCAGCATGTTGTCAAAAATTGTTGGGGTTTTGAATTTGAACACTAAAATGTAGTGGTTAGTAGCAAGTTGAGATTGGCTTGAAGTTTTTTTTCAGGTATATTTTTGCTATAATGTATTTTTTTCCTTCCTCCTTTCTTTGAATTCATATTTTCCTTTTAGTTGAGAGGAACATCTGAGGAAATGGGGGGCTTGGGCATCAAAATATGATTATGAATTGTATTTGGACCATTCCCCCACCCCCAATTGCATCAGTATATATATAATATACCTACATAACAAAAAAAAAATTTTTTTTTATACAGGAAAACACCTCCTACCCAAAATGATAAAATGCCATAAAACATGAGAATCAATTGGGAAGTATCGTATGCATCTAGTATGTCTTCAACTCCACGTTAGTCACTGTGAAGGGACATAAAAAGAAGAAGCTTACAGTGGGGGAGACAAGATTAATACCATACTAGCAAAGTGAAAAGCAGCATTTAATTAAGTGACAGATTGGATGGCACCAATTCTAAAGGCCATAGAAATTCACAAGAAAAGGTAAAAAGTCAAGGGCAGCTTCATGAAGGAGGTGGTATGTGACGGAACTTGATGGATAAGTAGGATCTGGCTGGGCTGAAAGCCAAGTAGAAGCCAAGGTATGGATGGAGTGACGAGCATGGCTTGATTCTAGGGTGGTGAAGTAACTGCTGGAGCAGCAGTGTGGGGAGAGGTGAGAAATAAAGCTGGATGGCAGGGTGGGGTCAGATTGTGAGGGTCTCTGAGAGTCATGCTACAGATTGAGAGTCAACATGACAGAGAAAGGGTCCAACTAAAGATTTCTGGGTAGAAGAATGCTTAAAGAGGTATTTTACATGTATCCCGGATGTTTCTTTCGGGAGAGGAAACAGATCTTCCTGCAGACTTGCCCGTGAAATAATCTCTTTGTAGGTACATTTGTTTATTTTTGTAAATTGTATTTATTTGCTTTACTACTAAAGAAATTCATGTTCATAACGGAAAAATAAAGATGAGCATAAAGACAGAAAATTTAAAACATTTCATAAACCCATTAACCTTAAAAATAAAACTGTTAGTAGCTTGGTCTGTATTCTTCCAGACCCTTTTTAATGTCTAAGTGATGGAGACTATTAGCTTTCCATCAAAATCCCTTCTTCTAAAGACATGAGTTGATTTGGCTGCCCACCTTGGACTGGATTTCTCAGCCTCCCCTGCAACTAGGTGTGGCTGTGGGATGAAGCTCTCATGAGTGGAGCATGAGCTGAAGTGATGTGTGCAGCTGGCTTTAGAGAAAATCTTTGGCCTTGCACCTCTTCCTTTCCACCTTTCTATGAGCTGAAGTGACAACGACCTCGAAGGTGGCAGAACCATTCATTGGCTAAAGTCCCTGAAAGTCTGAGTGGTGACCTGCCTACTAATCTACTACCAATCTGGACTGTCACACGTACAGAAACAAAATTCTATCTTGACTCAGTCATTGCATTTTTTGTCCCTTTGTTACAGCAGCGAACATTACCCTAACATATATGTATGCACTCACCCTGTGTCTGTCAGTGTGTTATACTATAGTGGCTTGCATATTGCTATGATGCTGGAAGCTATGCTACCAGTATTTCAAATATTATCAGGGTCATGCATACTGGACAGGTTTCAGCAGAGCTTCCAGACTAAGACAGACTAGGAAGAAAGGGCTGGTGATCTACTTTCAAAAATCAGCCTTTGAAAACCCTATAAAGCACAGTTTTCCTCTGATACACATGGAGTCACCATGAGTTGGAATGCACTTGATGACAACTGGTTTGGTGGTACAGAAAATGAGATGTGGGGGTGGGAGTGGGAGTATAGAGACTTGTTGGTGGGCCACTGCAATAACCGGACTAGGTGATGGCACAGAAGAAGACACAGATGGATTAAAAAGATATTTAGGAGGTAAAACTAATATGCCTTGGTGATAAATATGGGGAGGAGGCGTGGAAAGAAAGTGTCAGGGATATTTCCTAAGATTCTGATGTTATCATACATAAGGAAGAATGAAAGAACAGGTTGGGAACTTCAGCATCGGACATGTTGACTTTGTGGTGTCTTAGAGACATCCAAGTAGAGATGCTGAGTAAACAGTTGGTTATTCAGATCTGGAGATCAGAAGAGAAGTTTGGGTTGAAAATGTAAATTTGGGAGTCACTGGCAGTTAAAGTCTTGGGAGTGGATGAGATTATCTAAGGAGAATGCATAGAGCAGGCCTTCTTGGAAGGGAGGATGAACTCTGTTGTTAGGTGTCGTTGAGTTGGTTCCGACTCATAGCAACCCTATGTACAACAGAATGAAACACTGCCTGGTCCTGCGCCATCCTCATAATCGTTGTTATGCTTGAGACCATTGTTGCAGCCACAGTGACTCAGACAGGGAAAAAAATTACATTTTTATTTCCAACAACCTATAGCTGGAATCTAAGCATATTTTTCATTTACAAATGTAGGCAACAAACTACAGTAGTATTAGCAGTACCTGTGATTTTTGTCACCAATTGAAATCACAGATATTTTCACATCTCATTAAACTTGTTGCAGATGTCTCAAAATATCCTTTACGCCCATCACTTGTTATTTAATGTGTTAATAAAGAAGCACATATATTACCGAATCACAAATTTCTAAAAATATTTTGATGGCCGTATTTCAATAAAATTGGTTTTCTTTGGAATCATGTGTATCTTATTCTATGCATAAAAAAAATATTATTCTCAGAAAGGGACCCAGAGGGCTCACCATGCTGCCAAAGAGGTCCATGGCACAGAAATAGGTTAAAAACCCCTGGTACACAGTGAGAAGAGAGTCAAACCTCAAGGAATTCCAGGATTCAGAGTCCGGGTTGAGGAGGGTAAGCCCACAGTGGAGAATGAAAAGCAGCATCCAGAGACAGGAGAAGACTGTGGTGTTACAGAAACTCAGGGAGGCAGCATTTCCAGGAGGAGCGAATGACCAAGCAAGGCAGATGCTGCCAAAAGGTCAAGGTTGAAGAGAACTGGAAGGAACCTGCTGCAATCAAGATGAGGAAGTCCTTTGACGAAGAGCCATTTCTGTGGAATGATGAGTGTGGAAGCCAGATCGGAGTGGGTTGAGAAGTGAGTAGGAGGTGGGAAAATGGAGTCAGTCAGTGCAAATAATTCTTTGAGAACTTTGGCTGTGAAGAAGTAAGCGGAGGGATGTGGGATCAAGGAAGGGCTGCTCTGGTGTTTTTTCAGCGCGGGGACGAGACCTTAGGTTTTGATTAAATGCCGGTAGGAAGGCTCTGGTGCAGAGAGGTTGACATACAGGCAGGGAAGGGATGATCGATGGGGTCAGGGTTCTGAGAAGAGCAAGGGGTGGGATCCCAAGCACACTGGAGAGGTTGCTAATAGATGGGAATGAGGAGAGGCTGGTGCAGAAGGCAGAGGGTGGTGGGTTGGGTAGCAGTAACCTGAGAAGTTCCCATCTGAGGAACACTATGGTGTGGGGTGATAGAGAAAGAGGAGGGACTGAAGACCAGGATAAAGGAAGAGGATCTGAAGTGGAAGGGAAAGTGGACCAAAGAAACTGGGCAGCATTGAGGGCCTAGTCGAGGCTGATGGCCATAAACATTCACAGCACCATTTTTCAAAGTTGGGTGATTTTCTCCAGCAGTAGCCAGTGACCTGGATGCAGGTCCAAAGACTGGGTGGCCAGGCTTTTGCCAGACAGGTGTGAGAAAAAGACAGAGGGGCAAGGCAATTCCTAAAGGTTCAAGCACGGAATCTCCACTGCTTAGGAAGGAAGTGGGTCCAAGAGGGACAATGACAGGGCAAAGGCTGAGGGATCAATAGACCAGAGGTTCTCAAGAAGTGGAAGAAATGTCATAACAGAAGTACTGAGCAGGACAGCTGGAAGGCCTAGAGACTGGTAATAATCTAGTGATTTTGGAGATGGAGTTCTTTTGGGGAATGACAAGGTCCAGCACATGCCGTGGGAGGGGTGGCAGAGTGGAATGGAGGAGGGCATTTGAGATGCATCAGGAACTAAGAAGCCAGGGTGTGGCTGGATTGTCCATGTGGCAGAGGATCAGGAGATGGGGTGGCAGAGAGACTGAGCCACCTGCCAGAGTCTTCACTAAGTAAGGCAGAGTGGCTCTTATGAAGGACAAGGATGATGAGGGGGAGAGGGTGGTGGAGTACAGCAGCATATACCTCAGTAGGCCAGTATTTTCAACAGAGCCTGGGGAGCAATGGTCTGGGAGCAGCATCGGGGAGCAAGAAGGGCAGCTGCAGCTTCTTGGTCCTGAGGCAGGTGGATGGGAGGGATATGAACAGCCACCCTGAAGAGGACATGCAGGGCAGGAGCATCATCTGAGAAGAGCTAGGCTTCTCTATGGCAAGGAGGGGAGGGGAGCTCTAGCACAGGGTCTGATGCCCATTCTGCCTGCTGCAGGGAGACTGGATCACCCACACCATTTCCCAAACGTGCCCATCTCTGCCTTGACTTGGGCTATTCCTTCCGCTGTTACATCCTATCGACCTCTGCTCTCCAAATCCTGTCCATCATCCCCTTAAGTCTAGCTTAAAATCTCTAATCTCTATGAACTTTCCCCTTTCCTTTTTATTACACTCATCAGATACCGTCTTAAACTGCAGCCATTTGTATATGCCTTGTTTTACCAACTTTGTAAACTTCTCGAGGGCAGGGACATGGTGGATTAATTACTATATCTCCATAGCACCTACACATTGTCTGATACTCAGGTGATTTACAATTTCTTAACAAATAAAGCAATACAGAAAGAAAAAAGAAAGCTTTGGGATGAAATGCTATATGTTGTAAAACATATTTAACACAGGTATGCACGTGAATAATACTATCTTGCAACGGAAAAGTTTTACAATTTTGATATCTGGATTTTAATTAGTTTTTAACAAGTTCTTTGGTTTTAAAAATGAATTAGAACTATTTTTTAAGAAGGAAATTTACGCAGTAAGCTGAAATCCAGAGCACTACATACAATGGAAAAAAGCTACTTTATTCTAATCTTCTCTCATGCAATTTCTGAGCTTCTAAGTCCAATTAACATCAGGATCTCTTTGGGTCAGAGGCCACCAATTCTTGGCACTAACAATTTCACTGAGTTGGGATTGCAATTGTTGTTTGTGTCACCCAGTCACACAGTAGAATCACCCCGGTGGAAGGACTGACTTGAGGCTGTCTTGCTTATCTGTTGAAAAAGACAGGATAGCATTCTGGAAGCAGCTGCAATTTAACCTGGCAGATGCCCTATTTTACTGCCATGCCCCATTTAAAATTACCTAGAGGAACACAGACAAAGAACAGAAATGAAGGAAAAATGAAGCCCTGCTGGCTTTGCCCAAGATACAGTTGCTATTCCTTTACTCCATTAATGCTGGTGAAGACCTCTAGCCTCCTGGCTTGCCTTCAGAGGGGCCTGCACACCAGGTATTCCAATTAATCTATGATCTAATTATAAAAGACATACCCAAGTCAGCTTGGTGAGTCATCAGGCAAAATGCTCAACCACAACAAGTTGACCTCTGTTATGAAATATGAGTGAATCCTGGGTCAACCCTGGCCATTCTGAGCTTCTTCTGGTCATTGAAAGCTATAACCCAGCTGTTCTTATGTCTTTGTGTTCTTGCCTACCTCTGGCAAAAGGAACTTAGCCAGTGCTTTAAAGAAGCCATCTGTCTTTCTGCAGAGAGGTTCTGCCAGAGAAGAATGCCCTCTTTAGCTGGTCACTGTGGTCACCACCAGTTCAGGGGTTTCCACCTTCAAGCCCAAACTGGCCATTGTAATCGGCAGCTGCGCCAAACTGCTCTCTCCTCTTGATAATTTCAAAATAAGTCAAGGAGCATTAGCCATTCCAAGTAGCATTTCAACTCTCCCCACTCAGGGTGAGAACCCCTATTCTGGCTGCATGGCTAGACCTGTGACTTTGAACATTGCACATTCCTAAAACATTCTTGCCATTGTCAGCCCTCAAATCTTCACTGAGCTACTATTATGTGCTAGGCACTGCTAGGCACTGCAGATACAACAATAAACAGTGCCTGCTCATGAATGGCTCCCAGCCTAAGGCAGGAGGCAGACAGGAAAATCTACCCCACAGTAGACTTGAGCCAGCGGTGTTATGGGAATACAAAGGAGGGACAAGACCCAAGTCACTTGCTCCCCAGTAGAAGCCCTGGAAATTCTTCCTGAGAAGGTGCCCTCAGAGTTGAAGATGTACAGTGCTTGGTCAGATGAGGCTAGGAGGTGTGGGGATCTGGCCAAAAAAGTGCCTTGACGCTCTGCTAAGGTGTTTGAACTTGATCCCAATGACAATCGGGAACCACTGAAGAATTTTTAATAAAGCAGTGACATGATCCAATTTGCTTCCAGAGGGATCACTCTTACGAGAGCCTGGAAGACTGGTTGGATGGGGTAAGATGAAGTCGAAACAACTAAATGACTCCTACCATAAACCAAGCAAAAACAAATAAATGAAAAGACAGGGCCCTGAAAAGGGAGGTGATGGTGGACTGATTCAAGAGAGAGGAGATAAGAGAATGGGACTTTGGTGTCTGACTGCTGTGGAGTGTCAGGAAGAGGAGGAGTCTAAGGTAATTTCTAGCATTCTGACTTGAGCAGAAATAAGAAATTCAGGAAAAGGAATCAGTTTGAGGGGAGAAGATGATGCATTCAGTGTCTTGAGCAGATCAACAGCTAAAATGGGGAACAAACTTGAGGGTAAATTCCCACAGAGCCGCACTCGCCGAACGGTGGCTGCACATTCCCCCTCCGTGATGTACATTTCTCAGGTGCACCTCGAGGGCGAGGAATCTGAGCTCAAGTCAAGAGGGCGGCTGTGACACACAGCATGCCAGGTGTTACAGATGACTCACAGCCTCCCAGGGTGGGGCCCCCTGGCAGTTAGAACCAGTGTGTGCCTGTGTGACCTGCCTCATCAACACAGGCCTGGGGACTGAAAGACGCGAGGCCCAGCCCGCAGGCGATCCAACAACGGACAAGTAGAAGTTAGAAAAAATGAAAGCTATGACTCACAGAATGCAAATGCCGTGCCCTAAGCCTCAGCTGCTTTTGCCACACAGTTAAGGGTGTCAGTGGGTTAAAACTGACAGATTAGCGGAGAACAACTCCCCAAGAGCCGTTTGAAAGAGGAGAAGCTGATGGTTTCAGTCAGGATAGGCAGAATAAATAGGTAATAAAAGGAGTCATGCAAATATACACAGGTCATAGAAAAACACAAAATGCAAATGGAGCCAGTCTTGACAGGCAGCTGAATCACTGGAGTTAACATTTGCAAAGACCTGCTGTATGCAAAACACCGTATTGTGGATTATGCTGGGTCAAAAGGCCTTCCTGGCCCGTGGGTTCTTGTTTTGTTTTTTGGTCTTGAATATAATCTAGAGCAGCACCGTGTGACAGAACTTTCTGCAATGATGAAAATTGTTCTGTATCTGTGTGGTCCAGTATGGTAGCCACTAACCAACCACCTATGGCCACTGAGCATGTGAACTGAGACTGGTGTAACTAAAGAGCTGAAATTAAAAAATATATATATATATTTTCTTTTATTTTGGGTGAAAGTATACACAGCAAAACAGGTTCCCATTCAACAATTTCTACACATAATGTTCAGTGACACTGGTTACATTTTTCCATTTGTGTCAACATTCTAAGAAGCCCTGATAACACAGTGGTTAAGCGCTCGGCTGCTGACTGAAAGTTTGGCTGTTCAAACCCACCAGCTGCCCCAACGGAGAAAGATGTGGCGGTCTGCTTCTGTGATGATTGTTGTTGTTAGGTGCTGTTGAGTCAGTTTTGACTCATAGCAGCCCCACGTACAACAGAACAAAACACTGCCCAGTCCTGCACCATCTTCACAATTGTTTTTATGCTTAAGCCCATCGTTGTAGCCACTGTGTCAATCCATTTTGCTGAGGGTCCTCCTCTTTTTTGCTGACCCTATACCAAGCATGATGTCGTACCTCCAGGGACTGGTCCCTCCTGACAACATGTCCAAAGTAGGTGAGATGAAGTCTCGCCATCCTCACTTCTAAAGAGAATTTTCTGTAAAGATTGGAAATCTTATAGGGCAGTTCTACTGGGTCCTATAGGGTCACTATGAGTTGGAATCTACTTGATGGCAATGGGTTTGGTTTTTTTGGTCAACATTCTCATTATTTCCATTCTAGTTGTTCCACTCTCATTTAGTCTCACTGCCCCCAGGCTTCTCATCTATGCTTTATAGTAACTTATCCATTTGGTCTCATATGGTAATTTTTAAAAGAGCACCGTTCTCAAGGGTGAAATTCTTTACTTTTTCAGCTAACTTGAGCTTTTTAGTTAAAAGGTGGTTTCAGGGGATAGTTTCTGTTCAAGGTTTAAAGAGTATCCCAAGGGCAATAGTCTTGGAGACTTTTTCCAGTCTCAACGGGTCCAGTAAGTCTGGGTTCTTTGGGAATTTGAAGTTCTGAGGAAATGAATTTTTAATTTTAATTTAATTAATTTAAACTCAAATAGCCACATGCGGCTAGTAGCCAATGTATTGGGCTACACAGTTCTAGATCTTTGCTGCCCTCATGTATGGAAAGACAGGCTGACTTTTTAAGTCGCTATAGCTTACTTGGGGAGGCTTTTTTTGTTTGTTTTGTTTTTAACTTTAACCTCCCAAAGTCTGTTCTGATTATCACGGACAAAAGAATTAAAATGTTTATGTTGGATAACAGCCTTCCTATTAAGCTTACTTGCTGGCTGAGCGTGGTTCAGGTGACCTCGCTGATGTAAACACGAGATTGAGCCAGGTCTGGGCACAGCCAGCTGCTTCTTGGTATCAGGTGAACTCCTATGCCTCCTTCTAATGCAACATTGGGTCCTTGTGACCTGGAATCTAAATATTCAGTTGTTCAGTCGCTGCTGATGAAAAGGACAACAATCCTATTCCCATTAGCAGAGTGAACAGCGCTGTTAAAAACCCAGAGCAGATCTCTACCTTCTTTTCCAATGAAGTAACAGCAGTGACATCACCTCCATCTTTTCGAGGCTTGTGCTTTTGGAACAGTGTCCCTACCAGCAAGGATACAGGATGGGGGAAGATGAAAAAGCTCCATGATGTCTCTCTTTATAAGAGCTTGCTGAACCCCCCAAGCCCTGGGCTAATTATTTCCATCATCTTGTATGGAAAAATCAGGGCTGCTGTCACCTCTCTGTAAAGGTTTGAGAGGATGAAACATCCTGGTGCCCCTGTCAATCACAGCAGGCTCCTCCAGGCCAGCAGCTGCCCCAGGGGCCTGGGATGGATGGGCACTGTTTTCTCCCCACATCGAAAGACTGCTTTGCTTTTTAGTCTTCTAAATGATCCAATTTCTAGTTGGTTATGTAGAGCTTCTGGTTATTCTATTTCATTATTTTACATATTGAATTCTGATCTGATTAAACCGTTCACAAAGTTGTACATAACTTTGAAATGGATCTAAAATTAAGTTGCTTCATTGGTTGGCTTTAGAAACGTGGCCTGTGACTGAGCTGAGATGAAAGTAGGTATTCTTGAAGCCTCAGAACCTGCTCCTTCACTAATACCTACTGGAGCACCATTTCCAAGTATAGTTGGACATCAGGGCAATTTATAATGTACTCTGATGTTAGCATATCACTTAAGAGTCTTACTTATTCTCACAAGGATCCCATGAGATAAGCATAATAATAAGTTTCTCCTTGATGGGAAGCTGAAGTGCTAGTGCTAAGAAGTCAAGTGGTTTGACTGGATTCACACTGCTAATGAGGGATACAGCTGGCCTTCCCTAAGTATGCTTTTTCTATTATGCCAAACCACTAACTTAGGGGTATTTAGGAAGTACCACTTTAAAGAACATCTCAGCAGAGGCTTGATGGTTATTCCTTTATCTTGGATTTGGATTAAACACAACCTCTGCATAACCAGCAGTTGGTGCCACTGGTCATTAGGGGAGATTGTTCCATGACAGGATGACCACCATGGTAAACGTGTTTGGTGATCTGCCCACTTTGAGGCCCAAACCGTTGCTGTCAAGTCAATTCCAACTAATAGAGACTCTATAGTACAGAGTAGAATGGCCCCACAGGGTTTCCAAGGTGGATTCAAACTGCCAACCTTTTGGTTAGCAGCCAAGCTCTTAGCCACTGTGCCACCAGGGCTCTGATATTTTGACCCTGGACCTGTTACTTTATGGTGAATGCCTTGTTTTTCCAGGCCCACTGGAATTGTGACAACTTGAGCCTGGCTTAAGGAATGAAGAAGTGATGAAAATCACAATACAAGTGTCAAAATGGTGGTGGCAGGCCTCACATTGGAGCCCTGGTGGTGCAATGGTTAAGCCTGTTACATGCTACTGTTTTGGTTGCTAACCAAAAGGTCGGTGGTTCAAACTCAGCTAGTGGCTCTACAGGAGGAAGACATGGCTATCTGCTCCTGTAAACCCTATGGGGCAGCTCTACTCTGTCAAATGGGGTAACTATGAGTTGAAAATCGACTTGGTAGCACCTAACAACAACATGATGCCTCACATAGTGACTGTACAGTGGAAAAATCTCCACGAATTAAGCAATTCACTTTGATACTACCTACTCAATCAGAGAATGAACTTGCCATCACAACTTAGAGGCAAAACATTACTAAGAGTTTCAGCCACAGTCATCTGTACAAGGAAATCGTTCAGGGAATTTTCACTGAAGGAAGAGAGGTTTGGGTGGGTTTATACTGGCTCACAGAGCTTATCTTTCTTCTGTCCCATTTTGATGGACCGAGGATCTTTTGCTGCTCTAGTGCCTGATGGAACATCTAATACATTGAGCTCTGGAAATGGGATCCACATCAGTTTGGCCTAGGTCCTCCTTTGGGAGGTGCCAGCATTCTTATTCTCAGCCTCCTTTGGGAGACTAGTTCCAGGACCTCCCTGGCACTGAGGGCCCTGTGGAAAAAGGTTTGATTAGTTCTGCAGGATTTGAGGAATAGCAGGGCAGGCCCAGACTCTGACAGTTTAAGACAACTGGATATTGAAAATTTGGGTAGGGGTTCAAACTTGGGAGGGGAATTTTCAAACCAACCCATGATGTTGGGGGTTGAAGATTTCCTGGATCTGATTTGAGTCTATTAGAGAACTCTGGCTTCATTTGTACCCAGCAAAAGGCATAGGATTGAGCCCAGAGAGATTGGCTTTACGAGCACAGCAAGTCAGATGGCTGTGGAGAGTGATGCAGTCAGTGACATTTCCTCTCGCCCTGCCCTTCCTGTGCTTGTTTCCAGAGGTAAATCCTCCAGTGTTACCCCAAGAATATCTATAATGCAGAGAGCAAAGCAGAGGTCAATTTCACTGTGGAAAATTCTGATTTTGCCACTCTTCTAGAGAGAGAAGACGCAGCCTTGAAGGCACTCCTACTATCAAGGGCTGAACCCTTGGGATATCATTATCTGGAAAAATTGGGATTATATAAGTAATGCTGTTTTGAGTTCTCTGACACACTGAGCTAATGACATAGTGCAAACACGAAAAAAATCCCATCCTTATACTTTAGAATAAACCAAAAATACCAAACCCGTTGCCGTGGAGTTCATTCCGACTCATAGAGACCCTATAGGACAGAGTAGAACTGCCCCATAGAGTTTCCAAGGCAGTGTCCGGTGGATTCAAACTGCCAACCTTCTGGTTAGCAGCCATAGCTCTTAACCACTACGCCACCAGGGTTTCCTACTTTAGAATAGAAATTGCCAATTTTATCACATATTTTTGTCTTTCATTTGTGTTGGATGCAAGTGAATCATAAAATTAAGGGTTGGAAAATAAGATCCATGTTGTCTTAGTCATCTAGTGCTGCTATAACAGAAATACCACAAATGAATGGCTTTAACAGACAGAAATTTTTTCTCTCACAGTTTAGTAGGCTGCAAGTCCAAATTCAGGGCATCAGTTCCGGGGGAAGGCTTTCTCTTTTGGCTCTGGAGGAAGGCCCTTGTCATCAATCTCCCCCTGGACTAGGAGCTTCTCTGTGCAGAAACACTGGATACAAAGGACACACTCTGCTCCTCAAGAGATAAAAGGTAGTGCAGGCCACACCCCAGGGAAACACCCTTTACATTGGATCAGGGATGTGACCTAGGTAAGGGTGTTACATGCCCCCCGATCCTTTCTAACGTAATCTAATCTTGCCTCATTAACCACAGGCAGAGATTAGGATTTATAACACAGGAAAATTACAACAATCAGAAAATGGAGGACAACCACACAATACTGGGAATCATGGCCTAACCAAGTTGACACATATTTGGGCGAGGGGGGGGACACAGTTCAATCCATGGCACATGTAGTCTGTGATTATAGAACCTATTTCACAATTACCTTTCTATGTACAAATATATCTCTTTTTTGGAGGTGGCATGAATGCTTTGGGATGATAATTTAAAGAATGAATAGTTTTTATAGCACAGAGAAGAAAACTATAGGAACTTGTCATCAGTTTGTCCCTCACACGATGTTTGTGGAGAGGAGCATAAAACTTCAAGCTCTAGAGTATCCCAAATGCATGACTATTAGCATGCAAAATGCCCATGACTATGCACACGAGTCTTTGTGTGAAAATACAAGAACCCAGCTGTCCATTTGTTTAGTAATTCCAATCTAGGAAGATTGCTACATGCTACTGTTTTGACTTAAATTACAATGCATCTTTTATCTGTCCTTGAATTTTGTTTCTAAGTGCAAAAATATGAGAAGTTATCTTAATGCTAAAAATGGGTTGCCCTAGCCAAAGTAGATTTAATTTTTGGATTAAGCTTATCCCTTAAATTTAATCAACAACAGGTATTATATCCAGTCCTTGACTAACAGGAAAAGATCCAGGCGACACTTTCTTCTGGGTGCCGCTGGTATTATGAGACAGCCTCTTTCATCTTCGGACTCAAGGTGGACTACTTTATTGTGTGATTTTATTTTCCTTAATAGGGAGTATATATCTCTTCCAGGGATACAGCTACATCCATAAACATCAGTTTTGGTGTTTTCAAAGTGTCCTTTGAACATTAAATAACCACTGTGTGAACATCCTAGATTAAAGAAGAAATCCCAACAAGAACTTGATTTATATCAGGTATCCAGGATCCATCTCGGGATCCATGCCACTGACAGCAAAGAGAGAGTCCATCCTCTAGAGTATATTTCAGGCATAAAGTATTAAATAAGGATTCATAAAAGGCATATTACTCATCTTAAATCAATTCGCCATACTAACAATCAGTATCAAATGTAGCTTGTGGTTTTTAGCTCTTCCATAGGATAAGTAAAAATTCTTAAGCAGATACAGTCTTAAATATGAAATATGATCGCATAGCTCAGCAGTTCAGAACACCATCTCTGGGTCAGACTGCCTGGAATAGAATCCCTGCTTCACCACATACTGGCTATGACATCTTAGGTAGCATTTCTTAACTTCTCTAAGGCTCAGTTTTCTCATCTGTAAGATTACACACACACACACACACACACACATAATATATACCCACTAATATATATACTCATTGCCGTTGAGTTGATTCTGACTCATAGCGACCCTACAGGACAGAGTAGAATTCTTCCATAGAGTTTCCAAGGAACGCCTGGTGGATTCAAGCTTCCAGCCTTTTGGTTAGCAGTCATAGCTCTTAACCACTATACTACCAGGTTTTCCATATACATATATTCACAAATCAAATAAACTAATATATATATATATATAAAGTGCTTAGCACAGTATCTAGAACATTATAAACACTTAAATAAAGATAACTGCTTTATTATCACTATATTGCCATTATATTATATTGCTTTTGTTTATTTTTATCATTCTAGACAAAAATATATGAACAATTCCCAGTTATTAAATGATGAATAAGTGCATTTTACTCTCTTCCTTCATGTGAAATAAAAACTAGACTCAGCAATGCTAAAGGTTAGACCATAAGCCACTAATGTGATGCTGGGCTTTAGAAGGCCCATTGCCACCACTCTTAACATCACAAAGTGACAGAATTTCTGGTCCAGATGGTATTTTGGAGACCACCTACACCAGGCCCTTTATCTACAGGTAAGAAGAGTGAGGTCCAACAAAGGTGAGGTGGGAAGGTCACATAGATGGGAGTGGTGAGGATGGGAGCTCCCGGCCCAGCCCTGGGCTCCTGGCCCTGCCTCATCCCACTCTGACCTTTACGATTCTTTAACATCTCATTTTTTAGTCCACTCTTCCCTAAGTAAGGAACACACACACATACACATACACACACACAGCAGCAGCAGCAAGAGAATGTCTCCCAGAGATTTAGGTACCTGTTTGGAGGATGACCCGCTTGAAAAACGGGATCTCTCAAAACTTGTCTTCTTCTCAGTTGGGTCTCTTCTGTATTCCTGTCGTCTCAGACAAGCCTGGAGAGCAATGTGTTTCTTTGTCTTAGATATACGATTAGTTTGGCAACTTGCTCAATCCCATATAAGTGATAGACATCTCCAAGTGTTCATCTAACACCTGTCACCAAGTATCAAGACATTCTCCCAGGAATCCTTAACTCCTCTCTACTTTCCCTTCCCTGCGCCCAAAATGCATGTCAAAAATATTAGTCATTGCTTTAATAAATTCAAACAAACATTTTTGTCAATTATTTACCCAGCAATTGCCTTCTCAAGGACGGTAGTACCTAATACCTTGTAAACTCCTCTTTCCAGTCTCATCCCCTTCATGGCTCCTCCTTCTTACCTAACCCCCTTGGATTATACCCTAGTTATCAGATAAGAATTTTCATATCTACAGTGTTAGTGCTGCTGTTTCCTCCACTAGAAAACCCTTCACAAGGTGTTCTCCTGGTAAATCTATCAAGAACCAGCTCACGGCCTCCCTATTCCTCCCCAGGCAGAATTAATTGCTCCTTTATGGAGCACTGGTGGCACAGTGCTTAAGAGTTCGGCTGTTAACCAAAAGGTCGGCAAACCTTATGGGGCAGTTCTACTCTGTCCTATAGGGTTGCTATGAGTTGGAAACGACTTGACAGTAACGGGTTTGGTTTAAGTTTTTTTTTTTTTTTTTTTAATTCATAGCTTGAATTATACCTTTTTTCCCCTATTGCATTTAGTTGTCTTGTTTCTGAGCCTGTTTTCCCCTCTGGTCAGTGAGCACCTTGGGAGTAAGGACCACATCTTATCTTTTGAATCCCCCAACACCAGCACCTTTATTAGTTGAACTGTATTTTTGTAAGGGAGGTAGATGGCAATCCCAAATGCAAAACGTTACCAACAAAAAGAATTTTCCCATTTCTCTTAACAAAATGAAAATAAAACCTAGAATCTAGACTATAGATATTTCTAGGGATAGAAATTAAAATCAAATCTAGGAATACAGATATTTTTCCTCCAGTACTAGGAACGAACAAAGCTAAGGGTATCACATGCTGCGGGAATTTCAACTGATATTTTAAATACCCTCAAACAGTACAACTTCTTGGAACAGTTCTACACTTACAGATCCGGTGACCAGAGTCATCTTTGCCCTGACACAGCCAGGTGGCCCACTATCACAGTGAAGAAATACAGTGTAAAGACCAACAATGTTTCTAAACGAGGCCTGACATTACTTGAATGCTGGTGAGGACTCCAGAAAGGAAAGATTCCTCCCACGTTTTTTCCCTCCCTTAGAAAAAGCAGCTCCTTCTTTGAGGTAAAAAGGCTTGCCAGAATTTCACGCCATGGGGAAAACCTAATATTGTGCTACAAGGTTAAGAATAGAAATGACCTGACATTAACAAAACATTTACCACTTGGAATGGAGAACAGAGAGTCAGTCACACTGTGCTTTCCAACTGAGCTGCAGGTGAGGCGCAGCCTGAGGAGGCTCCTTTCCAGAAGAAACCAGATGGTCACCTGCAGCAAATGCTGCCTCCAAGCACAGTCCTGATCGCCAAGAAAAAAGGTGCAGTTTCACCCCACCTCGCTTGGAAAGGGAGAGCATTCCAAAATTTTTTTTTTTCTCCTGTCCCATAGTTCATCTTATTTTTTAAAACTATGTCATACAGACAATTGTTGTTGTTAGCTGCCTTCAAGTCAGCCCCTAGCTCATGGCAACCCCACACACAAGGGAATCAGACCACTGGGTTTTCATTGCCTGATTTTTCAGAAGTAGGTCACCAGGTCTTTCTTCCTAGTTTGTCTTAGTCTGGAAGCTCTGCTGAAACCTATTCAGCATCACAGCAACACACAGGCCTCCACTGGCCGACTGCTGGTGGCTGCCCATCAAGTGCATTGGCCAGGAATCAAAGCCAGAACTTCTTGTCTAAGGTGAGAATCCTATCACTGAACCACCAATGTCCCCATATAGATAGTAAGTCACTGTAATAAATACTAGACCAAAAAAAAAAAAACTATTGCTGTCAAGTTGATTCCGACTTACAGCGACTCCATGTGTTATATAGGATTTTCCTGGCTGTAATCTTTATGGAAGCAGATTGTCAGGCCTTTCTTCCGAGGCACCACCGGGTGCGTTCAAACCAACAGCCTTTAGGTTAGTAGCTGAGAGCAACCTGGACCTACTACTGGACAGTGTTTATTATAATAAGTAAATTAAACAATAACAATAAGAAATAAAAGCAAAAAATACTGGACCATAATTATACCAAATAAATTCAACAACCAATAAATAAATAAATAATAAGGTAAACCTAAAAAAAAAAAAAAAGGTTTACTTAAATCAGGTAAACCTAATGGAAGTCAGCAGAGAGCTGAAGTTCAACTATTTGCCTCTCGTTTTTCGTTCCTTGTACACTGACTTCTTTACACTGACTTCAAATGGGAGCTTCTATTGAGGAGGAGCCCTGGCATGGAAATTTGGTGGTGGAGAGGCAGATGTCTGTGTTATCCTAACTTCTTGGTATTAAAGGCAAAAGAAGAAAATGCTGATGGGCTGAAAGTGAAGGAGCCAGCGTTAGCAAATGCACGCAGGACCGCCGAGGCAGCTTTTGCGGGATGAACAGAATTCTTGTGGGCTGAGTGTTTTTTGAAAATTCTCTCCAAGAATGCATACGACTTAAATATTTCTTTACCAAAAGGGGAGGAGGAATAGATTGGTGCTCAACGTTAAAAAAAAAATTTTCCCCTCTGTTTCCTTGTCCCACCTTTCACAGAGGAACAGGAGAACAGAACAATTGAAAGGTCCAGAAAACCTAAGCCAAACCCACTGCCATCAACCCTACAGGACAGAGTAGAACTGCCCCATAGGATTTAAGATTTACTTCCCCAATCTTTCTCCCGAGGAGCGACTGGTGCGTTCAAACCACCGACCTTTTGGTTAGCAACCGAGTGCTTTAACCACTGCACCACCAGGGCTTCTAACTGAAAGATTAAAAAAAACCCGCTGCTGTTGAGTAGATTCCAACTCACAGTGATCCTATAGGATAGAGTAGAACTGCCTCATAGGGTTGCCAAGGAGCAGCTGGGGCACTGGAACTGACAACCTCTTGGTTAGCAGCCGTGGCTGTTAACCACGGTGCCAGTAGCACAAGCGAAAGATAAAAAAAGATAAGTGCTTGCTAATTCTTATCTTGATACAGCCAAGCAATCTTTCTGTGAAAATCAAACATGAATCTTCCTCTCAAGGTTATAGCTTCACTGAGAAGGAAGACGAGGACAAGCCAAGTAAAGACTTCTAGAAACAGCAAGAATTTAGCCACACTCCCCCAGGGGTTACTTTCCTGCTTATTGTACATGTGGAGGATTTTTTGGTGTTGACAGTGATGATGTTGTTTTTACTCTGGGGGTCAGGAATCGACAGGGGCAGAGGACTGTGAAATCCATGGGCCGGGTTTTCTCTTCCCCTGAACTTTTAAAAATATTCCCCTTTCAATTTCACGTGTCAGGATTTAGTTTGCTATAAATAAGTTTCTGTTTCTGTGACAAAAGGGGCTGAGGACGGTCTTGAAATTGAGGCCACGGTACTTCTTTCTTCCAGGGAGAATCAGGGCTTCCTCCTTAACTTCTGTGGTGTTCCTTCCCCCCAGACCAGCTCTCTGAGTCTGGCACACACAGCCAGGCAGCCTTCAGCGCAGAAGCTGCCACTGTGGGGGCAAAGCGCAGAGAGTGCATATATGCCTGTGGCGGAGTGACGTGGATTTCCATGACTCATTGTAACGTGAGCCTGGTAAACACGACAAACCCTGGCTCTGCCACTTTCTAGCATCATGACCTTGGGCAAGCTGATTAATTCACTGATTCTCACTTCCCTCATCTGTAAGGGATAGTCTCTTTGCTGCGAGATGGTTAGGAGACCACGATGAATTGTTGGTAATATGCTTAACCCATCTCCCTTCAGTTGACTCCAACTCCGAGCGACCCTATAGGGCAGAGTAGAATTGCCCTATAGGGTTTCCAAGGCTGTAATCTTTATGGAGGCAGACTGCCACATCTTTCTCCTGAGGAGTGGCTGGTGGGTTCGAACCACCGACCTTTTGATTAGCAGCCAAGTGCTTAGCCGCTGAGCCACCAGATCTCCTTCAGTAATATAGCCAGTATTCATCAAATGGCCCCGATTGTCATCATCATCATCGTTATCATTACCATGATTAGGTTTTCTTATTATATAATTTTATTTATTTTGTTGTTTTTCAGAATATACATGGCAAAACATAGACCAATTCAATAGTTTCTACATGTACCATTTAGTGACACTGATTACATTCTTCCAGCTGTGTAACCATTCTCATCCTCCTTTTCTGAGTCAATTTCAAGACTGCCCTCAGCCCCTTTTGTCACAGGAACAGAAACTTCTTCAAGCAATCTAACTCCATTAAGATAAATTCACTGCCCCCTGAAGTTTCTAACTAATCTTTTGAGATGCTGTTGTCAGTTCGATCCCATACAGAGAGTTCTTAAAAGAATTGCTGAAGACGGACATTTTTTACTAGTTAAGCTAAACAATTGTCTGGTTTTAAGAAGACTTCAGGGGATATTTTTGGCTTAAGGTTTAAAGATTATCTCAGGGCGATAGTTTCAGGGGTTCATCCAAACTTCATGGTTCCAGGAAGTCTGGAGCCCATGAGAATTTGAAATTCCGTTCTGCATTTTCCCCTGTTTAATCAGGATTCTTCTATGGAATCTTTGATCAAAATGTTCAGTCTTGGTAGCCAGGCATCACCCAGTTCTTCTGGTCTCATGGCAAAGGAGGCAGTTGTTCATGGAGGCAATTAGCCACACACTCCATATCCTCCTCCTATTCCTGACTCTCCTTCTTCCTCTGTTGCTCCAGGTGAATGCAGACCAATTTTTGTGTCTTGGATGACCACTTGCAAACTTTTAAGACCCCAGGCACTATGCAGTGAACTAGGAGATAGAACAGAGGCACTAAACATGTTATTAGGCCAATTAACTGGGATGTCCCATGAAACCGTGACCCTAACCATGATGAGGTTTTTAATTATGGTTTCCAATCCCATTTTCTGGTTTACTTTCATTTCTAAAGTCAGACTTCGCCAAAGTATGTCACTCTGAACTTGTTCATGGGAGAAGAAAGGCCCTTTCTTTCTGGACCTGAGGTTCATCCTTGTTTCTCTGACCCTTCAGTAGAGGTCTATTTCCTAAGCCTACCTGGACCCCAACAAGCCAACGGAGGGGACCCGGCTCTCGGTCATGCAGGTGCACACTGTGTATTCATTTCTGGGGACTGTGTAACAAAATATCACAAACTGGGTGGCTTAAAAGAACAAAAGTGTATTGTTTCACAGTTCTGGATGACAGAAGAGCAAATTCAGGGTGTTGGCAGGGCCATGTTCTCCCCAAAAGCTCTAGGGAAAGATTCTTTCCTGTATCTCCGAGCTTCTGGTAGCCCTAGATACTCCTTAGCTTGCAGCTGCAACATAACTCTACCTGTCTCTGTATTTCTTCTTTTATAGGACATCACTCAGATTGGATTAGGACTCACCCTACTCCAATAGGACCTCATGTTAACAAATACCATCTTCAAAGACTCTACTTCCAAACAAAGTTATGGTCACAGGTACCAGGGGTTAGGACTTCAGCATATCTTTTGGGGGAACACAATTCAATCCATACTATACTATAAATCATCTTTTCTTTGTCATTACAGATTTCTGATCCACAGGGATGCTCAAAGTTTCTTTTGTTACTTTTATTACTAGTGTCTGCCTTCTAGTCATCATCCAGGCTCTTGATGTCTCAACAGGGTGCCTGTGTCTCAACTTAAGAAGCCATGTACCATAGGAAGACTTCCCAGCTCATAGTCCTGGAATAAAAACCATCATAACTATGGCTCAACTTTACATCACAATCAATACTGGCCTTGATCAAGGTTATTGTTAATCTAAATCCACAAACATTTTAAAAAGCAAGTGTTGTCTTTGTTATGTTGTTGTTATTAGGTGCTGTCCAGTCAGTTCTGACTTGTAGTGGCCCTGTGTACAACAGAACAAAACACTGCCCAGTACTGAGCCATCCTCCCAATTGTTGCTATGTTTGAGCCCATTGTTGTAGCCACTGTTGTCAATCCATCTCCTTGAGGGTCATTGTCTTTCTCACTGACCCTCTACCAAGCATGATGTCTTTCTCCAGGAACTGGTCTGTCTGATAACATGTTGCTGATAACATGTTTTGCCATCGTCTCTTCTAAAGGAGCATTCTGACTGTACTTCTTCCAAGACAGATTTGTTCATTACTTTGGCAGTTCATATTCAATATTCTCAGCCAACACCATAATTCAAAGGCATCCATTCTTCGGTCTTTCCTATTCATTGTCCAGCTTTCTCATGCATATAAGGTGATTGAAAACACCATGGCTTGGGTCAGGCACACCTTAGTCCTTAAAGTGACATCTTTGCATTTTAACACTTTAAAGCAGTCTTCGCAGCAGGTTTGCCCAATGCAACAGGTCGTTTGATTTCTTGACTGCTGCTTCCATGGGCATTGACTATGGATTCAAGTAAACTGAAATTCTTAACAACTTCAATCTTTTCTCCGTTTATCATGCTACTTATTGGTCCAGTTGTGAGGATTTTTGTTTTCTTTACAATGAGGTGTAATCCATATTGAAGGCCGTGGTCTTTGATTTTCATCAGTAAGTGCTTCAAGTCCTCTTTGCTTGCAGCAAGCATGGTTGTGTCATCTGCATAACGCAGGTTGTTAATGAGTCTTCCTCCAATCCTGATTCCCCGTTTTTCTTTATATAGCCCAGTTTCTGGGATTATCTGCTCAGCATACAGATTGAATAAGTATGGTGAAAGGATACACCACTGATGCACACCTTCCCTGATTTTAAACCATGTAGCCCCTTTGTTCTGTTAGAACGGCTGTCTCTTAGTCAATGTACAAGTTCTTCATGAGCACAATGAAGTGTTCCGGAATTCCCATTCTTCACAATGTTATCCATAATTTGTTATGACCCACACAGTCAAATGCTTTTGTATAGTCAATAAAACACAGGTAAACATCTTTCTGGTATTCTCTGCTTTCAGCCAGGATCCATCTGACATCAGCAATGATATCCCTTGTTCCATGCCATCTTCTGAATCTGACTTGAATTTCTGGCAATCCCTTGTTGATATACTGCTGCAACCATTTTTAAATTATCTTCAGGAAAGCTTTATTTGCCTGTGATATTAATGATACTGTTTGATAATGTCCGCATTCTGTGGGATCACATTTCTTTAGGATGGGCACAAATGAGGATCTCTTCCAGTCAGTTGACCAGGTAGCTGTCTTCCAAATTTCTTTGCATACACAAATGAGCACTTCCAGTGTTGCATCTGTTTATTGAAACATCTCAACTGGCATTCCATCAATTCCTGGAGCTCTGTTTTTCACTGGAGCCCTGGTCACCAAGGCCTTCAGGTTAGCTTGGACTTCTTCCTTCAATACCATCAGTTCTTGATCATATGCTACCTCCTGAAATGGCTGTATGTCAACCAATTCTTTTTGGTACAGCGACTCCTTTCCATCTTCTTTTGATGTTTCTTGCGTTGTTCAGTATGTTGCTCATAGAATCCTTCAATATTGCAACTCAAGGCTTAAGTTTTTTCTTCAGTTCTTTCAGCTGGAGAAATGTCAAGTTGTGTTTCCCTTTTGGTTTTCCAACTCCAGGTCTTTGCACATTTCCTTATAATACTCTACTTTGTCTTCTTGAGTTGCCCTTTGAAATCTTCTGTTCAGCTCTTTTACTTCATCATTTCTTATATTCGCTTTAGCTACTCTGTGCTCAAGAACAAGTTTCAGAATCTCTTCTGACATTCATTTTGGTCTTTTCTTTCCTCCTTGTCTTTTAAATGATCTTTTGCTTTCTTCATGTATGATATCCTTAATGTCATCCCACAACTCATCTGATCTTTGGCCATTAGTGTTCAGTGTGTCCAATCTATTCTTGAGGTGGTCTCTAATTTCAGGTGGGATATACCCAACGTCATACTTCAGCTCTTGCAGACTTGTTTTAATTTTATTCAGCTTCAACTTGAACTTGCATATGAGCAGCTGATGGTCTTTTCCACAGTTGACCCCTGGCCTTGTTCTGATTGATGATATTGAGCTTCTCCATCGTCCCTTTCCACAGATGTAGTCATTTGATTCCTGTCTTTTCCATCCAGTGAGATCCACATGTATAGCCACTGTTTATGTTGTTGAAAAAAGGTATTTGCAATGAAGAAGTTGTTGGTCTTGCAAAATTCTATCATGTGATCTCTGGTGTCTCTTCTACCACCTAGACCATATTTTCCAACTACCGATAGTTCTTTGTTTCCAACATTCACATTCCAATCACTAGTAACTATCAATACATTTTGATTGCAGGTTTGATCAATTTCAGACTGCAGAAGTTGGTAAAAATCTTAAATTTCTTCCTCTTTGGCATTAGTGGTTGCTATGTAAATTTGAGCAATATTTGTCTTAACTGGGCTTCCTTTTAGGCATG
Source organism: Loxodonta africana (assembly GCF_030014295.1). Taxonomy (NCBI): domain Eukaryota; kingdom Metazoa; phylum Chordata; class Mammalia; order Proboscidea; family Elephantidae; genus Loxodonta; species Loxodonta africana. The sequence continues at coordinate 29,121,688 of NC_087359.1, read as the reverse complement.
TGGATATTATCCTATCACTGACGGTGTCATACTTCAGGAAAGATCTTGAAATGTTCTTTTTGAAGATGAATGCAACACCATTCCTCTTCAATTTTTCATTCCCAGCATGACAAGTTGTTTTTAGTAGGTTCCTTTTTGTTGTTGTTCTTGTAATATAACATACATAACTCAGTCTGGAGCTTTAATTATCATCAGTGACATTATTAGAGTTCATTAGTTTTAAGAGGTTAAGAAATCAAAGGCATAAACCCAGTTTGACAGGATATTTCCCTCAAACTAGTTTATTTTCCTGTTTTAGCTGTGAAGAGTAGAGCAACACATACCTCAGAGCTAAGCAGGAGAGAGAATCTTCTCCCTGACTCCTATGGGAATAGAAGTTGAATTATCTTTATCCTCTCAACTGCTTGGGTGAACTTCCCCCATATTCCCACCACCTGATTTCAAGCCAGGAGTCCCTGGTTGGCATAATCGGTTAAGCACTCGACTACTAACTGAAAGGTTGGTAGTGAACCCACCCAGAAGCACCTTGGAAGAAAGACCTGGAGATCTACTTCAGAAAGATCAACAACCTCGAAAACCCTATGAAGTGCAGCTCTACTCTGCACACATGGGGTTGCCATTACTTAGAGTCAACTCAACAGTAATTGGTTTGGTTTTCCTTCTTCCTTCCTTCCTTTCTTTTTTGGTTTGAAGTCACCTGTTACATCCTTGAACAAATTTATATCGTTGTGTTTAGTTGTTTGATCTGAGCTTGCAAGTATCAGGATGAATCAGTGACACGCAATGAAATGAAACCAATTTAAATCTATTTGGTAAATTATGGGAAATTGTTCTGAAATGCCAAGGGTAATCTTTCTCTCAGCTTTCCAGTGGATATCAATGGCTAAATTCTGCCTCAAGTTACATAAACACACTTGGCAAAAAAAAAAAAAAAAACTAAGGCTATGCAAGAAGAAGAACACCCTTGAAGAAATACAGCCAAATTCTGAGATGGCATGTAATTATATGCTAGTTACTAGATTCTGAAATAGCATGGGATATGCCAAATAGATGTTTATTCCCTCTTGTTTTCTCTAAAGGGTCCCACCCAACCACTGAACGGTGTAGCATCAAAATAACTCAGGGAGGGTTTAACCCTTCTCTCCTGCTGCTAGTGCACAGACCTGTATAGCCACTGCTAATTTCGGGCATTCCAACACATACAGTATTTTAGGACTGAGCAGGAATACTTTATACACAAGGTTTTGAAGGGCTCAATTTGAGCCAGTTCATTAAAGGCGAGTTAAGTACAGAAAGGAAAATGTGGCAAACATACAGGATCGGGGAGTCATCTCACTTGTCATTAGGCTTTACACTATTTGTACACCTTGGAATGGGAAATCTGGAGTGTCTCAAACAGGTCACTAGACTGATTTTCTGTGTGCCTGCTCTGGAGACAATTTCAAACAAGTATTTCCAAACGCAAGTCAGGCGGCAGAGGCATCTTTGTGAAAACCAGATGGACTCCCTCAATGACCAGTTCAGATGTTTTCGTTCTTATTTGCTTTACTGAAATTCCCTTGATTTAATGGCCTCCTCATATGTGGGTTGGCAAGTGGTGGGAGGAAACTGCTGCTTCTATCTCCAGGCCCACAGCTAAGCTGCATCATGCAGGTGAAATGGGGTTACTGAGAGAGGTCTGGTTTCCTTGGTGACCCAGGAGGCTTGGTTATATCTGTAATTGCTAAGGAGAGAAACCTGATAACAAAAATCTGTGTTTCCTTAGGCAGGGAGCGCTTCTCAGTCCTCAGCTGAGGCTGGGGACATGCCTTGATTGGTAGAGGGTTGGCCTCCTCTGGGCAAGTGGGATGAGTGACACTCTCTACCTGCTCCCAGAATCCCACAACCCAGTTTGGCGAGTCTGTCCTATGCCAATTCTAAGTAATTGCATCACAGTTCCTGGCCTCCCTGTCTGTTTTGTTTTTGCCTGTAAACACTGTAACTAGGGTGATGAATTGTTAGCTTATTGTAGAATTTGCTAACCACCTTTCTTCAGGTGGATGACAATGGAAGGGCATGTTATTTTATAACTGGTACGTATAGGTTGACCCAGTTTAACTCCATAATGTCTCTTCTCTTGATAGCTGGCTTGTCAGAATTAGGCCCTGATATCATTTGTTAATGGAGTAGGGTATCATTTGTTGACCAAAGGCTGTGTGCAAAGCACCGTGCTAAATACTTTAACAATGTCATACCATTTCAAGGAACTCTGGTGGTGCAGTGGTTAAGTGCTCAATTGCTAACCGAAAGGTTGGTGGTTCAAATCCACCAGTCGATCCATGGGAGAAAGATCTGGCAATCTGCTTCTGTAAAGATTACAGCTTTGGAGACCCTATGGGGGCAGTTCTACTTTGTAGAACTCTGTAGGTTGGAATTGACTCAGTGGCTATGAGTTTTGATCTCATTTCATTCTCATGACAATATTATGAAGTAAGTACTATCATTATTCCCATTTTACAAACAAGGAAACTGAGGCTCAGAGAGCTGAAGTGACTTTCTTTAATGGTCACACAGCTATAAAAGTGGTGGGTTTGGAATTTTAGAAAATGATCGCTGCTTATCATATGCTAATTTATGTATTCTGAATTCTCTCGGACGGGCACTGGGTGGGTTACTGTAATAGAAGGTGCGAGATAATTCTTGCTTCCTGCAATTACCTGATATTCAGAGTCCTCCTTATGCTGAATGTCCCGCAGATACTGAGCATCACTGAAGAACTTCTGCCTTTCCTTTGCTTCATGCATCATGATTCTTAATCGTCAACCTGCATATACAAGATAAATAAATGTGTTGTGATATAATCCTTTGTAGCTTTGCCATCTTTGGATTTGTCTTCAAATTGTTTTCTCTCCCCCACCCTCTCCCTTATTAATCTAATTTCTATTGTTTGAAAGGCACAGATGCTCCTTTCAGATTAAAGGGATGCCTTGTGTCGGTGCTGATGCTCTTACAGCACTCCTGTTGCAGGCATGAATAATGCAGCCATGCCCATCAGGTGGCTTCGGTGATCCTGTCTTGCTTATTCTTGGAGAGTTAGGTCGACAGATACCTGATGCAGAAGCAATTCTACAATGTGACTAGAAATAAAACCCGAGAACCGAAATTAGCAATGACCAAAGTTATAAGCCTTTGGTTACTTAAACTCATTTATTCAACAATTATTGCATCTCAGTTCCAACTCAGGCACTGTGCTAGGCACTGGGGTATAGCAGTCAGCCAGGCAGATACGGCCCCTGCCCTTGTGTTTCTTATGATCGAGGGTGGAAGACTGATATTGAATATAAATGAACCCTCATTGTGATAAATGCTATGGAGCAGAAGCATGAGGTTCTTTGAGACAGTGTTATCACGGGAGGGCATAACCTGGTCTGGAAGGGTCAGACAAAGTTTTCCTTAGAAAACGATGCTGAGTTTGGTAAGGAATGAGCTAGGCAATCCATTCAGGTTAAAAGTGTGGGTTAAGGCAGCATCTCAAACAGAGAGGATAGCAGGTGCAGAGCCTTCAGGGCAGGAAAGAGCTGGTGCAGATGAGGAACAGGAGGGCCAGTGCAGTTGGAGCAGAGAGAAAGGGGAGACCAGCACCAGAAGGGCTGAAGGGTAGGCAGGAGCCAAAGGTCATGATTCTAAGAGCCATGTGAAGCCATGGAAAGGTTCCAGTCTGAGGATTAAATGCTTAGGTTTGTGTTTTTAATAGGTTCCTCTAGTTGGTATTATGGAGAATGGGTGAGGGGAGGAGCAAGTAAAAATGGAAGTGGCAAGACCATTGGGAATATATCACAGTAATCCAGATGAAACAAAATGGTGACCAGACTTGGGTAGCAACAGTGGAAAAATGAAGATGAGGAGGATCTTCTGTGCCTATGGAAGTATCAGGTGCTATTCCAAGTGTTTACACATATTAACCCATTCAATCTTCACAACAACTCTACAAGGCAGGTGCTATAATTATTGATTTTACAGATGAGAAAACCGAGGCACAAAAGGATTAAGTAACTTGCCTAAGGTTACAGAGTTAGTAAGTGGAAGAGTTGGGATCTGAACCCAGAGACTCTCATGCCAGTGCCCAAACTCTTAACCATGACAGATTTCAGGGATAAGCAGGAGAAAAAATCACCAGGACTCGGTGATTATATGGATGGGGAGGGAGAAGGAAGCACTGAGGGACATGCCCAAGTTACTGGCTAGAGCAGCTACGTGGTTGGTGCCAACAGTCTTTTCAGTAAATTCAAAAGGAGGAGCAGATTTGTGAGAAAATATAGAGTCTGAGGTGCCTGGGTTACAACAAATGGAGGTGTCAAGTAAGCAGTTAGACACAGGGTTCTGGAGCTTATTAGAGAGGTAAAGATTTGGGCATCACTGGCATCTTGGTGACAGCTGAAGGTGTGAAGGGGCTTACCCGGACAGAATGGGTATTGAACAGAGAAGAGGACCCAGGACAAAACTCTGAGGAACACTAAAATTTTAGGAACAGGTAGTTGAGGAGAACCCTGCAAAGGAACCTGAGAAGGAAGAGCCAGAGAAGCAGGAGGAAAACCAGGTGGGTACAGTTTCATAGATGCTGCGAAGAGAGTTTTTCAAGAAGGAAGTTATTAATACTATCGGTGGAGAGCATTTAGTGGAGTGATGAGCTGAAGACAGATTGCAGTGGGTTTTGTAAATGGGAAATGAAATGAGGACGTGGAGACAATGCTTTCAAGTTTGGCTCTGATGGGTGTGGCCTAAATTATGACCAAAACATTTAAGGTCACAAAAATTTTTAAATGGCGCTGTTAATAAAGAGATTGCTAGACTACATCTATGTAGTCATTAAAGGTCCCACACTATTCCTGCTTATTGCCTTGTGAAACTCGTTTATTCACTTCAACACATCATGTTTTAATGACTGCTGGGTGGCATGTGCTGCTCTAGGCTCTGGGAAACAGAGCAATAGAGATGACAGACAACATCCCTGCCCTCAGGTGTATGTATACATTCTGGGGCTTTCCTTCCATCCTCCAGTTTACTCAGTTGTGTAGATATTGGCGTAACCAGGTTCCCCCGACTGGGAGAGTGAACTCTAATGGTAACACGGTGCCTGGCCTGGTAGTTATAAAATCTTACAAGATTCATTGTCTAGGCTGAACAACAGCGAAAACTTGCACTACGCCCTCAAGGATTATTTTCAGTCAAGCATAGAAAGTTGCCACCATTTGTCTGTCAGTTTGTCGTACTGTGGCGGACTGTGTGTTGCTGTGATGTTGGCAGCTATGGCACCGGTACTTCAAATGCCAGCAGGGTCACCTGTGGTGGATAGGTTTCAGTGAAGTTTCCAGACTAAGACAGACTAGGAAAAAAGACCCGATGGTCTATTTCTAAAAAATTGGCCAGTGAAAACCTTATGAATAGCAATGGAACATTGTCTGATACAGTGCTGGAAGATGAGCCTCTCAGGTTTGAAGGCACTCAAAAGACCAATGGAGAGGAGAAGCCTCCTCAAAGTAGACTTGACCTTAATATGTGGATGGAGTCAAGCTTTCAGGACTTCATTTGCTGTTGTGGCAAGACTCAAAATGAGAAAAGACAGCTACAAACATCTATTAGCAATTGAAATAAGGAATGTATGATATAAGAATTTAGGAAAATTGGAAGTCCTCAAAAAAGAAACAGACCATACAACCCAGAAATCCCACTGCTCGGAATATACCCTAGAGAAATAAGAGCCTTCACACAAACAGATATGTGCACACCCATGTTTATTGCAGCACTGTTTACAATAGCAAAAAGCTGGAAGCAACCAAGGTGTCCATCAACGGATGAATGGGTAAATAAATTGTGGTATATTCACACAATGGAATACTATGCATCGATAAAGAACAGTGACGAATCTCTGAAACATTTCATAACATGGAGGAACCTGGAAGGCATTATGCTGAGCGAAATTAGTCAGAGGCAAAAGGACAAATATTGTATAAGACCACTATTATAAGATCTTGAGAAATAGTATAAACTAAGAAGGACACATACTTTTGTGGTTACGAGGGGGGGAGGGAGGGAGGGTGGGAGAGGGTTTTTTACTGATTAGTTAGGAGATAAGAACTACTTTAGGTGAAGGGAAGGACAATACTCAATACACAGAAGGTCAGCTCAAATGGACTGGACCAAAAGCAAAGAAGTTTCCGGGATAAACTGAATGCTTCAAAGGTCAGCGAAGCAAGGGCAGGGATTTGGGGACTATGGCTTAAGGGGACTTCTAAGTCAATTGGCAAAATAATACTATCATGAAAACATTCTGCATCCTACTTTGAAATGTGGTGTCTGGGGTCTTAAATGCTAACAAGCGGCCATCTAAGATGCATCAATTGGTCTCAACCCACCTGGATCAAAAGAGAATGAAGAACACCAAGGTCACATGACAACTATGAGCCCAAGAGACAGAAACGGCCACATGAACCAGAGACTTACATCACCCTGAGACCAGAAGAACTAGATGGTGCCCGGCCACAACTGATGACTGCCCTGACAGGGAGCACAACAGAGAACCCCTGAGGGAGCAGGAGATCAGTGGGATGCAGACCCCAAATTCTCATAAAAAGACCAGACTTAATGGTCTGACTGAGACTAGAAGAATCCCGGCAGTCATGGTCCCCAAACCTTCTGTTGGCCCAGGACAGGAACCATTCCCGAAGACAACTCATCAGACATGGAAGGGACTGGACAATGGGTTGGAGAGAGATGTTGATGAAGAGTGAGCTACTTGTATCAGGTGGACACTTGAGACTGTGTTGGCATCTCCTGTCTGGAGGGGAGATGGGAGGGTAGAGAGGGTTAGAACCTGGCAAAATTGTTACGAAAGGAGAAACTAGAAGGGCTGACTCATTAGGGGGAGAGTAAGTGGGAATATGGAGTAAGGTGTATATAAGCTTATACGTGACAGACTGATTTGATTTGCAAACGTTCACTTAAAGCTCAATAAAAATTATTAAAAAAAAAAAATGAAACAGAATGCTAAAGATTGATATCCTAGGCATTACTGAGCTGAAACGGACTGGTATTGACCGTTTTGAATTGGACAATCATATGGTCTACTATGCCAGGAATGACAAATTGAAGAGGAATGGTGTCACATTCAACTTCAAAAAGAACATTTCAAGATCTATCTCGAAGCACGACACTGTCAGTGATAGGATAATATCCACGTGCCTACAAGGAAGATCAGTTTATATGAATATTATTCAAATTTAGGCACTAACCACTAATGCAAAAGATGAAGAAATTGAAGATTTTTACCAACTTCTGCAGTCTGAAATTGATTGAAAGTGCAATCAAGATGCATTGATAATTATTGGTGATTGGAATGAGAAAGTTGTAAACGAAGACGAAGAATCGGTAGTTGGAAAATATGGTCTTGGTGATAGAAAAAACGACAGGATTTTGCAAGACCAATGACTTATTCATTGCAAATACCTTTTTTTCAACAACATAAAAGGCAACTATACACGTGGATCTCACTGGATGGAATACACACGGGAATCAAATTGACTACAACCGTAGAAAGAGACACGGAAAAACTCAATATCATCAGTCAGAACAAGTCCAGGGGCTGACTGCAGAAAAGACCACAAGCTGCTCAAGTGCAAGCTCAAGTTGAAGCTGAAGAAAATTAGCACAAGACCATGAGGGACAAAGTAAGAACTTGAGTATATCCCACCTGAATTTAGAGACCAACTCAGGAATAAATTCGACACATAGAACTCTAATGACCAAAGACCAGATGAGTTGCAGGATGACCTTAAGGACATCATACATGAAGAAAGCAAAAGGTCATTTAAAAGACAGGAAAAAAGAAAAGGACCAAAATGGATGTCAGAAGAGATGCTGAAACTTGCTCTTGAACATCGAGTAGCTAAAACGAATAGAAGAAATGATGAAGTGCAAGAGCTGAACAGAAGATTTCAAAGGGCAGCTCAAGAAGACAAAGTAGAGTATTATAATGAAACTGGCAAAGATCTATATTTAGAAAACCAGAAGGGGAAAACATGCTTGCCATTTCTCAAGCTGGAAGAACTGAAGAAAAAAATTCAAGCCTCTAGTTGCAATATTGAAGGATTCTAAGATGAAAGGAATACACAGAGTCACTGTACGAAAAAGAATTGGTTGACAATCAGCCATTTCAGGAGGTAACATATGATCAAGAACCGATGGTATCAAAGGAAAAAGTCCAAGCTACCCTGAAGGCCTTGTTGACCAGGGCTCCAGTAAAAAACAAAGCTCCAGGAATTGACAGAATACCAGCTGAGATGTTTCAACAAACGGATGCAACACTGGAAGTGCTCACTTGTCTATGCCAAGAAATTTGGAAGACAGCTACCTGGCTGAAAAAGATCCATATTTGTGCCCATCCTTTTTTAGATACGTGATCCAACAGAATGGATATTATTGAACAAAACATTAACATCACATGCCAAGTAAATTTTGCTGAAGATAATTCACAAACAGTTGAAGGAGTACATTGACAGGGAGCTGCCAGAAATTTAAGCCAGGTTCGGAAGAGGACTTAGAATGAGGGATATCACTGCTGATGTCGGGTAGACCTTGGCTGAAAGCAGAGAATACTAGAAAGATATTCACCTGTGTTCTACTGATTATGCAAAAGCATTCAACTGTGTGAATCATAACAAATTATGGATAACATTGTAAAGAATGGGAATTCCAGAATACTTCGTTGTGCTCATGAGGAACCTGTACATTGACCAAGAGGCAGTCATTCGAACAGGTACCACGTGGTTTAAAGTCAAGAAAGGTACGTGTCAGAGTTGCAGCCTTTCACCATACTTACTCAATCTGTATGCTTAGCAAATAATTTGAGAAGCTGGACTATATGAAGGAAGAACGGGGCATCAGGATTGGAGGAAGACTTGTTAACAACCTGCGATATGCAGGTGACACAACCTTGCTTGCTGTAAGTGAAGAGGACTTGAAGCACTTACTAATGAAGATCAAAGACTACAGCCTTCAGTGTGGATTATACCTCAACATAAAGAAAACAAAAATCCTCACAACTGGACCAATAAGCAACATCATGATAAACAGAGAAAACACTGAAACGTATTGAAAATATTGAAAAATATTAAGAATTTCATTTTACTTGGCTCTACGATCAAGGCCCATGGAAGCAGCAGTCAGGAAATCAAACGACGTATTGCATTGGGCAAATCTGTTGCAAAAAACCTCTTCAAAGTGTTGAAAAGCCAAGATGTCCCTCTGAGGGCAAAGGTACACCTGACCCAAGCCATGGTAGTTTCAATGGCCTCATATGCATGTAAAAGCTGGACAATGACTAAAGAAGACTGAAGAAGAACTGACGCCTTTGAATTATGGTGCTGGCGAAGAATATTGACTATACTATGGACTGCCAGAAGAATGAACAAATCTGTCTTGGAAGAAGTACAGTCAGAATGCTCCTTAGAAGTGAGGATAGCAAGACTTCATCTCATATACTTTGGATATGTTACCATCCCTGGAGAAGGACATTGTGCTTGGTAAAGCACACAGGGTGAGCAAAAAAGAGGAAGACCCTCAATGAGGTGGACTACACAGTGACGGAAATAATTGGTTCAGACATAGCAATGATTGTGAGGATGGCACAGGATGGCGCAGGGTTTTGTTCTGTTGTACATAGGGTCACTCTGGGTAGAACTGACTTGATGGCACTTAACAACAACAATAAAAAGCTCGTCTTTAAGAGTTGTAATCTAAAACTAAGGAGGCCTGGTGGTATAATGGTTAGGTACTCAGCTGCTAATGAAAGGTTGATAGTTCAAACCCACCCAGCCTCTCTGCAGTAAAAAGACCTGGCAATCTGGTCCCATAAAGATTACGGCCTAGAAAATCCTATAGGGCAGTTCTCCTTTTTCACATGGGGTCACTATGTGCTTGAATCAACTCTATAGCACCTAACAACAAGAATCTAAAACTGGTATCCAATATGTAGTTCCACAGTTTATAGACAAAACCTAATTTTTGTCACCGAGCATTTTAATAGTCATTTTGTGGGACTACATTTTAAAAGATAATTAACTTTTCATATGATTTTGCATCTGCATAGAATCAAATTATGTTCCCACTCTTTCCAGAAAACAACGGTGTTAAAATAGCCAGAAAGATGAACCCTTGCTGGTACTGTTGGAAAGAGAAGCCTGTCTGAATATTAATCAGGCGAAGAACATAAGGAACATAATGGAAATAAGTTAATGGTCACTTAAGGGGCACATCCCAGAGTCCAGTTGGATGATACATTTTGAAGTTAACATAGAAAAGCTAGCGACTCTATCATGGCTTTAGTGTGGTGTTATTTTAAGGAGGCTTCCAAGCCACGAGGCATGAAATAACTTTGTCTAAACAGGTAGGAAATAACACTATTTGAATTACTTGCTAGGTTACCTCTGACTTCACAATCACCTACCGAATAAGGACTTTAAAATTGCCTACAAAAGTCTTTTTTCCCTATGAACTCTCCATTACATTGTATTTTACTATATTTAGAAGCATTGTGGTACCACATGTAATTTCTTATTTGGATATGTTAACACTTTGTGAGATTAAACAAATATCCCAGGAGCCAAGGAAACAGATTATTAGAGCTAGGTTAAAGAGTTGGTAGGTCACCACGGTCTAAGCAACCTCCCTCTGTGTTTCTGAAGTGTCCCTTGAATTTCATACTTCCCGGAAAATTGATAAAACTGCCCGGGATGAACAAGAAACAGAAATAACTGTATGGAAATAAATCTACATGAGATCATGCTTAATTCGTAGATCTCAGCTTTGTGGGCCTACTCAACCAGATGGCCATTTGAAGCCATAAAATTTTCCTCATTAAATATAGACAGGTGAATGTTGGGGATGGGGGAGGATGATCATAAAACGTGGGCAAGGCACATGTTTCTAAAATAGCGTTCTGTGTTCTCTTTCTATTGCTCACCTTTGAACTGCTTCTCAATTTAAAATCCACTCATGGTGATGCACACTTCTGTTTTAAGTCTCTGGTGATAATGTACGGTGCCAGATTTGTGCTTCAGACGTCAACGTAAGAAGCCATATTAAGTAGGGAGGAGGAGGGGGAAAGAAGAAGGGAAGCCTGCTTTGCTGAAAGCAAGAGGAAATGATTCTCCTTGGCCTCAAAATTCTACAAATATATGAAATTTCAATGAGGGAAATTCTAAGAACTTTGTGACATACCCATTCCGCTCTAGTGTAAATTTTCAATGAATTCAAACAGGGGTTCCCTGATTAGGGAGAACAGAATCTGACAGCAGAATATATTTCTTTCAGTTGTCTAAAAAAATCATACCTCTAGGCTGGCCTTCTGTTTTATGATCACATTTGTCAAAATAATTGATTTGAGGGGACTTCTTTTTAATAACAATGAAGATATGTACTATTATTATTATTATTTTACTGTTCTCATATTGGAAAACTCATTAAAGTGAATATTTCAATGGTTCAACCATGTATGGAAAATGTAAATTTAAGCTGTTCTTTAGGCTGAAGTTTCTTGGAAACAAAGTCTAAACAGTTACATTAATACCTGACGTAATTGATGTCCCCCTTTTCCACAATTGGGTGCTTAGAAGGGTTTCAGGAGACCTTATTTAATCTTTCCCACAATTAATTTGTAGTGACAAAAATTAGAGGATTTAAAAAAAATCTTAGTTTCATAAAAATGTCTTGAGTGTAAGCAGCAAAGGCTAGTGAGTTACGTCCAGTTTTCCTAACACTCCCTGACCTCCCTATAGCAGCTTTTGTTGTATGCCCTGCAGCCAAGTCTGACTCATAGGGACCCAGTAGGACAGAGCAGAACTGCCCTCATAGGGTTTCCTGGGCTGTAATCTTTACTGGAGCAGGTCGCCAAGTCTTTTCTCCTGCAGAGTGGTCGGTGGGTTCAATCACTGACCTTTCAGTTATCAGCCAAGCGCTTAACTACTGCGCTACCATGGTTCCTTCTATAGCAGCTACCGAGAGAATATTGTGACCAACAGAAAAGGAGAAGAAACTGGGGCGTGAGGTAGGAGCATGAGCTATTTGACTCTTAAAACCAGTTTGGCTCAGGAAATGGGGGGGGGGTGTAAAAAAAGATTATGGTGATGACTGTGCATATTATTGTGAAACTGTGAAAGGTGTGTGATCATCAAGCCCACAAAAGACAGACTCAACGTGAAATTGTGAAACTTTGTGGGGAGAATGTCACAGGCTTGAAAGCAATTTGGTGCTATCTTATTAATACCAATGGGTGGCGGAACCAGTTAAGCACGGGGTTACTAACCCAAAAGGTGGCGATCTGAACCCGTCCGCAGACACCTTGAAAGAAAGGCCTGGTTATCTACTTCCAGAAGGTCACAACTATTGAAAACCCTATGGCGTAGCTCTACTCTGAAACACACGGGGTCGCCAGGAGTTAGAATTGACATCATGGTAACTGGTTTTGAGTTTTTTTGTTTCATTTTGTTTTTTTGGTGGTATTAATAACAATATCAACAGTTTCGCACTCAGAAACCCAAGGGTGCCGTGGTCAGTGTATACTACCTTTCCAGGACTTGAAGACCAATGGAGTCTGTAGGGAAGTTATGTGGGTGCGGGGCAGCGGCCACTGAGCAAATGGTCAGAGACGCCTCAAAACGTCCCTTTGAGGCAGAACAAAGCGTGCTGTGGCCAGCCTGAGGGAGGAAGCGGCTAGGCCACCAGGCTTCAGGCGCTACTTCCTTCCAGAATCTTACAAAGATTAAGGACTGGTTGTCTCCCGCGTGCTCCCCCCACCGCCTCAGAAGACCAGAGGCCGCTCAGTCGCTGACCAGGCCGGGGCGAGGCGAGGCCCAGCAGTTACCTTGAGGATCACTCCTTTCTTCCCTGCCAGGGTCTAATGGGGCCAAAGGACAGGCAGGCGGGCTGGTCCGCGCCCTAGGAGCCGCACATCAATCGCCCGGGGACCGTCGCCGTCGTCCTCCGCCTCCTCCTCTCACTTCTTCCCTCCCCTCACCAGCCCCTCTTCCTCCTCCTCCTCCTCCCGGAGGCAGCTTTCAGCCGCTGAGGCCGCGCTGTTTAGGGGCGGGGGCGGTGGGGGCGGCTGCTCGGCGTCCTCTCGTTTCCTTGGCAACCAGGCCACCTCCCCCTCCTCGCGCGGGTGCGCGGTGCCGGCCGCCGCGCGCGCGGGGTGTGGGGGCGGGGCGGGGGCTGCAGCCGCGGGCGAGCGGCTCGGCGCGTTCTGAGCCCAGACGAGGGCGCCGCACCGGTTGCCGTGGGAACGAGTCAGGATGCTGTGGGGAAGGGGAATGGTGATGGCGGCACACAGCGAAGAGATGCTAAAGGAGGGGCGGCTTGGCTTTGTCCTCTTGACGTCCATGCCCAGGCCCAGATATCGATGCCTTCGCTCCTTCCCTGAATCCGTGCTGTGATATATATAAAGAATGAGATTAGAAAACAAGAGGGGAAAATATTTTTAATTGAATGGAATAATATTAAAGGCAATACAGGAAAAGAGGAAAAAATACAGTAGTCCTGGAGTTTGAGCTCTGCAGGAGATCTTAGGAATGTTGTGGTCCAATACAAAAAGGAGGAAATAAATGAGCGATTAAAGGAGGCACCCAGGCAGCGGCAGAGCCAAGACCAGAACCCAGGTCTTCTGGTTGTCAGTTTTCTTCACTGCCTTTCCCAAGGAAGGTCTCAGGGGTTTAGACCAGTGTCCATAGTCTTGGAGGGAAGGCACCAGAACCTCTCTCTGCTAGCCTCACCCTCTGCCAGGTTTATTTCTTTCTGTGGTTTTCATAAGCAAAGATAACTCTTCCGTTTACTTTTACATATTTAGGTACCCTATAACCTGCAGGCTGATGTCAAGTTTTGGGCATTTTTGATTGGGTGGAGAGTAGGAGAAAAGGTGAATCGAAATTCTTGTATCTTTCATCAAGCGCCCAGAATCCCTAGGTGTTTATGGTTGGTGTGTCCTCTCTGCCATCCCCCACATCCAGTCAGAGGCAATGTACCCTGCAGCATCACACCCTTCTTACTAGTCTTACCACCACCAACCTAGTTGCGGGCTCCATGATCTCTTAAGAGCCTCCTAACCAGTGCTCCATGTCCTCCATACTCTAACCCCACCATTTTCCTTGTCCTACTATTCACCAAAAGGTTGGCGATTCAAACCCATCCAGCGGCATCCCACAGAAGAAAGTCCTAGCAATCTGCTACCATGAAGTTTACAGCCTAGAAAACCCTATGGGCTCAGTTCTGTTGTGTAACACATGGGGTTGCCATGAGTCAGAATTGACTTGACGGCAATGGGTTTGGTTTTCGGTATAAGTAGCACAAGACTAATGCCATCAGTCCCCTGCTAAGAAGTTCTCAAAGATTCTCCACTGCCCTTGGAATAAAATCCAGCTCTTGACTATGGCTTTCCCTCTGCCCTCCCTCCCCCAGGGCTTGCTTTCTTGCTTCCCCCTCCCCCCCAGCTCCTATTCACTTATACTTCAGCCAGATAGGACTATGTATTACACATAGTTATTCTCTGCCTTCATGCCAACTTCTAAGGCATATCCTGAGTGGGGCCGAGCCCAGACAAAATGTATTTAGGTGAAGTCTTTGTTTTGGGCACTTTGTCATTCAGCCTTCATTGGTCCTCCAGCAGTCCCTAGTACCTTTTCATCCCCAGCCGCCCAAGCCACATTCTGTTCTTCTTCTCAGCTGGCTATCAAGTAATCCTTATTAAAGCATTAACCAATAATTGGAGCATTAACTGATAAGAACTAACCTAAGACCTCTCCCCTATGGTGTTGCCTTTGGAAAGGGGATGCTTAAAGATGCTAAATCTTTAAGACACACTGGATTGAAACTACAGTAACGAAATGATAGGTAGAGAGTTTGTTCTATTGGAGCTGAGATTCCCCCCCAAATAAAAATAATTAAAATGAATTAACAATAATCATTAATGATTAACAAAGTAGAAGAGAAGTGACATGCCCGAAGACACATGGTAAGTACTAGAACCAGGGCTCAAAAGCAGGGGTTTCCATTTCCAGTTCCATAATGTTGCACATATTTATGCCTGTTCCCAAGAAAGGTGATCCAACCAAATGTGGAAATTATAGAACAATATCATTAACATCACACACAAGCAAAATTTTGCTGAAGATCATTCAAAAACGGCCGCAGCAGTATATCGACACGGAACTGCCAGAAATTCAGGCCGGTTTCAGAAGAGGACGTGGAACCAGGGATATCATTGCTGATGTCAGATGGATCCTGGCTGAAGGCAGAGAATACCAGAAGGATGTTTACCTGTGTATAATTGATTATGCAAAGGCATTTGACTGTGTGGATCATAACAAACTATAGATAACGCTGCGAAGAATGGGAATTCCAGAACACTTAATTGTGCCATGAGGAATCTTTACATAGATCAAGAGGCAGTTGTTCGGACAGAACAAGGGGATACTGATTGGTTTAAAGTCAGGAAAGGTGTGCGTCAGGGTTGGATTCTTTCACCATACCTATTTAATCTGTATGCTGAACAAATAATCTGTATGCTGAACAAATAATCTGAGAAGCTGGACTATATGAAGAAGAACGGGGCGTCAGAATTGGAGGAAGACTCATTAACAACCTGCGTTATGCAGATGACACAACCTTGCTTGCTGAAAGTGAAGAGGGCTTGAAGCACTTACTAATGAAGATCAAAGACCACAGCCTTCAATATGGATTACACCTCAACATAAAGAAAACAAAAATCCTCACAACTGGACTAATGAGCAACATCATGATAAACGGAGAAAAGATTGAAGTTGTCAAGGATTTCATTTTACTTTGATCCACAATCAATAGCCATGGAAGCAGCAGTCAAGAAATCAAAAGACTCATTGCGTTGGGCAAATCTGCTCTAAAGGACCTCTCCAAAGTGTTGAAGAGCAAAGATGTCACCCTGAAGACTAAGGTGCACCTGACCCAAGCCATGGTATTTTCAATCACATCATATGCATGTGAAAGCTGGACAATGAATAAGGAAGACCGAAGAACAGTTGACGCCTTTGAATTGTGGCGTTGGAGAAGAGTATTGCATATACCATGGACTGCCAAAAGAATGAACAAATCTGTCTTAGAAGAAGTACAACCAAAATGCTCCTTAGAAAGATGGCAAGACTGCGTCTTACATACTTTGGACATGTTGTCAGGAACAATCAGTCCCTGGAGAAGGACATCATGCTTGGCAGAGTACAGGGTCAGTGGAAAAGAGGAAGACCCTCAACAAGGTGGATTGACACAGTGGCTGCAACAATGAGCTCAAGCATCACAACAATTGTAAGGATGGTGCAGGACCGGGCAGTGTTTTGTTCTGTTGTGCATAGGGTCACTATGAGTCAAAACTGACTCGACGGCACCTAACAACAACTAACAACAATGTTGCATATGAGTAAGAAAAACCCTTTGGTATGTATTGGAACCAGATTTTTTTCTTCTCTATCAAGATCTGTATAAAATAACACTGTTGTTGTTTGCCATCAAGTTGATTGTGACTCATAGCAAAACCCCATGTGACAGAATAGAACTGCCCTACAGGGGTTTCTAGGCTTTTGCCAGTGGAGCCATGGGGTGGATTTGAACTAGCAACATTTTGGTTAGCAGCAGAATGCTTAACCATTGTACCACCAAGGCCTCTTTAAAATACCTCAAAAGATTGCTGAGGATTAAATGAAAGAGGACAAACATTTAGCATCATGCTTGGTACAGAGTAAACAATAATCGGCACCTTCTGAGCCATATTTTTAAGATTTTATTCAGTACACAAGAGTGTAAACCACAAATATTAAAAATTTTTAAATATCCAGGTTTGGAGAGGTCACCTTATCCCAATTTTAAACTTTTCTCTATTTATTTCAAACGTATTTGAAAACTTAAGTTCTATGAAAAGAATCATGAGCCCTTGAAGGAAGGTGATAGTAACAGAGGTCAACCTGTAACAAGTTCTAGAGTAACTCCAACTTTAGTGTTTAATGAATAAACTTAGCTTTCCATGTAAATGACAAGTTCCGATGAATTCTAGCATCAAAGGAAGAGAACAATCAAGGCGAAGGGAAAAAAAAATCCTTGATTGGGGAAAGGATTGTCTACTTATTACTTTTTGCATAATATCCCTGGTAGATGATGAATAAATGAAGAAAAAAATTAAGATTTAAGTCAGTGTTGTTAGGTGCTGTCGAGTCATAGCTACCCTATGTACAACAGAACGAAACGCTGCCTGGTCCCGCACCACCCTCATGATCGTTGCTGTGCTTGAGCCCATTGATGCAGCCACTGTCAATTCATCTTATTGAGGGTCTTCCCTTTTCTCCTGACCCTCCCCTGACCAGAGACTGTCCTGCTCCAGGGACTGGTCCCTCCTGATAACATGTCCAAAGTACGTGAGATGAAGTCTCGACATCCTCGCTTTTATACAGCATTCTGGCTATACTTCTTCCAAGACACATTTATTCGTTCATTTGGCAGTCCATGGTGTATTCAATATTCTTCATCAACATCGCAATTCAAAGGTGTCAATTCTTCTTTGGTCTTCCTTATTCATTGACCAGCTTTTGCATACATATGAGGAGAGCTGTAAAACTGTAACTCTTTAAAGAGGTCTCTTGCAGCAGATTTGCCCAAGGCAATGCATCTTTTGATTTCTCGACTGCTGCTTCCATGGGTGTTGATTGTGAATGCAAGTAAAATGAAATCCTTGAAGACTTGAATCTTTTCTCTGTTTATCATGATGCTGCTTATTGGTTCAGTTGTGAGAATTTTGTTTTCTTTATGTTGAGGTGTAATCCACACTGGAGCCTGTAGTCTTTGATCTTCATCAGTGAGTGCTTCAAGCCCTCTTCACTTTCAGCAAGCAAGGTTGTGTCATCTGCATATCACAGGTTGTGAGTGAGTCTTCCTCCAATCCTGATGCCCTGTTCTTCTTCATATAGTTCAGCTTCTTGGACTATTTGCTCACCATACAGAATAGAGTATGTATGGTGAAAGGATACACCCCGACACACACATTGCTGACTTTAAACCATGCAGTATTCCCTTGTTTTGTTTGAATGACTGCCTCTTGACCTAGGTACAGGTTCCTTATGAGCATGATTAAGTGTTCTGGAATTCCCATTCTTCACAATGTCATCCATAATTTGTTATGATCCACACAGTTCGATGCCTTTGCGTAGTCAGTAAAACATACATAAATATTTGTCTTAGTTATCTAGTGCTGCTATAACAGAAATACTAAGTGGATGGCTTCAATGAACAGAAATTTATTCTCTCACAGTCTAGGAGGCTAGAAGTCCAAATTCGGAGTGCCAACTCTAGAAGTCTTTCCCTCTCAGTTCTGGAGGAAGATCCTTGTCATCAATCTTCCCCTGGTCTGGGAGCTTCTCAGCGCAGGAAGCAAGGGTCCAAAAGATTCACTCTACTTCTGGCACCGCTTTCTTGGTAGTATGAGGTCCCATGTCTCTCTGCTTGCTTCTCTCTTTCATATCTTAAAAGATAATGATGTAAGACACAATCTAATCTCGTAAATTGTGTCCTGCCTCATTAACACAGTTGCCACTAATCTCACCTCATTAACGTCACAGAGGAAGGATTTACTGCTCATTGGAAAATCACGTCAGATGACAAAATGGTAGACAATCACACAATACTGGGAATCATGGCCTAACCAAGTTGACACATATTTTGAGGGGACACAATTAAATCTATGACAACACCTTTCTCACGTTCTCTGCTTTCAGCTAGAATCCATCTGACACCAATGATATCCCTCATTCTATGTCCCCTTCTGAGTCCGGCTTAAATTTCTAGTAGTTCCCTCTCCATGTAGTGTTGCAACCGCTTTTGAATGATCTTCAGCAAAATTTTGCTTTTGTGTGATATTAATAATATTGTTTGATAATTTCTGCATTTGGTTGGATCACCTTTCTTTGGAATAGGCGCAATATGGATCTATTCCAATTGGTTGGCGAGGTAGCTGTCTTCCAAATTTCTTGGCATAGATGAGTGAGCACCTCCAGCACTGCATCCATTTGTTGAAACATCTCAGTTGGCATTTGGTCAATTTCTGGAGTCTTGTTTTTTACCAATGTCTTTAGTGCAGTTTGGATTTCTTCCTTTGGTATCATTGGTTCTTGATCATATGTTACCTCCTGAAATGACTGAATGTCAACCAAATCTTTTTGGTACAGTGACTCTGTGTATTCCTCCTATCTTCTTTGATGCTTCATGCGTCATTCAGTATTTTGTCCATAGAATCCTTCTTATTGCAACTCGAGGCTTGAATTTTTTCTTCAGTTCTTTCAGCTTAAGAAATGCCAGGCATATTTTTCCTTTTCATTTTCTAACTCCAGGTGTTAGCACATTTCATTAGAATACTTTATTTTGTCTTCTCAAGCCACCCTTTGAAATCTTCTGTTCAGCTCTTTTACTTCATCATTTCTTCCTTTCTCTTCAGCTACTGTACTTCAAGAGCAAGTTTCAGAGTCTATTTTGACATCCATTTTTGTCTTTTCTTCCTTCCTGTCTTTTAATAACCTCTCGCTTTCTTCATGTATGATGTCCTTGATGTCATTCCACAATTTGTCTGGTCTTCAGTCACTAGGGTCAGTGCGTCAACTCTATTCTTGAGATGATCTCTAAATTCAGGTGGGATATACTCAAGGTTGTACTTGACTCTCTTGGACTTGTTCTAATTTTCTTCAGCTTCAGCTTAAACTTGCTCATGAGCAATTGATGGTCTGTCTGTTCTGTAGTCAGCCCCTGGCCTTGCTGTGACTGATGATATTGAGCTTTTCCATCTTCTCTTTCCACAGATGTAGTCGATTTGATTCCTGTGTATTCCATCCAGTGAGGTCCACATATATTTAAAAAAAAAAATTTTTTTTTTTTCAGTGAGGTCCACACATATAGTCACCATTTATGTTGTTGAAAAATGTATTTATGTTGTTGAAAAAGGTACTTATAATGAATAGGTGGTTGGTCTCACAAAATTTTGTCTTGTACTCTCTGGCATCATTTATATCACCAAGACCATATTTTCCAACTACCGATCCTTCTTCGTTTCCAACTTTCGACCTCCAATCACCTGTAATTATCAGTGCACCCTGATTGCATGTTCAGTCAGCTTCAGACTGCAGAAGTTGGTAAAAAACTTCAATTTCATCATCTTTGGCCTTAGTAGTTGGTGTGTAAATTTGAATAATAGTCATATTAACTGGCCTTCCTTGTAGGCGTAAGGATATTATTCTATCACTGACAGTGTTGTACTTCAGGATATATCTTGAAATGTTCTTTTTCATGACGAAAGCAATGCCATTCCTCTTCAATTTGTCATTCCTGGCATAGTAGACCATACGACTGTTCGATTCAAAATGGCCAATACTAGTCCATTTCAGCTTACTAATGCCTAGGATATCAATGTTCATGCATTCTATTTCATTTTTAATGATTTTCATTTTTCCTATATTCTTACTTCATACATTCTATGTTCTGATTATTAATGGATGCTTGCAGCTGTTTCTTCTCATTTTGAATTATGCCACATCAGCAGATGAAGGTCCCGAAAGCTTGACTCCATCCACATCATTAAGGTGGACCCTACTTTGAGGAGGCAGCTCTTCCCTAGTCATCTTTTGAGTGTTTTCCAACTTGAGGGACTCACCTTCCGGCACTATATCAGACAATGTTCTGTTGCTATTCACAAGGTTTTCACTGGCTAACTTTTTTCAGAAGTAAACTGCCGGGTTCTTCTTCCTAGTCTTAGTCTGGAAGCTCAGCTGAAACCTGTCTGCCATGGGTGAGCCTGCTTGTATTTGAATATCGGTGGCATAGCTTCCAGCATCATATATCACCAAGAAACAAGAGCCAAGAGTGGAGCACCTCTTCTGAACCTGGGGTCTCTGTGCTGAGAAGCTACTCAACCAGGGAAGATTGATGACAAGGATTTTCCCCAGAGCCAACGGAAAGAAAGTCTTCCCCTGGAGCTGGCACCCTAAATTCAGACTTCTAGCTTTCTAGACAGTGGGAGAATAAATTTCTCTTTGTTAAAGCTATCCCCTTGTGGTATCTTTGTTATAGCAGAGCTAGATAACTAAGACAGAATTTGGTACCGGGAGTGGGGTGCCACTATAACAGATACCTAAAATATGGAAGCATTTTGAAACTGTTAATGGATAGAGGCTGGAAGAGTTTTAAAGTACCTAATAGTAAAATTCCCCACTCATCTGTCAGTTTATTTACTGTGGGGACTTGCATGTTGCTGTGATTCTAGAAGCTATGCTATTTAAGGCAATAGTAGATTCTAATGATTGAGCTATTTCCTATTTGCAAATAAGTATTGAGATGTTCTTCAGTTTGATCTAAGAGTTGCACAAGAAACAAGTATAAAATTTCAGAAGTAGACCATGTATGAAGTTTCAGGAATAACACTTTTGGGGGAAATATTTAATTCGATGCAAAGAGTAAGCTTTCCAGAGGGTTAGCTATACATTCTAAGCTTCCCAAAGCTTCTAAAACTAGAACTTTTAGCAGCCTCATAGGGACCTGGCCCAATAGCTCACTTGAGCTGGAGCAACTCACCCTTTCTCTGTTCACCCAATATTTCCTCTTCCCAAGACAGAGTCTAATTAGATTCCTTTGTCAGTATCTAATTGGGAGCTCTCCTGCTGGACTAAGAGCTTCATAATTCCTCTCAGTAGGAGATGGCTTCCTTCATATAAAAAAATATGCTTGTTTTTGCCTTGGGCCTTGCCATAACTAATGGGTTCCCTTTCTCATCAGTTGAGGCCAGGATGGTGGTGTCGCCATCATTTAATACACATGATGTGGGCCATGGTATTTTGTTCACAAAAAGACTGTCTAGGATCAGCTTTCCTGAGAAGGGGACATGGGGTACGTCAGTCCTGTAGAGCTTCATGGGTTCCCTTCCAGCACCTTTGTGCAGAGGATTCACCTGACCCATATCTAAAAATGGTTAATGGTTTACTGAGTAGCCTGTGGGATGTTGTGATATTCTGCATTGATCCCAGAGCTATATTTAGCCAGGCTGTAAATATGCAATGTGACCACCTTTTAACATCAATCACTAAAAGTGGTCTTATATTGATGTCATTAAGATGGCTAGACAGCTTGGTAGACTGTTTTGAGGTGAGCCCCTAAACTATGCGTATATTTTAATGGCTGTCGTTTAAGTTCCAGAATTGGGCCTTTGGTTTTATAGGAACAGAAACTTCCTTTCGGCTAATTCAGAGATGATATTTTTAGGAACTGATTCTCAGCAATCCCACTCACTGGCAACTGAATTGTCATTCACCTGAGCAAGTTATTATTTATTCCAGAGAATAAAGCTGCAGGCTGACCAGCCCTGATTATGTGCACAAGATACTTCCTCCCAGTGGAAAAGCATCCCCAGGAGATCAAATTACAGATCAGAGGTTGTTCCAGTGAACAGTGAATTAGCTTAAAGGGAAATGAGCATTCTTAAGGGATATCTCCAGCAGGTCAAGGTGTGTTTAAGGAATAATCTTCCTCCCTCTAGGGAAATTTCAATCTGGATGACTGATTTGGATTATTCACTTCAAAGCTTTTGGAAACTTTTACCACAACTTTGTTTCAGGTAACTGCTTTTTGATCGACTTCACGGGACCATTTATCTTCCATTGATGCCATTATCAGCTTAGTTTAGAGTCAAGAAAAAAATCAAACCTATTGTTGTTGAGTCAGTTGTGACTCATAGCAACTCTATAGGATGGAGTAGAACTGCCCCACAGGATTTTCAAGGAGTGGCTGGTGAATTCAAACTGCTGGCCTTTTGATTGGCAGCCGGAGCTCTTGACCACTGTTCCACCAGGGCTCCTTAGAGTCAAGATTTGACTTAAAATCCCAGCACTGGCACTTGCTGTTGATAGCGAACAATGTTCATCAACTCTTTGCACCTCAAGATCCTCATAGTTAAAATGGGAATAGCCAGGGTCTCCTTAACTAGGTTGCTGTGAGAATTAGTGAAATAAAGAATGTAGAGTTTCTGTCATTGTCCCTGACACATAGTAGCTGCTCAGCAAATGGTTGTTGTTATTAGTTGCTGTTGAGTTGGTTCCGACTCATGGTGACCTTATGTATAACAAAACAAAACGTTGGTCAGTCCTGTGCCATCTTCATGATTGTTGAGTCCATTGTTGTGTCTATCAACAAACGGAGATTTGATTCTCCTTGCTGAGATCTGAAGATGTCCCAGAGATGCATTGCCAATAAATTTACAAAACATCGCTAAAAGTTTGTTATTTCTTTAAGATGCTAATCTTAGTTACTAATATTATTGTGGTTAATTTTATATTGATTATTTTTTTATCCTGAATTTCAGAGAGTGATATTTTATGACCTTATCCCTCCATTGTGAGGGTGTATCCAATTTGGGGCTTGCAGCCATCCTTGATCTAAATTACTATGAAATTTAGTAATGCCAGTTGGGCTTTCACAGGTCAGATATTTGAGATCTGATTCTCTTGTGGACTAAAGTAGACTCTATCAGAGATTGGCAAACTCCCTAAAATTAATGAAAAAGAAAATTATATCCTTTGAGGTATCCCTTAGAATTTTCCTCTTTTGGAGTTGTAGCTGGGCTATTGTGTTGTTCTACAAAGAGGGGGCAAACTCATTAACGTTTTTGGATCCTGTACTGTTGAGAAAGTTCTTCAAAGTTCAAAAAGGCTTGGATTTCTTTATCCATTTTGGAAGCTCCAGTCTTTTCAAAGCCCTTCATTAAGGCAATTGATGCGTTGGACACAAGATTGGATGCGATTATAAGAATTTGAGAACATAAAACATACTGCCTTTTTGGATTTCTGAAAAATTATTACCAAAGGAAAGGATTTGACTTCGGTCCAAAAGGAGTATCTGATTTGTTTGGGCTTTGGATAAACTCAAGCTATACATGTTTGGCCAAGAGTTTAATTTGTGGACTGATCATCGAGCCCTGAGCAAGTACTCAGGCTTCAGAAAGCTATGATAGCATGTTGCAGAGCTGTTGTGGAACCATCGAGACTCCTACATGAGCATTAAACACATTTCTGGACAGATAAATACTCAGGCAAAAAAAAAATCCTTTTCATCAAGAGGGCAAGGGAACAGGAGCCTTGAGCAACTCCTGAACTTTCATGAAGTGGATGTTACTCTGTGATGTTTGTTTGGATAAAAGTGCAGAGTAAGTTAGGAGGGGAGAAAGGAACAACCAAAAGGCAGCATGTTAGAAGGGCAGGGGCACTGATGTGGGGGATAGCACCCCTCCTTTCTAATCATCCATTTCCTGGTCAATCCAGTCATGGAAGTGTTGCTCTGTGGAGTACCTTCACACTCCCAGGAACAGAGTGGGGATCCCTCGGACAATAGCACCACCCAGATAAGCATTTATCCCTGGCATAAAATATTCCCAACATTTGCCCTTATTTCTCTTCAGAGATCTTTCTTTTGTGGTTCTCTTTCTGTCTTTCTGATTACACAGAAGAAACATCAGATTAGCTGACACTCTAATTTCTTTCTTTAATCCTTTGTGGCTTCTCATTGCCTCTGCCTCACCCAGGACGGCTGCTTACCTCCCTTTTAACTAGAGGGTGGCCTGGTCTAGGTATTCGCTTCGAGGCATAGGTGGGAACTAGGCTTAGAGCAGCAGGGAGGAGGAAGAGACAAAGCAAGGGTGGGCTATTGAGGACTGCTGCCAGTGTTCAATGCTGTGCATCCTAAATCATGATTCTGGAACATTCCACCCCATTCATGCATTCATTTAATCAACAAATATTTATTGACTGTCTAGTTGGTGTCAGGGACAATTTACAAGCAGACAAATCAATAAATATACACTGAGAAATAATAATTAGTGCCGGGACACAATGCGGTGCAGTGCTAAAGAATACTGGGGATGGCAGTGGGGAAGGTGGGAACCTATTTAGACAGGCAGTCAGAGATGGTCTCCTTGGGTAAGACCAACAGAAAAGGGGGTGGAAAAGGGGCACAGGACAATCCAGGTGGAGGAAACAACATTGGGAAGGTCCTGAGATGAGAGAGCACTTGGGGGCTTAAAAAACCAAAAGGAACCCACTGTAGCTGAAGACCATAGAGAGATAAGACGGGTGAGGTTGCAAGAGTCAGGATTTTATTCTAAGTATAGTACTAACCAAGAGGTCGGCAGTTCGAATCCACCAGGCACTCCTTGGAAACTCCATGGGGCAGTTCTACTCTGTCCTATAGAGCCGCTATGAGTTGGAATCAACTCGATGGCAGTGGGTTTTGGTTTATAGTGGAAAGCCATGGAACGGATTTAAAGTGTATGTGCGCGTATGTGTATGTATACATGCATGTATGTATGTGCCCACGCATGTGTATGTATACATGCCTCTGTGTGTGTGTGAGAGAGAGAGAAAGAGACAGAGAGAGAGAGAGAGGGTGTGGAGTATATGTTGCAGTCTATTGTTGAGACCCATGAGGAGGTTCCTCACTAGAATTGGTAGTTATGACCTCATGGTCCCTGTTTCAGCCTTTAAGATGGAGCTCTGGTGGTGCAGTGGTTAAGAGCTACGGCTACTAACCTATTTCAGCCTTTAAGAAAACAGTCATTCAAGCGTATGTT
The DNA here is from genome assembly GCF_030014295.1 of Loxodonta africana. Lineage (NCBI taxonomy): Eukaryota > Metazoa > Chordata > Mammalia > Proboscidea > Elephantidae > Loxodonta > Loxodonta africana. Next base: position 29,096,001 of record NC_087359.1, on the reverse strand, counting down.
TGTCCACTGGAATGAGATAAGATAATCAAAGATGAATTATCTAAGATATTTCTCCTAGTTCCAGGACACTGAAGTGACCTGATGCCCCACGTGGGTAGTAAATCCAGATTTTTAACTTCCAGCCTCTCGTTACAATGCATTCTGTCATGATATCCCTTATTGTTGCATTTAAGTCACATGCCAAGCCTTGCTCCTTTTACTCCTCCTCCTTCCGTCTTTTCTTTCTCTCCTAATCTCATCTGCTTCTCCTTCCTCTTTCCTCCTTTCCCCTCCCTCACGATTCCCACTTCCCCTCTCTTCTCTCTCTGCCTTTCTCACCAGGAGTCAGAGTTACTTGCCAAACCACAGCTCTTAGATTTCTATTTTCCCAAACAAATTTCTTGGCTGGTTTTATAAACTTTTGTAATTGGTTCTCTCTTTTCCTTCCATGCTCGTCCTTCTCTGGTTCCACTCACCTCTCCTGGATCACCTTCTCCTCTCCACTCTCTCCTCCTTCTAGAACATAACACACCCTTGCTCTAGCCCTGTAAAAAGATGACGTGAAGGAGTTAACCACATATGACATCAGTGTAGGGCCAGCAGTACAGTGGAAGGCAGTTCTTGAAAACCAGACAGAACAGAAGGTATTACTGTGCAACATCCCTTCTGAGACTCCCTGCACCCTCTGAGTCAGAATAATGAGAGAACATTCTTAAAACATGACTTAACCACGCTCAGTCCTCAAACAAATTCCTGGATGCCTGTGGAATACACTCTCCCAGCAAGTCTGAGCACAGAACGTTTGGGGCTGGCTTGTTAGCACTCTTCTTTTCAGAGTTGCTGCCTCTACAAGACTCCTTCGGAGCGGTTGCTTTGTTCCTCAGACACATCATGGTGACCTCTCATGGCTGCCTTTCCATATTTTTGTGTTGCTGTGCCTGGGTCTTTTGGCCTGGGGGTGTTTGAGTGCCTTTGACATCACACTTTCAAGGGCAGAAAGTTATGGAAAATTCCTCTCAAATATAGAAAAAGAAGCTGTATATTGTCCATTTCCAAAATAAAGAAGAGGTAGAGATTCGAGATTCAGTTTGTCCTTTATTTCACCTACACCTGGGAGTTGCTTTTTTTTTTTTTTTTTAATACAGGCAACTTATCTGAATGGATTTTAAGAAATTAATTTAACTGAAAAATGATTAAATTATGAAGGGAGGAAAAAGCATGCGGTTGGCATCAGGCCGGGTCAGGGGCCACTGCTAATGCAATATTTCATCAATTGACTCATTGCTAGTCTTTCATTGATGTGATTTCATTTCTCAAATAGCTCTTATCGTGGCAGGCTGGCATTAGATACATTGAACAGACGCCTTATAATCATTACAGTGTGTTTTATTTAAAATTTTTAAAAGCCATTTTAGATATATTCCTATATATGTATACATCCACAGAGAGATTTTATAAATGTTCAGACAAGGGCTCTGAGTGAACACTAGGGCAAGTGTTAAATTTATACACTGTAGGGCCCTTCATGCATTTCAAAGAGCTCCATGCAGAGTCATGTTAAGCTTGTTTCATACCCATTGAATATACCATTATCTTCCTTTAATACACTGAAGAAACCAGAGGACAAAGAGGTCCCCTGTGTGCCTTATCCAAGGCTACACAACTGTTGCTGGGACCTTGAGCTTTCTGAATACCAGGCACTTACTTACAATCTACCACAAGTGCTGGCAACCAGTGGGAGATCAGTTTGTTAAAAAGTATAAGATCCTATGATTCTGGGGGGAGGGTTCTGATATACTCTGCTTTAATTTATTTCTTTTAATAAATAATTTAATACAAATTAGAGTAAAACAAGTCACCATAATGTCTTTCTTGTGGAAACCCCCTGAGGTTGTGGGTAAAGCAGTACCGCAGGTCCATGGGAAAGGGTAGAGCCACATTCGGCAGTATGTAAACAGGATATGTGCACATGGGTGGTGGTGTCTTCATGCCCCAACCTGTCCTATGTCTCCTCCCCATCATCTTTGTTTCAAAAGGTTGTGTCCAGAGTTTGGACACGTAGACAGTCTCATGCAGGAGTTTGCAACCTCCTTAGCCTGGGATGATAGACCCTCTGGGTACCCCAGTGAGACAGGAAGTCATATTCATGTACTCATTCATCAAACGCTTAGCAAGCACTTGCTAGATGCAAAGTACTGTGCTAGGCTCACCCAGAAGATCAGACACAGTCTCTGTGCTTATGGGGGAGGAAGGAAAGTAAACAAGACGACGTAGTAAGCTCTACAGTAGAGGTAGGTGTGGGTCTGGGAGAGGGTGAGTGGGAGAGGAAGGTTCTCACTGTGAGGCATGGCCAAGTGCTTCCACATATGGCTTGAGGCCCACTCCAGGGTGCCCAGTGGTATGGCAGTTCCCTGCAGATGGAGGCATTTCTCGGCAGTGCCAGACACCGGCTAGACTGTGAGCAAGATGACGTCTGCTGTCAGATCTCCCATCCTTCCTGTCTGTGCCCTTTGCCTCCCTCCCACACGTTTCTTTTCCACACTGTCAGGAGGGGTGCCCTAACAGTCTTGTCAAAATCTGCTCAGGGCAGCACACGTAGTCAATCAATACCTACTGAATTGCCTTGATCTGAAAAGTATTCACATTGAGGTATCAATGACTGATACGGGGTGCGCCTGGGAGCGTGTGCTTTTTAAAGGCCTCAAAGCTTCAGCTCTAACCGTGGAATTGCAGTCCTCAACCAGCTAAAGAGAACAGTTTTCTCAGTGTGCTGGAGTCTTCCTGGCACCCCTGAAGTCACACATGCTGGACGGTTGCCCACTCTTTTCTTTGAAAGCTGGCCCTGTTTCCAACCATTCAGTCTTACATGTTTTCCCTCCCCTGCCCTCCATTGTAGTCGTATGATAAGGCAAGGATGGGGGCCGATAATTACTAATCTGAGAGCTTTGAGTGGAAATCACACAATGCTGCAGAAACAACTGCTTTGAAGCATTTGAGGGACCAAAAAAAATGAAAAACCAAGTTGCCACTGAATGGGATATTTAGATGTGATCCCTTCTAAATGTACTCATTAATTTAGATCAGTGTTTACCAAATTAGATCAATGTTTCCTCCTTGAGGACAGAATTGGCAGTGTAAGTGAACACATGAATGGGGAAGATATTGTTAACAGGTAGCTATGTAACAAAATGTTGGTTAAAAAAAAAAATTTTTTTTTTTTTTTACATGATGTTATATGTGCCCTGGTTGGTGCAAACAGGTAATGCTTTGCTCCGCTGCTAACCAAAAAGTTGGAGGTTCAGATCCACATAGAGGCGCTTTGGAAGAAAGGCCTAGAAATCTGCTTCTGAAAAACTAGTCATCAAGCAGTTCTACTCCAAAATGCATGGGGTCACCATGAGTCAGAATCGACTCAAAGGAAACTTTTTTTTTTTTTTTAATGTTAGGTTAAAAGAAGGGAAAAATGACCAGTAATTTCCACATTATTTTCCCACTAGTAGTGCTCCACTAGAATTCTCCCAAGAGCTATATTAGGGTTACTGTCCTACTGGGCTAAAGTATTGCTTTTGATTTGTGTATGCCCCACCCAGCTAAGATTGTGTAGTTTCAGTCAGACCTATTAAGAATAGTCTCCTAGTAGGAGGGCATGCAGTAAAGGCCAGTAAATGAATGTTTTTCAAACCCCCAACTTAGTTTATTATGAGTAGCTGTCTTTTTTAAAAAACACTATAAACTTCAATTAAAATCTCAGAAAGTGGACACCTCTTAGCTAGCACTGTCCAATAGATGTATGTGAGTCATGTAGGTAACTGTAATTTTTTTAGTAATCACATTTGAAAAAGCAAAAAGAAATGTGAAATTAATTTTAATAATATATTTTTGAGCCCACTATATTAAAACATGGAAACCCTAGTGGTGTAGTAGTTAAGAGCTATGGCTCCTAACCAAAAGGTCGGCAGTTCGAATCCACCAGGTGCTCCTTGGAAACCTTACGGGGCAGTTCTACCCTGTTCCATAGGATTGCTATGAGCTGGAATCGACTCGCCGGCAAACAGCTTTGGTTTTTTGATATATTAAAAGATCATCATTTCAACATATAATCAATATACAAATTATTAATGAGATATTTTGCATGCTTTTGGGGTGGGTACTAAATATTCAAAGTCTGGTATATATTTTCTACTTCCGGCACATCTCACCTGGGACTAGTCACATTTCAGGTGCTCAATAGCAACATATGGCTGGTAGCTACCTTATACTAAGCAGCTCTTGGTATCTTTTAAATGGCAACAATTTAAATACCTTCTCAGATAAAAACACAATGTGGGAATCAGTGGGCTTTGGATAAGTGATACCTGGATATGGTGTAGAGAGTGAATTTAAGGGAATAGGTATTAGAATTTGAGAGTTCTGATCCAGGCCTCTCTTACTATGACTTACTATGAAAATGAAAAGATATGGTCATAAAAAAAAAAACAAAAACAAAAACTCCATATATATATACACATTTTTTAATATGAAATGAATATTCTCCGCTGGCAATCTGACAAAGGTGAAATAAACAGGGCAAATGGCTATTCTCCTGATACCAGCTTCCAAGCCACTGAGGCCACAAAAGTGAAGAATGAGAAGGAGCCTTGGAGATCATCTGGAATTGTGGCTTTTCTCCCTCTTTGTGCATCAGAATCTCCTAGGAGAGCTTTAGGAAAATACTGATTCCTGGGCTTCCATCTCAGAGAATCAGAGTCAATTGGTCTGAAAACCAAAAAACAAAAACAAACAAAAAAACAAACCAATTGCCTTTGAGTAGATTCCAACTCATAGCTATCCTATAGGACAGACTAGAACTACCCCATAGAGTTTCCAAGGTGGTAATCTTTAAAGCATCTTTCTCCTTTGAAGTGTCTGGTGGGTTCGAACTCTTGACCTTTTGGTTAGCAGCTGAGCACTTAACCACTGGGCTACCAGGGCTCCTTGAAATAACCTTAAGATGTTAATAATAATAGGCTAGGGCTTTTCTGTCAACAGTTTAAGAGTTGATGCTGAATTACCCTTCCTCTGAAGTATTTATAGATCAAAAATAACAGTTACTTGTGAAGCATAAACCAAAAACCAAACCCATTGCTCTTGAGTTGATTCCTACTTATAGGAATCCTGTAGGACAGAGTAGAACTGCCTCACTGGGTTTCCAAGGAGAGGCTGGTGGATTTGAACTGCTGACCTTTTGGTTAGTAGCTGAACTCTTAACCACTGTGCCACCAGGGCTCCATTTGTGAAGCATAGTAGAGATTAATATAAAATATGCATGTCATTTATATCTTGGCTATTTCTCCCTACACCTAACCTTGAATTTTGCCACAGTTCCTTTTTAAATGTTAAAAACTTAAAATTAGAATATGTGCTTGTGAGAATCTGTCTCAGGTACATTTCTGTGAAAAAGCTCCACTGTTCCCAAATAACCAGAGATGGGTAACAGTTTCTGACAAGAACTGGAGGGAACAGGATTAAACAAAAATTAGAGCGATTGTATTTTATCTAAAACCTTCAAGTCTTTGGAAAGCGGCTGGGTTTCTATTTTGAGCTATGCTGCCCACAGATCTTAACGACAGAAATTTTGCATAATTTTGCTCTCCCTCTTTTTATCTCTGTTTGGGTGTATTTATTATTTCATATGCGATGATGCAAAGCTCATTAAAAGGGCCATTTATATTCTTGTTATCTGTATGGGGATCTAGTTGCATTTCTCTTACTGTTTATAGAATCCTTACTGCTATGTTCACATTTGCTGGCAACAGGCCCTTCCTTCCTAGCACAGTATACATTCCATTCTCCTCGGTGACTCTACTTATGGGAGTCTATGTGATTTACTCAGGACAGATGGGTCACGGATTTATCTATCCAGGGAATTTTAGCACCTTTTGAGGGAGGTTTCTCTTATGTCCCTTTTTTCCAGTTTAATTAAAACAACAACAACAAAAAAACGTTAGTCCAAATGAGTGGCAGTTGGCAGAGCTGCGTTATTCATCTGGAGGGACTCCAGAGTTTCTGATGCTTGGAGATGGACAAGTACCGTAATTACCTCCTGTCTGTGACTATTTTCTACCAGGCGAAGCCCAATGTTTATTGTAAACTATCTGCCATTAAAAGCTGTAATAGCAAGCCTTATGTTCCCACACCATAAATTTGACTTGCACTGTTTTTTTATTTACCTCCATGTTTTATTACATCCTTCGAAATGTTTCATTTTAAAGGAAGATAAGGGAAGAATGAAAATTGAGCAAATTCCAAATTCATGCTTGACAAAAGATAATGCTTAGCGTACATATTTTTCACATGTGCCTGGACAGCCCTGATGGCCACTTTCTGAATATTGGCAGCTTCTGTGTGACCATTAGATGTAGTTGCTATTAGTATATCACTTGTTAAATGGTCCAGAAAATAGCCTAAAAATTAAAGTTTAACCAGAACACATAGGCCCAGGGCGGCAGTTCTCAAACTTTTTGGTCTCAGGAACCCCATAAACTCTTAAAATTTTTTGAACACCCTTAAGAACTTTGTGTAGATTGTATCTATCAATATTTACTGTACAAGAAATTAGAACTAATTTTAAAAAATATTAGTTCATTAAAAAATAATACTTACATCAATGTTCATTGCAGTATTATTCACAATAGTCAGAAGGTGAATACAACCCAAATGTTCAACAAAATGTAGTATAGCCATACAATGGAGCATTATTCAACCACAAAGAGAAATGAAATTCTGATACATGCTACAACATGGATGAACCTGGAAAACATGCTAAGTGAAATAAGTCAGACAAAAAAGACAGGTATTATATATTCTACCTTATATGAAATATCTAGAATAGGCAAATGTATAGAGAAAAAAGGTTATTAGTGGTTAGGATGGGTCGGGGGGAGAGGGCGTGGGAGTTACTGCTCAGGAGCACTGAATTGCTGCTTGGGGTGATGTAAAACTTTTGGAAATGAACAGTGGTGACAGTAGCAGAACATGGTAAATGCAATTAATGTCACTGAATTTTAACTTAAAAATGGTTAAAACGGCAATTGTTTTGTTAGACACATTCTCCCACAATAAAATTTATAAAAATACAAATTCTTTAAAAATAACATTAATACACCCTTTGCACGTTAACATAACTTTTTAAAAAGAAAATAACTCTATTTTCTAAAACAAAAGTTTAATGAAAACAGAGGGGTTGTTTTAGAATTTGCCTGACTTGACAGAGACAGCTGGCTTCTCAGATCTGCTCCTGCATTCATTTCGTTGCTCTATGTTGTTTTGGTTGAAGTATCTGAAGAAAATCTGGCCCCACACAGATTTGTAGTTGGAAAAGAGAGGAGTATTTTAACAGTCTTTTCAGATAATTACCAGTATTCTTTTTGATCCCAAACCAAAGTTGGACAGTCGGTAGTTTTTTTAAAGCCTGGTTGCAACGAGGAATCTGAAACACTTTCAATGGGCTTTTCATACTAGCACCATACTGGATTTTTTACAACCCTGGTGGCATAGTGGTTAAGTGCTACAGCTGTTAACCAAAAGGTTGGCAGTTTGAATGCACCAGGCGGTCCTTGGAAACCCCCGTGGGGCAGTTCTACTTTGAGCTGTAGGGTCACTATGAGCCAGAATTGACGCAACCACGATGGGTTTGGTTTTTTTATTTACCAACAACAGTTTGGTGCTCTGCCCTGGTTCATGTAAAGCACCAGCAGTTTCACCTATCATTTTTTTTTAACATCAGTGCAAATAACGACACAGCGAACGCAGTAGTTACAGTGTTTGTCTGCTAACCAAAAGGTCAGCGCTGTTCGAACCCACCAATGGGAGAAAGATGTAGCAGTCTGTTTCAGTAACGATGGTAGCCTTGGGAGCCCCATGAGGAAGTTCTACTCCATCCTATAGGGTTACTGGGAGTCAGAATCCACGTAACAGCTGTGGGTTATTATTGTAAAAATGGTTTTAATTTGCAGACCCCGGTTAAAGGGTCTTGGGAATCTCCAGGACCCACAGACCACACTTCAAGAACCACTGTCCTAGAGGAAACCACTCTTTAGTTCAACTCTGGCAAAGACCAAACAGAATTAGAAATCCGAGTTTTCCAAATGTGAAATGTTAACTTAGTTTTCGAGGAAAAAAACAAAGGGGGGGTTTAGAAGAAATATTATGCACTGGCTGGTGTTTTAATTCATTAGACCTGTTGCTGTGGAGTCGATTCTGACTCACAGCAATCGTAAAGTACAGAGAACTGCCCCATAGCGTTTCCAAGGAACAGCTGGTGGATTCAAACTGCTGACCTTTTGGTTAGCAGCCGAGCTCTCCACCACTGCACCGCCAAGGCTCCTTTAACTCATTGGGCATGGTCAAATTTGCTTAGATTTTTTTTCCTTAGTGTTCTTGGCAAAATAATTGTAATTTTCCAAGAAATACATTGTGTGTGTGTGATACTGACCAATGTCAAGCACATTTAGAAATTGTAGAAAATTTGGGAAACTTAGAAAATTTAAATCACCCATAATCCTAGAGTTAACACTGAAATTATGTTTTGATGTATTTCCTTCTAATCATATTTGCACATACACGTTGAAAGCTAAGTTCTTTGCACCATAAAATGTAAATACTGATGGGGAAGAATGTAAGGTGTCCTTGGGCCACACAAGTGCTGAAGTTCAACGTTGTTGTTGCTCTTAGGCGCCATCGAGTCGGTTCTGACTCATAGCCAACCCTGTGTACCACAAAATGAAACACTGCCCAATCTTGTGCCATGCTCACAATTGTTGTTAAGTCACTGGATATGTGAGGCTGAAGCTCAGAGGGAAAAGTCTGTGCTGGAATTAAACCCTACTTTGTCATAGGGTCGCTATGAGTCGGAATTGACTCGACGGCAGTGGGTTTTGTCAGAGCCCTGGTGGTGTAGTGATTAAAAGCTCAGCTGCTAACCAAAAGTTTGGCAGTTTGAATCCACCAGCCGTTCCTTGGAAACCCTATGTGGCGGTTCTACTCTGTCCTATAGGGTTGGAATTGGTTTGGTTTTTGGCTTTACTGGCTTCTATCATAAAAAAAAAAAAAAAGTTTTTTTCTTTTTTTTATTGTTTCACTGTGTGCTTTGCCATAAAGACCACAACCAAGAAAACCCTATGGAACTCAGATCTACTTTGTAACAACATGGGGTTGCCATGAGTCAGAATAGACTTGACGACGAGTTTGCTTTTGGCTTTTGATTTGTTAGTGCAAGAGAGGATGAATAGCAAGAAGGACAATGATTGTTTTGGTTAAAGATCAAGTGTGAGAGGGTTATGAGACTCGGTGAATTTAGCTGGCTTTAAGGTTCTAAAAAGAAGCTCTGGTGGCACAGTGGTGAAGCGCTTGGCTCTGAACCAAAAGGTTCCTGGTTCAAACCCACCCACCACTCAGTCCTCAGGAGAAAGGTGTGACAGCCCGCTTCCATAAAGATGGAAACCCTATGGGGCGGTTCTCCTCTGTCCTATAGGGTTGCTATGAGTCAGAATCTACTTGATGGCAACAAGTTGGGTCTGGTTTTCGGGTTAAGGTTCTAAATAGAAAGCGGACTATAAGTTTCAGTGTCAACAGTTAATCAAGACCTATGGGGGTGCTGGAGGCCTGAGGATGCCACCAAGAGATTATCACCTCTGCTCAGGGTTACGAACAGAAAAATAACTAAATGATTTTGGATGTCTCCAGGAAAAGCCTTGATCATCTGTGCATCCAACAATATGACAACTGTTGAAACACCTTCAGCAAGTGGTGGAGTTCACCCACAACTCACAGTTACATTATTTCTTCTGATTACAGAGCTAAAGATATTGATTGGAGAGTAGCTGATAAAAGCTATTACATCAGATGAGGATCCTAAGTGACGTATTTGAAAGCCCATGTTCAAAACTTTGAGTTTGGCTCATTGTGGTTTATTTTGGCTCATGCATAGCAGCATCTTGAGGAGGAGGAGATAAAATGATCAGAGCAGCATTAAATAAAAAACCACGAATCCAGATTTCTGCCTTCACAACAGGTACCCTCTGTCACTGAATGGGTCACTGAGGTAGTTGCTGCAGACTCATGTCTTCCCATGGAGGTTTCAACCTGGGTCCATTGACAAGGGCTGTCAAAGTCCACAAAAAAACCAACCAATCAGGTCTATTCTGACTCATGGTGACCCACGTTGTTACAGAGTAGAACTGAGTTCCATAGGGTTTTCTTGGCTGTAATCTTCATAGAAGCAGATTGTCAGGCCTTTTTTCCTCGGCACTGCTGGGTGGGTTCAAACCACCAACCTTTCAGTTAGTAGCTGAGAGCAAACAGTCTGTGCTACCCAGGGACCTTTCAAAGTCCACAGACACCTCTTACAGTGTTTGCAAAGTATTAGGTTCATGTGCATGTGTGCATTTTCTCGGAGGAAAGACCCCAAACCACTACTGCAGCAGTTGATCTTTTTCTTTCTCTGACTTTCCTTCTCTTTCTTTTGCTCTTTTTCTAAGAGCTTGGCTGCTAACCAAAAGGTTGGCAGTTCAAATCCACAGCCACTCCTTAGAAACCTTATGGGGCAGTTCTACTCTGTCCTATAGGGTTGCTATGAGTAGGAATCACCTCTATAGCAACAGGTTTGGTTTTTGATTTCCTAATTTTTCTTCCTTTTTTCTATGCCTTGGGCTTAACAGGCCATGGAAGGAATTTGCTTACTCCATTGTCCAACCCTGTTCATCCCACATATGGCTAAAATGACAGATGTCCCTTGGTCTAGAACAGTGATCTCAAGCTTTTGTTTTTTTAATAAATATAATTGAGCCTTCTCTAACATTTTTTGTTTTATCAAACAAAATCTTACATGCAGACTAGTATAGAAAAATGATTTTAAAAATAAAAAAAAGCAGCTTTGTATGTACCAAGGTGGGGACGTCTGGGTGCTACCCCCCAGGCCATCCCATGAACCCTAGGTCCCCTCAGGACTCAGTGGTTTGAAAACCACTGGTCTAAAGCAGGGCTTTAGGGTAGCAATCAAGAGTAAACTCCATGAGATTCCCCACAGGAAGCAGCATTACCCAAGGTGCCAAAGAGCACAAGGTAAGTACATTTCTCACCTGCTAACTAAAAGACTGGCAGTTCAAACTCACCCAGCCACTCCGCAGGAGGCAGACCTGGCAATCTGCTCCTGTAAAACTTACAGCCTAGAAAACCTTATGGGGCAGTTCTAGTCTGTCACATGGGGTCACTCTGACTTGAAAATCAACTCCATGGCACCTAACAACAACAAAGGCTTAAAAGACTATCCTGCTTGGGCAACTCAATGAGGAAATGGAATCTGGCCATTCCACTCAGTTTAGTTGTAGAAAAGGATGTGAGTGAAACCCATGTTGCAGGCCTGATGTCTCAATCAGTTTGGTCAACTCTACTTCATGCCTACAAGGCCCACTCCCCGTTCCAGTTAGACTTCTCTCCAGTCTATGCTACTCGTGACGATTTAGGGGAAGAGAGTTCCTATGGCTACATGCAAATCCATCTCTAATGCTGACAATCTAAACTGCATAATAGTATATATGATTATATGTATATATGCGTATATGTATTTGGAAAAGAGGATCCTTAGAGATGCATGCATCTTCAGATAGCTACTGGCTATTCAAGAAATGAATATGAAAGAATGTGAAATAAAGTTGTTAGTCCCTATTCCATCTTAACCCCTTATTGACTATCAATAATTAGTACACAGTTATCCTTAGGCTTCCTTATCCTTTTCCTGGGACAAAGGAGGGGCCAGCCAGACAGTACATCACCTACAGTCTTGAAGATTTAAAATGGTTGCAGCTGCTTCTATCAAGAGTAGAAGGCCAAGACACTTTCATGGCACTGTGATGCCATATTGCCCACCCCTTGGAGAGACCAAATCACCTGTCTAGCTCCTAACAGCCAAGTTCTTTTGGGAAACCAGGACATTTCTATTTCCCTGGGTTTTGATGCCCAGGATACAGGCCTAGTTCCTGTTCTTTCCCACCTGCATTTGGATGGATTCTCTTACACAGCTCAGCCAAGATCTTATACTCCAACGATCTGGGTTCAACTCTTCTGAAGCTGCCCTCACCTGGTAACTCTCTCCTCCGTAAGAGCTCGACTCCCTCCTCTACCCACAGGTTTCATCACCTGCCTGGACTTGGATTGAATTTGCCCCACCTAGTTCCCTGCCACTCCCTACACCACCCCATTCCTCTCCACCACCTGGCTGCTATCCCTGGCTGGAATGTCCTTACTCCTTTCTGGGAGCATAAGCGGCAGAAATAGTCACTTGGAGAAGCCATGCCTTTAATCCAGTGATGATGTCATTGCCCAATAATTTGTTTGTAACTCTCCTCTTAGGGCCTGTATCACATTGTATCTTCTGTGGCAATATTTCAGAAATCAACTTTTTTCAAGTGGCCAGGTTTTATTCAGGGTCACGTCTGGTGATGAAGGCTGTAATCAAACACGACACTACCATCTGTGTTCCTAAAGTAAAAAGACTGATTTTCTTTTGTAATTTGTAAACTGGACTCAAAAAAAAAAAAAAATTCCATTAGACAATAAGTACAAGGGCAAGGGCCATGTTTGTTCTGTTTATCTCTTTAGGCTCAGCACCTAAACAAATGCTTAGAAAATAGTGTGCGTTTATTAAATGCTTAACAAATATCCGGTGAGTGAACAAATAGGACTTCCAAGAATGTCTGGAGCAGAAGCAACATCACTGGAATATGCAAACGACCTCTCAAAGGGACAACCACTAGAGGACCAGGTTGGCTAAGCACAAATATCCTGATACGCTGTTCTCCTCCCCTGATTTCTTTATGCTTACGTGGAAATATACTGCAGACAAGCTGCAAGCCCAGAGAGTTAAAAAGCAACAGTTAAATCAGGAATGTAAACCCCAGGATCATCTCCATGTTGAAGCCATGTGTGCAGATGTCATTCCCAAAGGAACTGTTCCCAAGGCTGATGGTCAGCACCTCGTGTCTAAGTCTCTCCATTAAACATCATTAGTGCCAGAAATGAAAAAAAAAAAAAAAAAACAAGTTTCAAGTACAGCTCAGTGCTTTAGATAGACTTGTTTTTTTCTTCATGTGGTGGAATCACATCTGGACATTAGTTAGACATATTTCATCTAAAAATAGCATTTATCCAATTTACTGTCACTTGGGGGGAGAAACCTTTTTTTTTTTTGAGGCAGACTTCACTTATAATTCTCTATAGTTTTTCAAGGCTTACTGCCATTTAGAATAACAAAATAAAAGTATGAAGTTGTGTGTGTGTGAATGTGTACATTGAAGTACAATGAAATAATTATTTTTACAGACTGAAAAAATAAGGCAGCTGCCTTGTCCTCCTTTTCTTAATTTATTCTTAAGTCATTGTTGATCTTCCTGGTTATGTTGATAAGCCCTAACCTCAGCAACGGTATAAACTCCATCAGACGCTCCTTAGCAATTACTTCAGGACCACAGTACATGAATCTGGGCATTTTTGTCTGGCCTCTTTTGGACTGGTTTCTTTTTAGTATCATTGACTGTGTCCCCTCATCTAGCTACCATTTGGGGGTTAGAAAGAAAGAAGGAGAAGGGAAATGAAAAAGGAATCGAGAATAAGAGATTTAAAAAAAGAGTGGAAGGTTGAAGTACCAGGCTCATGGAATGCTTTGGGGCAGTTTACACACATTTCGAGGCAGAAATTGGAGTTAAATCTGACTTAAAAAAAATCAGCATGCCGCCTCTCCTACCTAGAGAACTGACATTAATTTAAGTAAGTCAGAGTTGGCTCTGGAAGGGACTGATTACAAGTTAGGAACCATTTGATGGTCAATTCCAATTTCACATTTGTCAAGGTCTTTGGTAGTTCTGGAAATATTTATCTTCTGTGACAGGACCTTGACCTTTCTTGCCTCATGATTGGCCTGTCTCCCTAAAGGGAACTCTGTCCTTTGAGCTGTGGCTTTTGTTCTGTTATTCAGAAGGCACATGGGGTCTCCTGCTCATGAACGGGATCATTGTTGTCATCAGTGTGATGGGGTTGATTTCTCCTTTCCTTTTCAAAGCACCTTCCAACGAGAGTGCATGGGTCTGGCCTGCCATTTGTATGACTTGTAGTCCTGCACATGTCAAAGTGCATTAGTAGACTCTCAGTTAGTAGAGCCTGTGCTTGGAGTTCCTTTTCCCACTGTGGGGAAGGGTTGGCCTGACTCCATCCACTTCCTCTACGCTTCTCGACTGTGACCTCCCATAAAACCCATTGCTGTTGTGTTGATTCCGACTCTCATACGGGTGTATGAAATGGCAGAGTGGCATTAAGGCTATGGTCTGAGCTGTTGGAGTTGAACAGCATTGTCTGAGGTGTAAAACCAGAACCTTACCTGTTGCTGTTGAGTTGATTCTGACTCATAGCTACCCTATAGGACAGAGTAGAACTACCCATAGGGTTTCCAAGGAGCGGCTGGTAGATTCGAGCTGCTGACCTTTTGGTTAACAGCCAAGCTCTTTAACCACTGTGCCACCAGGGCTCCATCTGAGGTGTACGGTGATTAAACCCAGGACCTTGGCATCATCAATTGTTAGCTCCCATGGAGTTGCATTCCCCCCCGCCCCACCAACTTGACCATCCCATGTACAATGGAACAAAATGCTGTCCAGTCCTATGCCATCCCCAAGATCTAGTGCAGATCAGACTACTGTTGTCCATAAGGTTTTCACTGGCTGATTTTCAGAAGTAGATCACCAGGCCTTTCGTCCTAGTCCATCTTAGTCTGGAAGCCCCACTGAAACCTGTTCAGCATCAAAGCAACACACAAATTTCCTCTGACAGACAGGTGGTGGCTGCGCATGAGGTGCACTGGCTAGGAATTAAACCCATGTGTCCTGCCTGGAAGGCGAGAATTCTACCACTGAACCACCATTGCCCTCTTGGCAACATCAGTACCATGCTTTAAACAAGTGTGTTAACATCTAATCTGCCTATCAGGATAATCTGAAACACATCCACTCAGAAAGTTCTCTTCCAATCCATTATTGCAAGAACTTTCCAATGGTTAAGAGCTCAGTTGCTAACCAAAAATTCACAGTTCAAATTCACCAGCTGCTCCTTGAAAACCCTGTAGGGTAGTTCCACTCTGTCCTATAGTGTCACTATAAGTCAGAAACGACTGGACAGACACGGGTTTTCCAATTCCTAAGCTTATCTAGCCTCTAAAAACCTTTGCAGTGTCAACCCCAAGATTGAACCTGTTGAACCATTTTCATTTTGCAAAGTAGTTTCCTAGACTTTTCTTTCAATATGTAATGGCATAAATGAAACAACAGACTTAATGTTTAAAATGAGACTCTCACTTGACATCAGTTATTTGCAACCTTCGTTTCTCAACGGTAAAAAGTTAAAAGATATGCGAGTATCATCGGTGGAATGAAATTAATTTTCACCACCCACAATAGTTCATTAGTGAAATAAGAAAGTAATAGATTTGTGCTTGGTGTGCCTAAAATTATTTCGCCATAACAAAAGGTCTTGAAAGACTAAAAAAAAGTATGATGACAATTAAATTGCCTATCTCAACAGTATTACTGTATAGAAGGAAAACAGGCTCTTAAAATAGCTCTTGTAGAGCTGAAAAGAGATGGAGAAATCCATAAAAGAAGCACAAAGGTGCTGCAAATGGAATGAAAATCTTTTTTAAAAATACCAACACAGTACTTGTTCTTCGGGAGTAGAGAGTCCCAGATTTTCAGGATGTTTCATGCTTCCATTTCATTTTTGTGGGGGTGTGAATTGCTTCAGTTAGACTCTTGGGCAACTTCTGTTTCTCTGCTTTAAGAGGTAAACCTTCGTTCTTCCCAAATATACAGTAAAGCTTCGTATCCTTTGTGTTCTGAAACCTGCTGTTGTGTGCCATCGAGACGAGTTCAACTCATAGTGGCCCTATGGGACAGAGTAGAACTACCCCATATGATTTTCTCGCCTATAATCTTTATGGGAGCAGGTCACCAGATCTTTCTCCTGGGGAGTCACTGGTGGGTTCAAACCGCTAACCTTTCGGTTAGCAGCCGAGACTTAGCCCTTTGTGCCACCAGGGCTCCTTGTTCAGAAATGTACTAATTAAGAATTTGACATTCTTTATGAAAAGAGGCCACCAGAGCAGAAAGATACCAGGAAGGAATGTTTGATAAACTTTCCCTCAGCCCTTTAATTGCTTCCCTCTTAGAGTTTGAGTCTACCCAGAGGTGCCTTGGAAGAAAGGCCTGGCAATCTACTTCAGGAAAATCAGCCACTGAAACCCCTGTGGAGCACAATTCTACTCTGACACACATGGACCTTATAAGTGGGAATCAACTCCATGGCAACTGGTTTACATAAATGTCAGAGGTAGACGGGAGCACGGGGCCCTCTAGCCTACCACTCTCTTTGATGAAGAAAAGGAAGCATACACAGGATAAGTGATTTGCTCAAGGGCACACAGCCAATTAGTGGCCAAGGAAGAGCGGAATCTAGTCTAGTGCTAGTGCTTTCTCTCATTATGGCACCCGAACACCAATTATTGCTTATTTACTTGGTAAAGTCTTGCCGGGGCTTTAGCATGAGTCCATTTTACAGTAATTAGTCTTTATGAATGCATCTATTTGAAAGCAATAAAGTTCCTTTAAAATGTCCTCTACTGAAGACTTTCCATGGATAACATTTAAATCCAACTTCCTTTGTCCCCCATCCCTAGCCCTGCCCCCTTCTATGTGACCCAGGATAGAGCGGTTTGAACATATTCTCCTTCAGGGCAGGGCCTCTGGCTTGTTAGGTCAAAGCAGGGGGTGAGTCCAGCTGGTGGACTCAGAAAGAGGAGGTTCTGCACTCACTGGGCCCCCATGAGGGTTGTTTGTCTAAGTCCCACCTCGCTCTGCTCCTCTCGACTCTGGGAGGAAAAACCAAGGAATGTAACCCAAATTTCTTTTTCATTGTCCAGACACATTGTGCCAAAAACAACTGTTTTACTTTTCCAGTTTCCCAGATGCTTGTATTTTCACTGTCTGAACTTAATAAAAAAAATTTTTTAAAGAGAAATGATTGTCCTCTGGAGGTCAAAAGAGGGTATCTGTGAAATCTAGGGTTCAGTATGTGTCCTGTCATTTTGTTCTCATAATTCAGCATTGAACTCTGTGCTGGACCCTTGGCGTTTGAAGGGGGGGGAATTAAAACAAAAACAAAAAACAGACACGAGAGACCCATACTAACAGAGTTTTTCGTTTGGGAGAAACAAGACAAACATATCAGAAACAACTAGAAATGACAGGTCAGTTACTAATAATGAAATAAACATTATGACTGGATCTAGGGAATTCTGTAAAGTGGGTAACATTGAGCCTCTTCTTTCTGCCTGTCTGTGGCATTCCCTTCTTTCATCTCCCAGCAACTCACCTAGATTAAACCTATTGTTGTTAGGTGCTTTTGAGTCCATTTTCACTCACAGCAACCCCATGTGACATAGCAGAACTTCTCCACAGGGTTTTCTAGGCTGTAATCTTTATTGGAGCAGATCTCCAGGTCTTTTCTCCCACAGAGACACTGGGTGGGTTCGAATTGCCAGCCTTTTGGTTAGCAGCCACCAGGGCTCCTTAGATTAAGCCTAAACCCAAAAAACCAAACCCACTGCAATCGAGTCGATTCCGACCCACAGTGACTCTATAGGACAGGGTAGAACTGCCCCACAGAGTTTCCAAGTAGCGCCTGGTGGATTTGAACTGCGACCTCTTGGTTGGCAGCAGTAGTGATTAACCACTACGCCACCAGGGATTAAGCCTAGAGAAGAGTTAATAGGGCTGGTAATAGGGTGACTAAGTGAAGCACTTGCTTTCGGAGCAAAATTTAAGCGGGTGCCAAAAAACTCAGAAATCAAGATTAATATTTCAATGAAGTACTTTTTAAAAATCCAGATGAATGCAAAGAAACCCCATGATAAATGAAGTATCAAAATTTTAAATCAAGAGAGGATTAGAATTACCAATTTTTCCTTTTGCCAACATTTTAATTTTTCCAGTATGGCTCAGCATGACGCTGAGAGTTAATATCTAGAAATAAAGCAGAATAAGTGTGTGTGTGAGAGAAAGAGAGAGAATATGAATCAAAAGCTGGAAGAAACTTAGTCCCAAAAGATTAGTCCAATGTTACAGGTGAGGAAACTGAGAAATCAATTGTTTTACCTCCAGTCAGTCGCAGAAGATCTTCAAGAGACTAAAACTCAGGCCTCTCGACCACCAGACCTTTAGAGACTTATACAGTATTGACTTCCAAGTCAGGGGAAGCTTGCATTGCCCAAAAGCAGGCATGCTCAATAACCCGGTCAAAATCAGGACATTTTACTGGGTCATGCTACGTAGAGATAGAGCTTTGAAAGTAGTTCAAGGTCCCAGAGCACATGCCTGGTCCCTCTTGGATACTATGCCTTTAAGGATTACAGAAAAACAAAGAGGAGGCCTAGCCACTGCCTCATTTTGGATGTAGTTGCTTCCAGAGGGCTGAGGGGTGAGGAGGGGTCGGTTGTGTCAGGCCCAATGGCTACTCCCCAGACCCTGGCTAGGAGCCCAGCCTGACTCTGGACATCTGGGCAAGCTTTCTCTCGCACTTGTGCTTCTTCCTTTTTCTTTGGCTCTGCTCACTGGTGACTTTCCCTGGCTTGGCTCTTCCTCACATTCGGGTGGTCTAGTGGTCTGCCCCGAGATTTGAGTTTGGGCTTTGGCCCTGCTTCATGCAAAGTGACCCTGGACAGCTCGCTGGAGTTTGTCAGTGGGATTTGCGTTCACAGCACCAGCTGGAATAAGTGTCATTTTGTCTGACTTGGTCCTCAGTGCATATGCCAATGACCTTGAGAAAGGAGGAGATGATGGGGGAAGGTTTGAGAGTTCTGATCCTTGACCCAACTCTGTACGAGTCAGATACTTCTCAACCTACAAATATCTATCAATATCTCATTTTGATAAGACTGAGAATGTAGCCCAGGGACATGGTAACGAGGAAAACTCCTGTTCCTCTTTGTTCCTTCTCCACCCACTTCTAAGGGAACGAAGATTATCCTATGTATAAACGGGAGTTCTGGACATAGCAGGAGTTCCGAATAAGGCAAAGGACAGCTACGGCCTGGGTTGTCCCAGACCCAGCTCTTGCTTTGCCCCTCTCATGCATTTTTTGCTAAGTTGTACGTCCCATGAATGCCAGGGAACTGGTCTAAGAGGTCAGGGATCAGTTCTAGTTAGGGTGACCAACTCATCTCAGTTTGGTCGAGGCTTTCCTGGTTTTAGCAGGCAAACCAGGATGGTTGGTCACTGTGGCTCTAGTGACCAGCAGCCTGGGCTAAGCCTGAACTGTGCTCTTATTGTCACTATGGAGGCAGAGTGCTTGACCTTCTCTGAAGAATAGGATGGAACCCCAGTATGAGGAGTAAAGGGTAGATGAACTCGCTTTTCAAGTTTGGGGATAGGCGCTCCAGTAAAACCTGTCCTTCAGCCACCGATAAGAATCAGAAGCTTTTGGCCGGGGTCTATGTTGAAGGCTGTAATCCCAAAGCAGTAAAGAGCTTA
This sequence comes from Loxodonta africana, assembly GCF_030014295.1. Taxonomy (NCBI): domain Eukaryota; kingdom Metazoa; phylum Chordata; class Mammalia; order Proboscidea; family Elephantidae; genus Loxodonta; species Loxodonta africana. Next base: position 29,076,418 of record NC_087359.1, on the reverse strand, counting down.
TTACTTCCCCCATGGCACTTGGGCTGCTGGCCAGAGGTGTCTGGTGGGGGCCCTTGGGTAATTGGCAAGCACTGGTGCTGGCAATGGGCAGACTGGAAAATCCTGGGCATCTGGTCCCTACCACCATTGGAATCAGGGCAGAGGGGATGTGGGCAGGAACTAGCATACTCAAACCTCCAGAAACAGAGTTTTCAGGATGATACTCCCCTCCTGTAAGGCCAAAAACAGACCATCTTTATAGTCACCAGACCAGATTTGGCCTCTGCTCAGCCTCTCTCTGAGGACAGGGCTGGTGGAGAAAGCTCTGGAGATGTGTGAGCCCTTTAACACATGCATGGTGTGTACAAGTCTTCCATTTGGGTTTTGAGAGGCAGCTGTGGACAAGAAGGCAAGAGAGAGAGAAAGGGTTTCCCCTCTGGTATATACACACACACACACACATTCCAGCCTGATCAAAGAAGCATGGAGAACTCTTATGGGAGGAATCAGAAATGCAAAGGCCTGAATGAAACCAGAGATGAGAGCCAAGTGAATTTATGTCCGAGTAGAAAAAGAGGTTCAGGTGCCCCGCAGCTCAGGCAAATTTTCCCAGTGTTCATGGTCTCCCTGAGCGATTTTCACTGGACCAGTTTACTCAGGATGTCCTAAAGGCACCACTTAGCCTCTAATAATAACTTCTATCATACTGGAATGAACAAAAGCTGGAGAGGTTCAAAAGAGATCGCATACAATGGAAGGACCTCATGAGACTTTATGGATACAATTGTTGAAATGATGGGTATGATTTAGATAGAGTTTGTCGTACTCTGGTGGCTTATGTGTTCCTATGATGCTGGAAAGTATGCCACCAGTATTTCAAATACCAGCAGGGTCACCCATGGTAGACAGATTTCAGTGGAGCTTCCAGACTGAAACAGACTAGGAAGAAAGGGCTGGTGATCTACTTTTGAAAACTAGCAAATGAAAATCCTATGGATCACAATCAAACATTGTCTGATATAGTGCTGGAAGATGAGTACCCTAAGTTGGAAGACACTCAAAATACACTGTGGCCGCAACGATAGACTTGAGCATACCCAATGATAGTGAAGATGGTGCGGGACCAGGTAACATTTTGTTCTGTTATACTTGGCGTCGCCATGAGTCAGAACCAACTCAATGGCAGCTAACAACAACAACATAAGAAGAGAGGGATGGTGAAAGGGTCCCATTGGAGAGCTGGGAGAGGTTTAAGGAACAGCCTGCATTGACACAGATAATAGTCTTTCTTGTGTATGTGTCTAATTCTCCTTCCCCCTGCCCTCCGTGTTCAAACTATAAGCTCCATAAAGATAGAGCTATGTCTCATTCAACTCAGTATTCATACAAGTGCTTAGCACAGTGTCTTTAACATCATGGATATTCATGAAACATTTCTGATAAAAACTGAAGTGGAATTTAAGAGTTGATTTAAAGTTTGATGCATGTATTTTGGAACAAAGAATGGCCACCGTATATGTGAAGATACAACTGGTGAACTAAACTGTGTCAACATCGGCTGTAGCAAGAAACAACAAATTGCTCAAAATACAACAATAGATTATTCCAATTATACATGTGAGCCAAGCTATTAAAGCTTTAAAACTTCAGCATAAAAAGTACACAACTTCATCAAGATCACACGCATTTGTTGTATTTTGATTAATACAACTTTATCTCTTTAAAAACAATCTGTAATTCCATGAAAATCTGAATGACCATTTTGGGTAAACTAGAAGGATTTTGTATCTGCAGCCTCTCTGGGTGAAGGAGGATTCTGCAGCAGAGATAGCCAATCTTTAGTGCCAGTGAGTTGGTGACTGCTGGCTGAAAACATTTGTTGATGACATTTCATCATTTCTCAACTTATGCTGTCTCTTTTCTCTCCTTTGTTCCTATTATTTTACTTCTTTCGCCATCCTCTACCTTCCTTTTTGCCTCCCTGTATTAAAAAAAAAAAAAAAAAAATTTTTTTTTTTTATATTAAAGAGGGAACCCCTGGTGGTAGCGTGGTTAACTGCTATGGCTGCTAATCTAAAGGTCAGCAGTTAGAATCTACCAGGTGCTCCTTGGAAGCTCTATGGGGCAGTTCTACACTATCCTACAGGGTCACTATGAGTCAGAATCAACTCGACAGCAATGGGTATATTAAAGAGAGGGTACCTAGGTGGTGTAAACGGTTTGCGCACAACTAGTAACCTACACCAGTAACCTAAAGGTTGGCACTTTAAGCCCATCCAGAGACACCATGGAAGAAAGAACTGGTAATCTGCTTCTGTAAAGATTATTGCCAAGAAAACCCTATGGAGAAGTTCTATCCTGTAACGCATGGGGTTCCCATGAGTAGGAATCTACTCGACAGCAACAGATCTATATTAAAGAGACTGTACTTTGCCTCCATGCCCATCCCTTCTAGATGCTTCTGTCCCTGCACTCAGCTCTGCCTGCCCTTTGTCTACCACGTGACTCTACCACAGCAACTGTGGCTGGTTCCTGATTGCTCAGCTTTTCCTCCGAGACCATGAGATTCTTATGACTACCCCCTCTTACTAAGCTTGTCTAAGGAGATTGCTGTTCCTGCAACCAGAGGTCCCAAGACCTTTCTTCGAGCCTCTGTTGTAGGTAGGCATGCCAATGGCACCCAGAGGAACTGTTCAGCCTCCGTGGTGTCACCCAGGACCTAAAAGGACAAAAGCCCAGCCTGCATGCTATGAAGCATCAGATATTTGGAAATAGGGGGATCATTTGTTGACTTTTCTACTTTTTATCAGAATGTTTCAGCATTTATGGACAAGGCTCTTGTGCTACATTTAAGCCCCTTGTTAAGACAATTAAATAAATTTTGTTAAGCAAAGCAAGGAGGATTCACAATGATATTACTGCTACGTCTTGCCTATAGCCTAGGCTTAGCCGGATACATGTGATTAGGGATTTTTTTTTTTTTTTTTAAGAATGACAAACATTTAAAATAGGGAAATAAAGTGGACTTTATCTCCCTTAGACGGTATGGCTGTAGAATAGCAAAACCTTTTTCTATCTCCAGAAGGGAATTGTGGCAAGAGAATAGAAGCTTTACGGGGAATTACTGGTATTATCGAAGGCTTTTCAAAATAGACTTGAAATGAATAGTTGTGTGCTGGTTTTATTACCACTTTGTGAGTTTACATTCTGTTTTTGTATGGTATTTTTCTCCCCCTCTATGAGATGGTTGCTAGGGCATGGGAGCAAATAACCTTTATTGTGTTGAATTTGGGACTGAACATAATTATCTTATAATTTGGGTTCATAGTGCCATTTTAGACAGTTATACTATGAGCTTTTTGAGGAAAATCGAGCCCACATGCTGTAAGCTGCTTCCTATTCAGTTACCTTCCAAGTTATGCTGTCTCTGCTCCCCTCCCCCCATTGCTCAGCACTGGGGCAGCCTCAGGACCAGTTGCTCCTGGAGACAAACCAGATGATCCAGTTGTGGGCACCGCCAAGTGACTACATTGTTTGCTCTGAAAAGACCCTTGTCCCCAGTGGGTGTGTTTTTCCAGGGTGACTGCATGGAAATGAGTCTTACAGGATGCTGCGTATTTGTTATCACTACAGGTATATTTCATTTCCCATAACAGAGGAAAGTCGTGGGTAAATCAAGGTTTAGTAAATCGAATCAATGCTTCTATTAACCCCCATGGCCATTTTAGAGATGCTCTATCTTCATTTCTGATTGGTCTGTAGTTGACAACACTTCTAGCTTCATCTATCCCATAGCATTTCTGTAGAGGAAGGTTATGACCTGTGAATAAACTCTTAAATGCACCCTGGAAGCACACTACTTACAGAAATCCTCCTTTTAAATAACTACCATTTTTCTCTGTCCTGTAGCATCCTAGTTTGAGTTCCTCTAGAAGCAGACCCTGAAACAAGGATTTAAGTGATCTCAGGAAACACCAGTAGGGGAGGGAGGAAGTGAAACAGGGAAGGGAAGGAAGTCAATAAAGAGTGCGTCATTGTGGGCAAGCGGGCTCAATCCTGCTGGGGATGTCTGTGAGACAGTGTAGAAAACAGGCCTCAAAGTTATTACACTTGAGGATGAGGGAGGGAGCCGGAGTATTTTTATACCAATTCTCTTCAATCATTGGCTGAGGGCTGCTTCTGGGGTTGGAGCGGGCTTTGGTGTTAATTTTCCAGCACTTCTGCCTTTTATATGGGTAGAGCAGGCAACTGAAGTCCAAGAAAACTCTCAGGCAAAGAGGTGTAAGTGCTGGCAGTTGGAAGCCAGGCCAGTGTGCGCTGGAATGAGAAGTCTCAGAGGCTACAGGCTGGAGACCGACAACACCTGCTACACTTAGCTTCACGGAATAAGTGTAAGGAGGTAGACACTGCATTGCTCCTAAGAGTGACTAAAACATAGACCCATTATGGGTAACTGTATTCTATGTGCATTTTCTGCAAATCAAAAAAAGCTTTTGAAGCTTATTAGGAAAGTGAAGTATTTTCCCTCAAAATATTTTCTTCATGCAGAAATTCTAGGAAATGGAACCAGTGGCCACAACAAATAGATAATAAACCTTTTCAAAATGTTCCCAGCCATAAACAGATAGTTGTATACCAATGTTCGTTGCAGCACTATTCACAACAGCCAAAATGTGGAAACAACCTAAACAGCCATCAACAAATGAATGGATAAACAAAATGTGGTACGAACACACGATGGACTATCATTACTCAGCCGTAAAGAGAACTAAATTCTGATACATTTTTTAAATTCTGGTAAAAATATATATAACAAAAAATTTTCCATTTTAACCATTCTTAAGTGTCAAATTCAGTGACATAAATTACATTCACCATGTTGTACAACCATCATCGCTAACCATTTCCAAAAGTTTCTCCTCACTCCAAATAGAAGCTCAGTACCTCTTAAGAAATAATTCCCCATCCCCCTTCCTCCCAGCCCCTGGTAGCCACTAATAACCTTTTTTGTCTCTATGCATTTGCCTATTCTAGGTATTTCATAAACATTGATATCCTAGGCATTAGTGAGGTGAAATGGACTGGTACTGGCCATTTTTAATCAGACAATGCCAATTAGTGGTCTACTATGTTGGGAATGACAACTTGAAGAAGAATGGTGTTGCATTCATGGTCAAAAAGAACATCTCAAGATCTATCCTGAAGTACTAAGCTGTCAGTAATAGGATAATATCCATACGCCTGTAAGGAAGACCAGCTAATATGACTATTATTCAAATTTATGCACCAACCACCAAGGCCAAAGATGAAGAAATTGAAGATTTTTACCAACTTCTGCAGTGTGAAATTGACTGAACATACAATCAAGATGCATTGATAATTACTAGTGATTGGAATGTGAAAGTTGAAAAAAAAGAACAAGGATTGGTAGTTGGAAAATATGGCCCTGGTGATAGAAACAATGCCGGAGATCTCATGATGTAATTTTGCAAGACCAACGACTTCTTCATGGCAAATACCTTTTTTTTTTCACCAACATAAGCAGCAACTATACACATGGACCTCACCAGATAGAATACACAGGAATCAGATGGACTACATGTGTGGAAAGAGATGATGGAAAAGCTCAATATCATCAGTCAGAACAAGGCCAGGGGTCAGCTGTGGAACAGACCATCAATTGCTCATCTGCAAGTTCAAGTTGAAGCTGAAGAAAATTAGAACAAGTCCAGAAGAGCCATAGTACAACCTTGATTATATATATCCCACCTGAATCTAGAGACCATCTCAAGAATAGATTTGACCCTTCAACCACTAATAACCAAAGACCAGACAAGCTGTGGGATGACATCAAGGACATCCTACATGAAGAAAGCAAGACATCATTAAAAAGACAAGAAGAGACTCTGAAACTTGTTCTTGAATGTAAAGTAGCTAAAGCAAAAGGAAGAAATGATGATGTAAAACAGCTAAATAGAAGATTTCAAAAGGCAGCTTGAGAAGATAAAGTATTATAATGAAACGTGCAACGACCTGGAGATAGAAAACTCAAAGGGAAGAAGATGCTCTGCATTTCTCAAGGTGAAAGAACTGAAGAAAAAATTCAAGCCTCGAGTTACAGTATTGATTCTATGGAGAAAATGCTAAACAATGAACGAAGCATCAAAAGAAGATGGAAGGAATACACAGAGTCACTGTACCAAAAAGAATTGCTCGACGTTCAACCATTTCAGGAGGTAGCATATGATCAGGAACCAATGGTACTGAAGGAAGAGGTCCAAGCTGCACTGAAGGCATTGAGGAAAAACAAATCTCCAGGAATTAATGGAACATCGGTTGAGATGTTTCAACAAATGCAGTGCTGGAGGTGCTCACTCATCTATGCCAAGAAATTTGGAAGACAGCTACTTGGCCAACCAACTGGAAGAGATCCATATTTGTGCCTATTCCAAAGAAAGGTGATCCAAATGAAGTGGAAATTATTGAACAATATCATTAGTATCACAGACAAGTAAAGTTTGGCTGAAGATCATTCAAAAGCAGCTGCAGCAGTGTATTGATGGGGAACTGCCAGAAATTCAAGCCATATTCAGAAGAAGATGTGGAACCAGGGATACCATTGCTGATGTCAGATGGAGTCTGTCTAAAAGCAGAGAATACCAGAAAGATGTTTACCTGTGTTTTATTGACTATGGAAAGGCATTCAACTGTGTGGGTTATAACAAATTATGAATAACATTGTGGAGAACGGCAATTCCAGAACACTTGATTGTGATCGTGAGGAACCTGTACATAGATCAAGAGGCAGTCGTTCAAACAGAACAAGGGGATATTGCATGGTTTAAATTCAAGAAAGGTGTGCGTTAGGGTTATATCCTTTCACCACACCTATTCAATCTGTATGCTGAGCAAATAATCCGAGCAGATGGACTATATGAAGAAGTACGGGGCTTCAGGATTGGAGGAAGACTTATTAACAACCTGTGTTATGTAGATGACAGAACCTTGCTTGCTGAAAGCGAAGAGAACTTGAAGCACTTACTAATGAAGATCAAAGACCACAGCCTTCAATATGGATTGCACCTCAACATAAAGAAAACAAAAATCCTCACAACTGGACCAATAAGCAACATCATCATAAATGGAGAAAAGATTGAGGTTGTCAAGGATTTCATTTTACTTGGATCCACAATCAACCACACATGGAATCAGCAGTAAAGAAATCAGATGGCACATCACATTGGGCAAATCTGCTGTAAAAGACCACTTTAAAGTGTTGAAAAGCAAAGCTGTGACCTTGAAGAATAAGGTGGGCCTGACCCAAGCCATGGTATTTTCAGTCACATCATATGCGTAAGAAGGCTGGACAATGAATAAGGAACACTGAAGAAGAATTGATGCCTTTTAATTATGGTGTTGGCAAAGAATACTGAATATACCATGGACTGCCAAAAGAATGAACAAATCTGTCTTGGAAGAAGTACAATCAGAATGCTCCTCAGAAGCAAGGATGGCGAAAGTACCTCTCACATACTTTGGACATGTTATCAGGAGGGATCAGTCCCTAGAAAAGGACATCATGCTTGGTAAAGTAGAGGGTCAGTGAAAAAGAGGAAGACCCCTCAACGAGATCGATCAACACAATGGCTGCAACAATGGGCTCAAAGATAACAATGATTGTGAGGATGGCGTAGGACCTGGCAGTGTTTCGTTCTGTTGTACACAGTGTTGCTGAGTCAGAACAGACTCGATGGCATCTAACAACAACAACAAGATATTTCATATATTTGTCCTTTTGTGTATGACATTCTACTCAGCATGATGTGTTCAAGGTTCATCCAAGTTGCAGTATGTATCAGAGCTTGATTTCTTTTTATGGCTGAACAATATTCCATTGTATGTACATACCACATTGTGTTTATCCACTCATCTGTTGAGGGACGGTTGGGTTTTTTCCATCATTTGGCCACTGCGAATGGTGCTGCAGAGAGTTTATTCTAATAGGTGGGTCCATATGATAAAATGAGGCACTCATTCTGGGCCTTCCTGTGCTGAGTTGATTTTACTACAACTGGTAAGGAATCAGCCTTCTAAATCTGTGCTGGGACTGGGGGCTCTAGGGATAGCAGAGTAGACAGGACATGGACAGGTAAGTAAATAAACTCCCCACCTGTCAGCCCCCTTCTGCCTTGGACACTCCCTCCAGTTCATAGTTGCCATTCTGAAGAACGTAAAGAAGTAAGCTTCTTTATTGTGGTCGGCAGCTTCTGAGTTGGCCACCAACAATCCCTGCTTCCTGGTATTCATGGAATCCCTTCTCCTTGAGTGTGGCTGGACCTAGTGAGGGTTGGGGCCAGTTGCCTGGCAAGAAGATGCCCGGCACCACTTCCACACACCTGCAGCCACTTTCTGGCTATACAGCCCTGGGCAGGATACTTAATCCGTCTAGGATTCCATTTCTCCTCTGAAATGCTGTAAATAACAGTATCTACACTGTTGGCTGGCAATGAAGACTAAATGAGGTTATATGTTTAACATTCTTAACACTCAATAAATCCTTATTATTACTGTCATTGTTATTTTATTTTGTTACTATATTCTGCAGGTAACCCTGTAACACCACCCCCTATTTCTCCATCTCTTCTTCAGAGGGTTTTCCCACTATCACTTTCCCCCAATTCATTTCTCACTAACAATTTTCTCCCTCTGCTCTCTCACACTGCTTGGTTAAGCTTTTTACTCCTTGCTCCCCAAATCTCTTCCCCTCCTACTTTCGTTCTCTTTATTGCCACTCCTCTCTTCCTGGCCTTTATTCCTTCTTGCACTTCCAGTTTATCCCCCAGCCCCATCCTATTTTCTGTCTATTGTTATTTATTTATTTATTTATTTTTACTACTTATGTCCTTCATCTCAATCTCCAATTCTCCTCCCCCCCCCCATATTTTCCTTTTCCCTATCAGATTGTCTTTTCCCTCCGCTACTATTTTTCTCCTCCTCACATTTATCTTTCCTCTCCTTGTCTCCCTTTAGCTTCCCCTAGCTGCCCCTTCCTAGGCTTCTCTGCTCCCCCGTCTCCCATCGTCCATGCACAGTTAGGAGCTCAACTCCGACCCCCACTCTCTCCAGTTCATAGTTGCCATTCTGAAGGATGTAAGAAAGTAAGCTTCTTTATTGTGGTCGGCAGCCTCTGGGCTGGCAACCAACAATCTCTGCTTCCTGGTATTCATGGAATCCCTTCTCCTTGAGTGTGGCTGGACCTAGTGACTCAAGCCTAATGAATCAAATATGGAAAAATAACGGGATGTCACTTACGAGCTTTATAAATAAAAGACTGTGGCTTCCATCTTGGGTGCCCTCTCTTGCTCTTTGGCTATGAGAAAAGTCAGCTGCCATGTTGTGAACTGCCCTATTAAGACTCCCATGTGGCAAAGAACTGAGATCTCCAGCCAATAGCTGGTGAGGACCTGAGACCGGCCAACAGCCACATGATTGAGCTTGGAAGTGGATCCTCCCTCGGTGAAGTCTTGAGATGACTGCAACCCTGTGATACCTTGATGGCAGCCTACAAGAGACCTGAAGTCAGAGGCACCCAGCTAAGGTGCTCCTGGACTGTTGACCCACAGAAACAGTAAGATAATAAATGTTTGTTTTTTAAAGCTGCTAAGTTCTGGGATAATTTGTTATGTGGCAATATTAAAAATGTGGAGTTGTCGTTCCTAGAAAACTGTTCAGAAATGCTTGTCTTCCAAGACCTTGAGCAAATCACTGCCCCTCTTTGGCCCCAGTCTCCTCATTGGTGATGCTTGGGGATTAGAGTCTAGTGCCCCCAAGGTTCCTGTCCGTAAAGATATAGTCTATGCTGCTACAACAAGGCGTATCTCTTCTACTGTTTACTGTAGCGAAGCCCAGTTAAACCTCCACATCTTTGTATTTTAGGCTCCACATCTTGGTATTTGCCTCACATTTTTCACTCCTATATCTAAAGTCTGTTTCTAATTTCTGACAGAATTGCAGTGGCCTATTGTGCGCCTTGCTTCCACGACATGCCAATTTCATTTTGAAGTCATGGCAATTGTCTTTTTCTCTGCTAATCTCTCTTGTTTTGCGAAATTCAAATAGAACGTGTGAACATAGAGAGTTGCCCTTGTGCCTGATCTTGGTGCTGTGTGGCCCCCAAACAGGGATGAATGACAGACAGACAGCCCGTCTGCCACCTGAAGCATCTTTTCTTGCTTAAAGTTTTGCTTTCCAGATTACAAGACTCCCTTCCAAGACTCTAGCAAAGACTGGAACATATTAAATAAAAGCAGAGCTGAAATTGGATGGAATGTCTCAGCCACTTAGACTCAGACCTCTTTTTCAGGGGAGCACGTGGGGAAGGAGCTGGGACATGCCCACACAGATCATGTAGGGGAAGAAGTCTCTAGTACCTTTCTCGTAGTACCATTTAAGCCTTAAGCAGGGGCAACATGTTTTTTCTTAAGCAGGGCCTGTAACCCTGGATCCATCACTGATGTATGGTGTCCATGGCAACCAGGCAACGGTATGGGATCCCTTCTCACTGGGGAATTCCTTTTATGGCTCATTTCCGAAACCAGCATGGCCAGTACACGAGTCTGCAGTTTCCCAGTTGCTTAGCAACCAGCTGCTATGCTCTAGTCACTAGGAAAAGCAGACAGTTAAAAAAAAAAAAAAGTGTCGTCAGAATCATATGTTACATTCTCTCTACTTTGTCTCTTTAGAATAAAATAATTAGTGTGTGATAAGGATGCAGGAAAGGGCAACCGCTCCCTGTTGCTAATGCCTCCTCTGCTCCTGGCGGGCTGTTGCAGGCGGGAGAGGGAGGAAAATGTTAGCATGCTTTCGGCTGGTAATTAAGCAGAGCGAGCCATCTGCACATGGAAAGCTCTACATTTTTAACGTCTCTGTAGGGCATCAAGTAAGCACAAGGCCAGCAATCTGTGTGCTGCATTCCCTCCCCCAACCAGAAAACCCAGACTCCACCCACAGGTGTCACTTACATTCCTGAGGTGGAGGCTTGAGTTGACTTGTTGGGTTTTAGGTGGAAAGGCAAGGAGGCCATGTAGCCTTTGTGATACAGCAGTGGTTCTCAACTGGTGACGATTTCATGCCCCTCCCCACCCAGGTGATATCTGGCAATGTCTAGAGACAATTTTGGTTGTCACAACTGGTGGGGGAGGGGCATGCTGCTGGTATCTAGTGAGTAGAAGCCAAGGATGCTGCTAAATATCTTACCACACACCAAACAGCTCCCTACAGCAAAGTTTCCTGCTCAAAATGTCAATATGTCAGAGTTGAGAAACCCTGAGTTAGAAGAATCTGAATATCCATCTGTCTTGCTAAAGACCAGCACTATAATGGACTAGGAAAAACACTGAGGAGGCGAAGGGTGGAAACAGATCAAAATCCATTCAATAGACACAATTCCAACCTGAACCCTGGACAGTAAGGGACTCCTGAGCCCTACCAGCAGTTTGTGGTATTTTGTTACTGCAGCGTCAGTACACTAATACACCTCCCAGCTTTAGTAAGCTGGGTTTTGGCCTATGTTCACACTATCTGCACCTTTCATGGCTTTCTAGACAGCAGGATACCCCTTCTCAGACTCCAGCCTCCACCCAGCCTCACGCAGAAGCCCCTCCAGCCCTTTGATCACTTGAAATGCCTTATGAACTCTGTGATCTCTTTCGTGAAATGCATCAACCAGAACTGTACATTCTAATCTGAGTTTGGAGCAAAGGTAAGGCAATATTTTCTTTGTTGTTTATTTTTTCCTTATTCTTTCTAACAGTTCCCAAAAACTAACTGGACTTTTAGGGCCGGAGTCTTTGCCACACACTCTGCAATGAGTCCCAAGTCCCTTTTTGGGGTCACAATAGTTGGTTCATAGAGGCCACATCTCATCTTCTAGAGTTTGTACTTTTCTCCCTGTCTTCCTCTTATTTTCATCAAAGCTTATCTACCACGGTTTTGCCCATGCATCCAACTTCCTTTAATCTCAGCACCACTGGCTTCTGGTTGAACCAACCAATAGAGCCCAGTGATCCCTAAAAACTTAGAAATTTCATTTCCTCTTCTAGAATGTTGTGTGATCCCAACCAATTTCACCCAATCAACTAAAGTTCCTTGGAAGTGCAGCTCTCAACATGTCATTGCTAAGATTTTCCTCCCTCCGCAGGGGATAATTAAATGATGTCAAATTTAGAAGCTGCTTGCTCATCCCTTCCAAGCAGAATTATGGAATCTCACCTGGAAGCCACCACAACCTGGAAAGGTGGCAGAAGGTTGTTTATCAGGCATGCATGGGCCCAGGTCCTCAGAACACGGTACACAAGTGCCTTTGTCTTTGAACAAATGGCACGATCTGGAGCCACAGTCACACCAGGGTTGTGAGCAGCTGGAGACCAAACATTGCTAGGTTTACCAGGAGAGCCAGAAGCACTCAAAGCATGTGGCAGTCAGAGCAGCTGCAAAGAAGGAGTCCGGGCAGGCTGGGCAGGGGTCAAGGGGCATTGGGCAGCCGAGGGCAGGGTAGGGAGCATGTCTAGGGATTCAGAAAGACAGACGGGAGATTCATAACACGCCTTGTTAGAGCCCTGAAATGGAGGCAAGGTTTTATCAGGGCAGGCCCTGAGCTTGGGGAATGAGCACAGTACCTCTGGGCTGAAAAGGGAGTAAGGGGTCAGCAGCTAAAGGCAGATCCTTATGACAATAAACCAGAGGGGAAAAGGAGGAGGAGTTTGATGTCTATGGGGCAAATTATTTTCTCCCTACTCCTGCAACAATAGTACAGGTTCCTAGAAAATCAGTCAGTTGGTTGATTAACTGGTAAGGAACGCTGAAGGCATACTCTGCGGGTATCACACCACTATACGGTCATTACTTTCATAAACCTCCTGCAAATGCTGGGGCCTCAGGGAGCCAGTGAAGAATACTTCTCTTTTGCCAGTCTGAGCTCTGAACCAACTGAGTAATCAGAGGAGTCATGCAGATGGAGGTCAAAATCTTAGCTTTATTCCTGATTAATAAAACTAATACTTTGTTGGAGACCATGACTTAGAGGTGCAGTAACAATGGATTTCCTACTTCTGAATTCTAGCACTGGATTTACCTACTGTGGCGGAGACTGTTGGCCACTGACTCCATTTCATCCTCCCCTTCATCACAGTCATGGCTACCCAAGTAGAGACAACCTTTCCCAGCCTTCCTTGTAGCAGAGTGTGGCCATGTGTCTAAGACACTTTTCACCAAGGCCTTGGCCTTGGACTTATCCTTTTTCGTCCTGTTGCCCAGAGCTACTTGTTAAGGATCGCAGAGCTTCTCTGCTACCCTGGGACCGTGGATGACTTCATGGACCAGAGCCTATCCACTTCTCCTGGACTATTACTGGGAGGGACATAAGTTTATACCTTGTTTGTGCCATTTCATGTTTGCATTTTTGTGGCAGTGGCTTAGCCTTACCTAATGTACCTTCCCAGCAGTGCATATAGCTAGATATCACAGGCCCTGCCATGGTGAACATGGAGGACTTGCCTCTAGAAATTATGACAGAGAGGATCAGACTGATTGCCAGCTTGTTGCAAGAGGCCTATCACAAGAGAAAGGAAGAGGGAAGGACTGAGTAGAACACGCCCAGTTCCTTATTCTAAATTCAAGCCATATAGTTAGTTCTCCCCTGGGGACATGTAAATTGGAGAGTGCAGAAAGACTGGGAGTATTCCGCTAATGGATGTTCTTCCACATGGAAGTAAGAATCCAGAGGGAAGAAGGTTCTCTCCACACGCCCATCTGTGCTTCAGAGGACGAAAGGAAATCCAAGGGGCCATGGTGTGGAGCAGGTTGCAAAGTATAAGGGACAGAAGAAGAGTTGAAAAGATGCTGCATTCCCTGGAACATAGACCGTGAGAGGAAAGGGCTACTTTCCTCTCTAGTACTGGCTTCTACGGAGCCCTGGTGGTGCAGTGGTTAAGTGTTTGGCTGCTAACCAAGAGGTCGGCAGTTTGGATCCACTAACCGCTCCTTGGAAACCCTATGGGGCAGTTCTACTCTGTTCTATTTGGTTGCTATGAGTTGGAATCAATTTGGTTTGATTTTTTTGGTTTTACTGGCTTCTATTGTTTCATTGAGAGCTTTTCCACAGAACACTCATCTCATGAGGTGCTTCAAGAAAAAAGCTTCTATGGTGACTGAATTTGGGATTTTTGCAAACTATAGTTCCCTCTCAGGGAGTCACAGTGCACATTAGCATTTTAAAATCTCTGGAAATTCCTGTGGTATAAAAATCTGTTTAATTATTTTGAGTTCAGTGTTTGTCAAATGTAGCTGACATAACAACTATGAACATCCTGTAGACGCACTTGCAGAAATTCTGTTCTAGGAACACCCCTGATGGGGTGTTTCCAGGCCCTTCATGACCTGGGCCTGTCCTTGTTTTGCAAGTTTATCTTCCTACATTCCAGCCACACTAAATTTTTCCCTTGTACATGCTTCTGTTCTGCATTTCCTCTTTCTTGTTATAGCAGGTGATTCATCATGTGCTCAAGAATGGAAAAAAGCTGAGCCCTCCTCACCTTGCCTGACCCTCTGCCCCCATTTTATATATCCTTTAAGGCAAGGGACACTTGATCCATCTCTGCCCCAGTCTTCCTGTTACTGTGAACAAACTTTTCTCTCCTCTGATCCCTTATGTCACACTACCTATTACTTTCTTAGGGCACTTGTTGTTATAAGGTGCCATCGGGTCAATTTTTGACTCATAGTGATCCCACGTGATAAAGTAAAACTGCCTCATAGGGTTTTTTTGGCTGTGATCTTTATGGAAGCAGATCACCAGGTCTTTTCTCCCGTGAAGCTACCGGGTAGGTTCGAACCGCCAACCTTTTAGTTAGCATCAGAGTGCTTAACTGTTGTCCTACCAGGACTTCTCTTAGGGCACTTAGCACTTTTTCATTTGTATCATGGCCCTTTCTGATTAGGAGGACAGAATCTACTTCTAACTCATTTCCCCCCTCACCTCCCTCGGAATGCAGCATATTTGTAGGATTGTTGGAGGGAGCAGAAAGCATGATACTGTGACCTACAAGGTTAAAGTAAGTTCTCTGCTTAACCTACAGGCCAGAGATGGTGAATTTCTGGCTCACCTGCTGCCAACCCACACTCGCATCAATGGCAAATGGACTCACCAATCGAAATCCCTTTCCCCTTGGGCCCAAGTGGCCCCCAGAATGCTTCTCAATGAGATGCTTCCAACAGCCATAACCAATGGGTTAGGGTTGGCATGAGAAAGGAAATCTATTTCTCATCTTCGATTTGGACATTTTCTTGAAAGTTATGAGAATTTAGGAAGCTGAATATGGGAGCTGTTAATACTACAGATCAGTGACTGTCCATAACAGAAAAGAGCAATTAGCACAACCATTCATTATACTTTCGTGTTCATGTCTAGTCTCAAGGCTAATTATTTGTATAATTAACATGTTACCAAATGCAAATAATTGATGAGCCTGATTTCTTGGAATGAAACACAGGCTTGTGAAATGTAAATAGCTGTGAATTACTAACAGCTTTCGCTTACTTAGGCTCTCTAATAATGCAAAGCCTGTAAATTAAAGAAACAATGCAAGTATAATTCCATTTATGTTAAAAATTGGCCAAACAAAACAATATGATGTATATGTGTGTGTATGTTTAAATGCATACGAAAAGCACAGGTTTTAATTTTCACTCCACCACTTTCTAGCTGTGCGGCCTTGGCCATGTTACTTTATAATCTATCAGCAGCTTAGTTTCCTTATTTGTAAAATGGGTGTAATAGCAGTACCTACTTCAGAGGGTTGTTGGGAGAATTAAATGAGTTAACATGTGTAAAGAGTATACAAGAAATGTGAGATATATTCATTGTTACACTTTTATATTGCTTGAATTTTTTTGCAGTGAGTGCATAAGAAATGTTAGAGGGGAAGGGAACATGTTCAGATGTGCCTGCTTTAACGCCATCTACCTGTTCCTGAAATGCCTCATGATATGCAAAATGGCGCACTCAAAACTACAGAGCCAGTGGGAAAATACAGGGTTGGGGCAGACCGCTCAAAAACATATACAACTTTGTAACCAGATCACTAACACAAACAATGCCAAAAATAATAAAATATTAGCTCACTAAACCTCTACCAGAAGGAGCCCTGGTGACGCAGGCTGCTAATTTAAAGGTCAGCAGTTTGAACCCACCAGATACTCTGAAAGATGTGTCAGTCTGCTTCCGTAAAGATTACAGCTCTGGAAACACTATGGGGCATTTCTACTCTGTCTTACAGGGTCTCTATGAATCAGAATCAACTCAGCGGCAGGCAAGGGGTTGTTTTTTAAACCTGTATGGATGCTGTGGAGCCCTGGTGGAGCAATGGTTAAGTGCTCTGCTCCTAAGCAAAAAAGGCAGCAGTTCTAATCTACCAGCCACTCCTTGGAAACTCTATGGGGCAGTTCTACTTTGCCCTATAGGGTCCTATGATTCAGAATTGACTCGACTATAATTGGAACAGGGTATGGACATTTGCACTCAATGTCACAGCTTTATATCATGGGATTCCTGCTGGCTCCTTCGAGACAGGAGACATGGAGTGCATTCATATCTAACAGGGACCAGTTTCATCAGAATTAAACAACCAGTTTAAGGAGTAGCCTTCATTAATCCATTCTCCTAGGACACAGGGAAACATGTTCACAGCTTCTTCATCTGCACCTTCAGCTTCTCCGGAAAGGAAGCTTGACATGAGGACAGCACAGTGGTCCTCCCACCACCACCAGTTGCTTGACGAGTTGATTCGGACTCATGGTGACCCCATGTGTGTCAGCACAGAACTGTGCTCCACAGGGCTTTCAGTGGCTGATTTTTTGGAAGTAGATCACCCGGCCTTTCTTCTGAGGTGCCTGTGGGTGGACTTGAACTCCAACCTCCAACTTTTTGGTTATCAGCCAAGCTTGTTAACATTTTGCACCACCTAAGGTCTCCACAGTGGTTCTTAAAGTCACTAAATCAGTCACAGCTGAATCTTACAGCTAAATAAAGTAGATCTGTACATTCTCAGGTTTTTCCTTAAAAGGCTTTCAGGTAGTGCTAGGAGGTAAGTGACTGAGAATGTTTGCCCTTGGTTGCTTCAAAACATTAACATACTTGATAACATTGCATAGGAACCAACAGGACTTCCATATTATGCCAATTCCCCTATCTACCAAAGGCATGTGAAGTAACTTGCATGTAAGAAACACATGCTGTAGCAAAACAGTTTGTATGAAATATCTCCTACGTGCAGCCACTGCAGTAAAGAGCTAAATATAAACCATGTGATTTAATCCAAACGTTAACCTAATGCGGTAGGTATTCTTATCTCTGAGGCTCAGGGACACTGAATAATTTGCCTGAGATTACAAGTTTTTAAGTAGCAAAGCCAGGATTCCCGCCTAGAGTCCAACTGACTCCATAACTCATGTTATTTGAGACCATTTTCCGCCTCTTTGAGGTAGACCCCCCCCCCGGCTGCGGTTATGAGTGAAAGCCAGATTTTTAACCACAAATCGCCAAAATTTAATTTCATTTAATCCTCATAACAACCCTGCTAAAAAAAGCGACTTAGGTATTATTACCACCACTTCATAGTTGAGGAAACTGAAGTTCAGTGGAGTTATAATTAAGTAGTGGTGGCCTCAGGATTCAAACCAGGGCTTCAGACCGTTCCAGACGGCTTAGTCAAGGCGGATGGAAACAACGGCAGCTTTGGCGTTGCATAGCAACCAAATCTCTTGCACACCAGCTTTTGACCCATGTAGGAAACAGGAAGCGGCGGCCACTCAAAGATGACGGCCAATCGGCCAGCTTTGAGTGTGTATTGCTTGCTCTCCACAGTCGTGCTCCCGGAAGTTTCTTGATGCGGGAAGATTGGATTATTGGGTTCTGAAAGTTTCCTAATGTTTGAATTTCAAATCCAGGCCTGCCCAGATGCTAAAATGGGGGCTTTTTCCCTATATTTTCCCCTACATCCTATTTATGTCACCGTAACAGGATGTCACCAGAGAATGAGACCTGTTGCTATCAAGTCGGTTTCTACTCATAGTGATCCTACAGGACACAGTAGAACTGTCCCATAGGGTTTCCAAAGAGCAGCTAGTAGATTTGAGGTTAGCAGCTGTAGCTCTTAACTCCTGTGCCACCAGGGCAATTTTTTTTTTTTTTTTTGCCTACTAAATTCCTTTTAATTGATTGATTCCCTAAGAATTAGCCCTATTTTGTGGTGATAGGAGGAGTCTCGGTGGTGCGAGTGGTTACGCACTCGGCAGCCAACCAAAAGATTTGTGGCTGGAATCCAATAGCTGCTCTGTGGGAGAAAGATGAGGCACCCTGCTTCTTTAAAGATTTACAGCCTTGGGAACCTATAGAACAATTTTACTCTGTCTTGTAGCTCACTATGGGTTAGAATCAAGTCTACGGCAAAGGGTTTTGGAGTGGTGGTAGAGGGAAAATTAATTTTCATGAAGCCCTCTCAGAATATTTCACTAAAAAAAAAAGCTTTTTTAACCCTCATTATAAAAGTACTAAATGTTTATTTCATAAAATACAGAAAATTATAGGGAAAAAAAAATTAGGTCACTGTATGCCCTGGTGGAGCCCTGGTGGTGGAGTTGTTAACAACTCAGCTGCTAACCAAAAGGTCCCAGTTCCAACCCACCAGCCGCTCCTTGGAAGCCCTAGGGGGCAGTTCTACTGTGTCCTATAGGGTCGCTATGAGACAGAATCCACTCCGCAGCAAGGGGTTTGGCTGGTGGGGTGGGTGGTAATGCCCTGGTGGTGCAATAATTTCAGTGTTCGGCTACTACCTGAAAGATCAGCTTTTCAAACCTACCCAGTGGCTCCTCAGGAGAAAGACTTGGTGATTGGCTCCTGTAAAGATTATAGTAAAAAACCCTATGGGGGGGCAGTTCTACTCTGTCACATGGGGTTGCTATGAGATGAAAAATCGACTCGATGGCACCTAACAACAACAATTCCACTATCAGGGAAAATCACTGTTAATATTTTAGTTCATTTTCAGTTTGTACAAAGTTGAAATTCTATTGTATATAATTTTGTATCTTGCCTTTGTTAACCCAACATTATATTGAAATGCTTGTACATCACTAAATTTTCTTTGAAAGCATGGCTTTATTGACTGCATACTGTTGTATCTCCCCCATGTGTCTGTCAGTTGGTCATACTGTGGGGGTTTGTGTGTTGCTGTGATGCTGGAAGCTTTGCCACCAGTATTCAGATACCAGCAGGGTCACCCATGGAGGAGAGGTTTCAGCTGAGCTTCCAGACTAAGACAGACTAGGAAAAAGGACCCTGCAGTCTACTTCTGAAAAGCATTAGCCAGTGAAAACATTATGAATAGCAGCGGGACATTGTCTGATATAGTGCTGGAAGATGAGCCCCCCAGGTTGGAAGGCACTCAAAAGATGACTGGGGAAGAGCTGCCTCCTCAAAGTACAGTCGACCTTAATGACGTGGATGGAGTAAAGCTTTTGGGACCTTCATTTGCTGATGTGGCACGACTCATAATGAGAAGAAACAGCTGCAAACATCCATTAATAATCAGAACGTGGAATGTACGAAGTTTGAATCTAGGAAAACTGGAAATCATCAAAAATGAAATGGAATGCGTAAACATCAATATCCTAGGCATTAGTGAACTGAAATGGAATGGTATTGGCCATTTTGAATCGGACAATCATATAGTCTACTATGCTGGGAATGACAACTCGAAGAGGAATGGTGTTGCATTCATTGTCAAAAAGAACGTTTCAAGATCTATCCTGAAGTACAACGCTGTCAGTGATAGGATAATATCCATACACCTACAAGGAAGACCAGTTAATACGACTATTATTCAAATTTACACACCAACCACTAGGGCCAAAGATGAAGAAATAGAAGATTTTTGTCAGCTGCTGCAGTCTGATATTGATCGAACATGCAATCAAGATGCATTGATAATTACTGGCAATTGGAATGCAAAAGTTGGAAACAAAAAAGAAGGATCAGTAGTTGGAAAATATTGCCTTGGTGACAGAAGCAATGCTGGAGAGCGAATGATAGAATTTTGCAAGACCAACGACTTCTTCATTGCAAATACCTCCTTTCACCAACATAAATGGTGACTATACACATGGACCTCGCCAGATGGAACACACAGAAATTAAATTGACTACATCTGTGGAAAGAGACAATGGAAAAGCTCAATATCATCAGTCAGAACAAGGCCAGGGGCCAACTGTGGAACAGACCATCAATTGCTCATATGCAAGTTCAAGCTGAAACTGAAGAAAATCAGAGCAAGTCCACGAGAGCCAAAATATGACCTTGAGTATATCCCACCTGAATTTAGAGACCATCTCAAGAATAGATTTGATGCATTGAACACTAGTGACAGAAGACCAGACGAGTTGTGGAATGACATCAAGGACATCACACATGAAGAAAGCAAGAAGTCACTGAAAAGACAGGAAAGAAAGAAAAGGGCAAGATGGATGTCGGAGGAGACTCTGAAACTTGCTCTTGAGCGTTGAGCAGCTAAAGCAAAAGGAAGAATTGATGAAGTAAAAGAACTGGACAGAAGATTTCAACGGGCGTCTTGTGAAGACAAAGTATTATAATGACATGTGCAAAGAGCTGGAGATGGAAAACCGAAAGGGAAGAATAGGCTCGGCGTTTCTCAAGCTGAAAGAACTGAAGAAAAAATTCAAGCCTCGAGTTGCAACAGTGAAGGATTCCATGGGGGAAAATATTAAATGACGCAGGGAGCATCAAAAGAAGATGGAAGGAGTACACAGAGTCATTATACCAAAAAGAATTAGTCGATATTCAACCATTTCAAGAGGTGGCATATGATCCGAAACCTATGGTACTGAAGGATGAAGTCCAAGCTGCTCTGAAGGAATTGGCGAAAAACAAGGCTCCAGGAACTGATGGAATATCAATTGAGATGTTTCAACAAATAGATGCAGTGCTGGAGGTACTCACTCGTCTATGCCAAGAAATGTGGGAGACAGCTTCCTGGCCAACTGACTGGAAGAGATCCATATTTATGCCTATTCCCAAGAAAGGTGATCCAACCGAATGTGGAAATTATAGAACAATTTATCATTAATATCACACGCAAGCAGAATTTTGCTGAAGATCGTTCAAAAACGGCTGTAGCAGTATATCGACAGGGAATTGCCAGAAATTCACACCGGTTTCAAAAGAGGACATGAAACCAGGGATATCATTACTGATGTCAGATGGATCCTGGCTGAAAGCAGAGAATACCAGAAGGATGTTTACCTGTGTTATATTGACTATGCAAAGGCATTCGACTGTGTGGACCATAACAAATTATGGATAGCATTGCAAAGAATGGGAATTCCAGAACACTTAATTGTGCTCATGAGGAACCTCTACATAGATCAAGAGGCAGTTGCTCGGACAGAACGAGGGGATACTGATTGGTTTAAAGTCAGGAAAGGTGTGCATCAGGGTTGTATTCTTTCACCATACCTATTTAATCTGTATGCTGAACAATAATCTGAGAAGCTGGACTATACAAAGAAGAACGGGGCATCAGGATTGGAGGAAGACTCATTAACAACCTGTGTTATGCAGATGACACAACCTTGCTTGCTGAAAGGGAAGAGGACTTGAAGCACTTACTAATGAAGATCAAAGACCACAGCCTTCAGTATGGATTACACCTCAACATAGAGAAAACAAAAATCCTCACAACTGGACTAATGAGCAACATCATGATAAACAAAGAAAAGATTGAAGTTGTCAAGGATTTCATTTTACTTGTATCCACAATCAACAGCCATGGAAGCAGCAGTCAAGAAATCAAAAGACGCGTTGCATTGGGTAAATCTGCTGCAAAGGACCTCTTCAAAGTGTTGAAGAGCAAAGATGTCACCCTGAAGACTAAGGTGCACCTGACCCAAGCCATGGTATTTTCAATCACATCATATGCATGTGAAAGCTGGACAATGAATAAGGAAGACCGAAGAATAATTGACGCCTTTGAATTTTTTTTTTTTTTTGAATTGTGGTTTTGGCGAAGAATATTGAATATACCATGGACTTCCAAAAGAATGAACAAATCTGTCTTGGAAGAAGTGCAGCCAGAATGCTCCTTAGAGGCAAGGATGGCGAGACTGCGTCTTACATACTTTGGACATGTTGTCAGGAGGGATCAGTCCCTGGAGAAGCACATCATGCTTGGCAGAGTACAGGGTCGGCGGAAAAGAGGAAGACCCTCGACGAGGTGGATTGACACAGTGGCTGCAACAATGAGCTCAAGCATAACAAGGATTGTAAGGATGGCACAGGACCGGGCAGTGTTTCGTTCTGTTGTGCATAGGGTGGCTATGAGTCGGAACCGACTCGGCGGCACATAACAACAACAATACTGTTATATCTAATGAATCATCATTTAATTTTCTGGTTTTGGATATTTCCGTTATTTTGCTTTTATGTGATTAATTCTGACTATTTTTTTTATTTGCTTAGGATTAATTTCTATGGGTGCGATTACCAGATGAAGTCATTGTCAACTAGCTTTCTAGAAGAATTCTACCACTTTATTGTCCCATAGATAGAAATATACTGGGTAAGTGTGTATTGCCTGTTAAAATCTTAATCAAATTTAAATAACTGAATTTAAATTTAACTAAAGTTAAAAATATGTGTTCAATTTGTATTAATCAGTTATTATTGTGGTTTATATTTTAAAACATGATTATTGACATTTGTATTCTTCTTGCATAACTTGTCTTTTCATGTTTTTCGCCCATTTTTTAAATTGAAAGCTTAGTAATTTTGTCATTGATTTGTAAGAATGCTTTAAATATTAAGATTGCTAACCTTTTCCTCATCATAATTGTCACAACTTTTAAAAACAGTAAATTATTGCCCTTCTAGTTTTGTTTGTGGTTTTGTGACATGTAGAAGCTTAAATTTTTACGGAACCGAATCCATTTATCTTTCCCGTTGTGTTTTTATACTATTTTTAAACCTTCTGGAATATATGTGTTGTAAATTCTGTTGGGATGCTCTAACTTTATATCTTTTTTTTTTTTTTCCCAAAACAGTTAACCATTTCCTTCAGTACAAATTATTGATTATACTTTCCCCATTGATTTCATATATGAAATTATATATTCTGGGGAAGTATTATATATTCTGGGAAAGTGATTCTTAGTATTTTTTCTATCTCCACAAAATTCAAACTCACAGCATGCATTGATCTACAACTAGAGAGCTTGCTCCCATGGGGAGGCCTATTTCAGGGGATGATGTTCATTGCTTGAAAAGCCTCTCATTTGGAAAATTACTACACTAGGAGCCACATAGGCTGTCCCATTGATCTAGCTGTAAATTCTTGTGTTTTGTTTATTGTAGCTTTGTAGTATGTACATCTTGATCTCTGGTGATGCTAGCCTCCTCTCATTTATCTGCTTTTTTTAAAAATCTATTAGTTATTTTTGCTTGTTTATTCTTTAAATGAGCTTTAAAATTTCTTGATCAAGCTCCTTCTCACTAAGATAGTAATCTGAATTTTATTAAATGGTATGTTAATTTGTAAAGCATTGGCATTTTCCCCATATTTAGACTTATCATCTTTTTATGTCTCAGTAAAATTGTATGCTTTTCTTCATATAGGTTATTACTTGAAAATTTTATCCTGTTGGGTCTTGGTTTATTTTTGTTGGGGTCCAACTTTCACTTACTTTTGCCTTTCATTTGCTCCCCTTGTAGCCAGGAGCAGGTTCTTCCAGCAATTTAATGTGAGGCAGCATGGTACAAGCCAGTGGTTCTCAAACTTTATTGTGCATCAGAATCACCTGGGGAGCTTGTTAAAACACAGATTTTCTCATTCAGTAGTTCTGGGATTGGGCCCAAGGATTTGCATTTCTAACAAGTCCCCTGGTGATGCTGATGCTGCTGGTCTGGAATTATACTTTGAGAATCAATGGTATAGAATAATGCTTCTCAAACTTTACCATACATGCAAATTAACTGAGTGTCTTGTTAAAGTGCAGGTTCTGATTTAGTAGGTCTATGCCAAGGCCTGAGGTTCTGCATTTCTAACAAGCTTTCAGGCAATGCTGATGCTGCTGGTCCACACACTACACTTTAAGTAAGAAGGGAACAGAATAAAGAGTGTGGGCTTTAGAAGTTTGGCAGAACTGAGTTTGAATCAGGGCTTTGAGCCAGGTTAGTTCAAGGCCTGAAGCCCTGCTGAGAATTTGCATTTCTAGTAAGTTCTCTGCTACAATTTGCATTTCCACCCCCAGATATACTGAATCAGAATCTACATTTTAACAAGATCCCCAGGTGATTCTTAGGGATAACTTCCTGGGAACATACTAGAAATGCAAATTCTCAGCAGAGGTTCAAACCAAATGGAACTGGTTTGAAGCCCTGGTTTGAGCCCTGGTTGGCACCTGTTAGTTGGATGACATTGAGGAAATAAGTTAAATTTTCATAGCCTCAGTTTCTTATTAATAAATTGTTTCTATTAATCAAAGACTTAATATAAAACCCAAAACTATAAAGATCATGGAAGACAAAAATAGAGTCAACAGCCTAATATATGGCATAAACAGGGCACAAACCATAACTAACGATACACAAACACCACTAGATAACTGGCATCTTCTAAAAAGCAGACACTTAGGCTCACCAAAAGACTTCATGAAAAGAGTAAAGAGAGTACCTACAGACTGGGGGAATAAAATTTGGCTATGACATATCTGACAAAGGCCTAATCTCTAAAACTTAAAAGCAAATTCAACATCGCTACAACAAAAAGACAAATAATCCAATTAAAAAATGGGCAGAGGATATGAACAGACACTTCACCAGGCTAACAGACACATGAGGAAATGCTTGAGAACACTAGCCATCAGAGACATGCAAATCAAAACCTCCATGAGATACCATTTCACCTCAATATTACTGGCACTAATCAAAAAACCAAAAAAATAGCAAATGTTGGAAAGGCTGCAGAAAGATCATAACTTTTATGCACTGCTGGTGGGAATGTAAAATGGTACAACCACTTTGGAAAACGATACAGTGCTTTCTTAAAAAGCTAGAAATACCATACGATCCAGCAATTCCACTCCTAGGAATATATCCTAGAGAAATAAGAGCCATCACACTAATAGACATATGCACATCCATGTTCATAGCAGCATTATTCACAATAGCAAAGAGATGGAAACAACCAAAGTGCCCACTGGCAGATGAACGGATAAACAAACTATGGCACATATACACAATGGAATACTATGCAACAATAAAGAACCATAATGAATCTGCAAAACAACTCAAAACAGATGAATCTGGAGGGCTTTACCCTGAGTGAAATAAGTCAATCATGAAAGGACAAATGCTGCATGAGACCACTATTATAAAACCTCAAGAAAAGGATTATATACAGAAAGAAGCAATCTTAGATGGTTAAGAGGAAGGGGGGGACGTGGGGAGGGAAAACACCAAAAACAAAACAAAACAAAATACCAAACCCATTGCCATTAGCTGATTCTGACTCATAGTCACCCTATAGGACAGAGTAGAACTGCCCCATAGGGTTTCTAAGGAGTGGCTGGTGGATTCAAATTGCCAGCCTTTTGGTTAGCGGCTGTAGCTCTTAACCACTTTGCCACCAGGGCTCAAAAATATTAGATAAAGTGGTAACTTTGGTGAAGGGTAAGACGTATACTATACTGGGGAAGTCAGCAGAACTTGACCAAGGCAGTCATAGAAGCTTTATAGACACATCCAAACTCCCTGAGGGACCAAGTCACTGGGCTGAGGGCTGGGGACCATGGTCTCAGAGGACATCTAGTTCAATTGGTATAACATAGTCTATAAAGAAAATGTTCTACATTCAACTGCGATGAGTAATGTCTAGAGTCTTAAAAGCCAGTGAGCAGGCATCTAAGATATGTCTGCTGGTTCCATCCTAGCTGGAGCAAAGGAGAGTGAAGAAAACCAAAGACACAAGGGAAAGATTAGTTGAAAGGATTAACGAGCCACAACTACCACAGCCTCCACCAGACTAAGCCCAGAACAACTAGGTGGTGCTTAGCTATCACCACCAACTGCTCTGACAGGGATTACAAAAGAGGGCTCTGGACAGAGTGGGAGAAAAACGTAGAACAAAATTCAAATTTACAAAAAAAGACTAGATTTACTAATCTGACAGTGGAGAAATCCTGTGAGTATGCCCCCGGACACTCCTTTAACTCAGTACTGAAGTCATTCCTGAAGTTTACCTTTTAGCCAAAGATTAGACAGGTCTATAAAACAAACAGTAACACACATGAGGAACTTGCTTCATAGTTCAATCATGTATATGAGACTAAACAGGTACACCAGGCCAAAAGCAAAGACGAGAAGCCAGGAAGGGACAGGAACACTGGACAAATTGAAACGCAAACCTGGGGTGGAGAAGGGGAGAGTGTTGTCACATCCCAGGGTTGGCAACCAATGTCTCAAAACAATTTACATGTTAGTTGTTTGATGAGAGACTAATTTGCTCTGTAAACTTTCACCTAAAGCACAGTAAAAGAAAAAAATTTTTTTTGAACTTCAACAGCAACAATAAATAATTTATATTAAAGAATAATAAAACCTATTTTATGAAATAATACTGCTGGCACATACATAACCAAACCCATTGCCATCAAGTTGATTTCAACTCATAGCAACCCTATAGGACAGAGTAGAACTGCTCCATAGTTTCCAAGTAGCACTTGGTGGATTTGAACTGCCAACCTTTTGGTTAGTGGCTGTATATCTTAACCACTACTCCACCAGGGTTTCCATGCCTGGCATAGGAAGTACACTAAATACATGTTTTTACCTTATAACTCAGAATTTATATCTGCTGTACAGAATATTGACTCAGTACCAGATTAATCTATAAAGCTTTTGTTTACAATCCGATTGAAGATGCCTTAATTTGAATGTCTATGGTGGCGTTTCTCAAACTGTGTTTCTGGAAATGTTAAGTATCCTGTGGTCAAATGAGTGGGAGACCGCTCTTAGAGATCTGTAATGTATATGAACATATTTTAAAACTCCGCAGTTTAAAGATATCTATGTAATTTTAAGATACTGTATTTTTTCAGTTCTAGAATTTAATAGTTTCTATTTTTCTGCTGAGATTTTTGTATCTTTTCCTTTATCATTGAGCATAGTTATACAAGTATTTGCCGCTTGATGTCTGTTAGGGCGACGACTGACTGCATATACATTTGTGGTTCTGTAAGGTATTCTGATCTAAGAACCGGACAGACTGACATATTTTGCCAAGGAGGGAGATCCTATCTGTCCCTCATTAGCTCTCTGGTACCAAGTCCACCCTGGCCCTGGGGCAGCTGGGGGAGGAGTCCTGGCATTGATCCAGGGCTGCTTGTCCCACCAAGCTTGCCTGAGGCAGGGACCACACAGATGCCCCTGAGCCACCCAGAGGATGTTCCGCTGAGGCCACTGACCCAGTGTGCTGGACACTCTGTGAGTGACGTCCGGCCCAAGGCCGCTGCTGCTCCTGCCCTGAAAGCCCTTGAGAGGGTCCATGTAGGGGTGGGCCGGCTGGGATAGTTTAAAGCCTATTAGGGCAGATGGGGAGTCAGGCAGGAAGAAAGAAAGGGAAAGGAGCCCCCAGTACAGTGGGGCTGGAAGGCCACCATCTAGACAGCAGTGCACGCCCCGGAAGGTGGGTGGGGGTCCAGGCACAAGTCTGCATGGTGACCATGCAAGACCAGTGGCCCGTTGCCAAAGTTTTCACACAGACCCATAGCGCAGCACAGTGGCAGTGGCACAGTCCCAGCACGACTGGTCTGTCCTGCATGCCTCTCTTCTATATATAATATGGTGCTCGCACAAGGTTCAAATCCTATTTCACAAAACTTAACCTGTGGATGTTAAGCCTGGCATACCTGTAATAGCTACTTTAAAATTCTTCTCTGTTAATTCCAGTATCTGGGTCATCTAGAAGTTGGTCTCTGTTAATTGTCTTTTCTCTTGAGTAAGAGTCACATTTTCCTAATTCTCTGTATGTTGAATAATTTTGGATTGCATCCTGGACACTGTGAATGAAACTCTGGAATCTATTATCTTCCTTTAAAGAGTTTTTAGATTTTGTTTTAGTAGAAAGGCAACTTGGCTTAACTCAAACTGCAAACTTCATCTTCCCTGAGGAGGACATCAGCTAAAACTCTCAGTTAATTACTTTTAGTCTTAGCTGGGATGCTTGAAGTCTACCCAGTGCATACGTGGCTCAGAGGTTAGCCAGAGATTTGGGCAGAGTTTATACATCGTATTTGGGCCTTCTCCTTTTTTGTTCTCTCCTTTCTGAGATATCCACAGTTCCTAGCTGCTATAGCCACCCAAAAGTGTGTTTTCTGGTTCTTCAGGTCAGTAAAACTGTGAGTTTCTGTTTGAGTTTTAGTCACCCTCCAGAAGTAGTGTAGGGCCTGCTCTCAAACCAAAAGCTGTAAAAATGGGAAATTCACCCAATGCCATTCCCTTCTTCAGTGTGCTTCCCCCCGCTCTGCCCCCCACGCTGCCCCTTCAGAATCTGACTGCTTTTAATCATTCTTCAGTGCCATCAGGTAGCTGTTTATATTTTCTTCAAAATTTCTAGTTTTAATCTGCAGAAAGTTTGGTCTAACAGGAGTTACTTGGCCATGACCAGAAGTGGAACTTGTTTAATTTTTTTTAATCTATCATTCCCTAAAGAGATTTGTCATTTGTCAGAACCTTATTAGTATATCACAGTTGTTAGGATTTCATAGAACCCATTTTAGGAAGTGCGTCCTAAGACTTTATCTGAAGAAACTTAGAAAATGGTGATAGCATTCATAGACATTGGATAGTTAAGAAACAATATGAGTTTTGAAGGAAAGATGGTGGATATGAACCAGAGAAATGCATTAAATATATAATCTTGAGAAACGCATTAAATACACAAGCTTCACCTCAATACTCTCTAAGTAATGTTCTGTGGGGGAAGAGAGGTGATGTTTCATGGCATTGCTCTCAGAAATTAGAGATATACCCAAATTCTTTAATTCTTCTTAACCTATTAGGCAGCTTAGATCCACAAATTTATCTCAACCCTTCTTGAACCTGTTTATATTATCAAGTATTATTTAATTTCGTGGCTAAATAAAAAGCAAAATGTTTGTTTAGGAGAATACCCAAAAAAACCAAACCCATTGCCGTCAAGTTGATTCCTATTCATAGCAACCCTACAGGACAGAGAAGAACTGCCTCATAGGATTTCCAAGGAGCCGTTGGAGGATTCAAACTGCTAACCTTTTGGTTAGCAGCCCTAGCTCTTAACCACTGTTCCACCAGGGCTCCATTTAGGAGAATAAAGGCTCATGATTTTATTCTGCTTTAAATCCACAGACTCAGATGTTGAGAACAGGCTGTAATGGGTCTACGGAAAGAAAGAAATAATCCTACATACTATACAGAATCCACAGAACCAAAGGCTTAAATAACCACTGTTTTGTTTTGTTTTTTTGCCGCCTCACTTTATTAGAAAAGGCAATTATGTAAATCATTTTATATTAGAATATAACATAGAATCAGTACAGATGCAACCTAAC
The DNA here is from genome assembly GCF_030014295.1 of Loxodonta africana. NCBI lineage: Eukaryota > Metazoa > Chordata > Mammalia > Proboscidea > Elephantidae > Loxodonta > Loxodonta africana. Next base: position 29,046,727 of record NC_087359.1, on the reverse strand, counting down.
CTACACCTTATTATTTTTTTTTTTTTAACTACCAGATCCAAAACCAAACCCACTGTCCTCGAGTTGATTTCAACTCCTAACGACCCTATAGGACAGAGCAGAACTGCCCCCGTAGAGTTTCCAAGGCTGTAAATCTTTACTGAAGCATACTGCCACATCTTTCTCCTGTGGAGTGGCTGGTGGGTTCGAACTGCCAGCCTTTCAGTTAGCAGCTGAGCACTTAACCACTGCACTGCCAGGGCTCCTAGCTTTTTAACTACAGGCAAGTGTAAAAATGTCAAGATTAAACTATGCCATCATAGTTGGTATTAAAAAAAAAAAACAAAACTTGAGGTAAGTGCCTTTTTGGTCACAGTAGAAGGTTAAATTATTTTCATTACAGTTTTACTGTCAAGTAGATTGTATTTCATTTTGCTGAAAATTGGTTAAACTGTGTGCCATAATCATATATGAAGGGAGGAGCCAGACATGCTGGGATTGAATAATTCCTTAAAAGAAAAAAAAAGGTTGTAAAAATTAACTTAGGTAACATTTATGAAACATATACTGTATATAAAGTGCCTTACATTGCCTGGCACTCAGTAAAAAGCTGCTTCCCTTTCTCTGTTTTCTGGGACACAAAAGGAAATTCTTTGATCACAAAAGTGGATAGGAACGTTTTATTATTTTTTTTTAAAGTTTGGACAAGCAAAGCCATAAACGAGATGTGCCTTTTGTTAACAGATTAGCAGCTCAGATCCCAAACGGAACCAGAATTTCCAAAAGTTGGATTTGATATTGTCACATTTTAACACAATTTTCTACGTACTTGATGAGAATTATTTTCCTATTGCTTATAGTTTTATTGTCGAACTGTCAAAATGGCCTCTTCCTACCTGTTATATTTATACAAGCATATAGAGTGCTTTTTATTAAATTTACTGCTGGTTGGATTAGATGGAATCTTTTAGGGGGAATAAATCATTTTTATAACAGTGAGGAAGTTGACCTTATGGGCACCTTCCTGAGGATGATGTTTTATTAGTGCTGGACCAGCCTCTGTAGCTGCAAGACAATCTGAGGTCTGGACACTCTGGGGCAGTATCTCTCTCTCTCTCTCTCACACACACAGACACACACACACACACACTCTCTCTCTCCATCAGGCTCTCCACCATCCACCGTTGAGTGATTCTGACTCATGGTTGCTCCATGTATTTCAGAGTAGAACTACACTCCATAGAGTTTTCATGGCTGGGACTTTTTGGAAGCAGATTGCCTTGCCTTTGAGTGAGTTTGAACCACCAACCTTTCAGTTAGCATCCTAGCTTTTAACCGGGCTTCTTTTGTCCTCATTCTTGGTCCCTGTTATATGGACAGCGGCCTATGGAAACTAGCATTTAGGGCAATCAGTGTTAAATTGCTGAATGATCTCTCACAGCTGGTGATGGAAACCTGTGAAGGCCAACAGACACTGCTAATTGGCATTCCACCTCAAGCAGCACCCAGGGCACGCACTAGGACATGTGTCCTATCTCCCCCCACCTCCCCTGCTCCACCCAGTTAAAAATAACCCGTTGCCGTCGAGCCAATTTCCACTCAGAGTGACCCTACAAGACAGAGTAGAACTGCCCCATAGGGTTTCCAAGGAGCCACAGATTCAAACTGCCAGTCTTTTGGTTAACAGGCAAGCTCTTAACCACTGCACCACCAGGGTTACCCCCCCCCGACCCCCAGTTAGACCTCGTATGATATGGGCCAGTGCATTAGAGACAAACCAACAAGAAGGCAGGAGTCCAGAACCATCTCTCATCTAAGTATTCCACAGAGGTCAAGTCTTTAAAGATGGAAATGAAAATGAAGCTGTCCACTGAAGTCCATTGTGAAAGAGGTCACTCATCTCCCAAATGGAGCAGAATAAAAGACGGGAGGCGTGGGGTTAGGCGGGAGGGGGTGGGGGGTGACATGCATAAATTAGCTGGCAGGAAGCTACACCCTTGGTTTCTGAGTCCACACATCCCGGCTGGATTTGATTTGCTGCCACCAACTTTCCAAAGGTGGCAGCAGAAGAAACCGCCTGCTGGCTGCATTCTGCTAGTTGGACTTGCTACTAATGGAGAAGGCATAGGCGTTACCCAGGGCCTCATTTTTCACTGCAGTTGCTCACACATGCCAGCACCAAGGGAAATTGATGGTAACCAATTGTCTACGTGCTTTTGTTAGCGCCTCTTTTCTGCTGTGCTGGGCTGCACAATTACCAGAGCCCTTGAGAATGCTTATTGTCAATGGGAGTAATTTCACATCCTATCCATTTAGTGAAAAAGATGCGAAAATTGATATTGGTTCTGTGGTAAGCCTGGAACCAGAGTGCAGGCTACAAACGCTTTAGAAATAAATAGGTGTCTGTCATTGTTTTCATTAGGTGTTGCTGCAGCCCCTTCTAGGGAAATGAATTCCAGTTCTGCTGTCTTTCTGTGGAAGTTCACATGCATTCCCAATCTGGGGAAGGAGGCTGTCAGTTTCATTTACTGTTAAATTTTTGTAGTGGTTGTCAAGTAAGGGGTTGGCGGCCCCCGAAGAGCACAATTCCCTGTTTTACCCACAGACTGGAGACGATGTAATTCGACACTTGCTGCCAAGGAGGAACTGGTCCTTCCAATTCAGCTTAACGTCTGGACTCCTTTCTATGGTTTCAAAAGTCTCCTCCAAAGGCCAGCAAAATTAGCCTTAAAGAGTCGTTTTTGGATAGCTTTTAACAATGGCGATAAGGTCAAAGCTTCTAGCCTCGACAGAAGTGGTTTCAATACAAGTTGTTTTTATCTTGCCAGAATAAGCAAGAAACTTGAAAATGTGTTTCAGTGATGGCTAAAGACCATGTTTTAGCTGATCTCGGCTGCAAGGAAAGGACAATCTGCAAATCCATGTTATGTCTTTCTTTAGCTTTTGGCTCCCAAGGCAAAAGAAGGGTTTTGCTGGATTTTTTTTTCCTTCGTTAAAAAAGAGGGCTTCTGCTTCAATTAGCACATTAACAAGAATCTATATTTTCATAAGTTCTGCATTTTACTCCAAGGAATCAGATGTTTAAAATGACCTTCATTTACCAAAGAGATCCTTGGGTGGTGCACATGACTGCTACCTAAAGTCGGCGGTTCAAACCCACCCGCTGGCACCAACTAAGAAAGTCCTGGGAATCTGCTTCTATAAAGATTACAGCCAAGAAAATCCCATGGAAAAATTCTCTTTTTTTAACACACGGAGTCACCAGGAGTCGGAATCCACTCAAAAGGAGTGGGTTTGGCTTTTGGCTTCTGGCTTCATTTACCGAAACCTGTAATCAAGACTAAACTCTTTATCTTAAAAATTAACCTTGGAAGCAGAAGGCTAAGTAAAAGCCTAATACAAACTGTATTTTCTAAGGCTTCTTCCCTTGCAGGTGACAGTAGCCGACTTTGATCTTCAGACATGACATCATTTACAGGGTCCACCCAGTTCCAAATATACTGCATTCTTTTGACCAAAACAGTGGTTTTTGTGCAGACTTACAGATACAGGCTAAATAGCTTCAGAGCTGGCCTGTGTCTTCACAGGCAAACAGGTCAGAGCATATTCAAGTTACACAACTCCTGCAGGCAGCCAAGCATCTTCCCCCACGGCCAGCTGGAGAGTTTACATTTGTCATTTACTTCCTCCAGGGCCTGGCTCCTGATTCATTTCATCTGAGAACCCCGCTCTACTAACTCACCTCACTCAGCCATTCTCTTCTGCCACATCTGCTTATTACTCACCTAATACTCTTTGTTCTGCTCTGCCATGCGCTCAGTTGTATTCTACCTCATGATCATTCTCTGAATTTTTGTTTTATCCTTCAGTTAGACTATAATTGCCTTAAAAGTAAGGCCTGTCTGTTGCTTCTTTTGTGTACTCCTATAGCATCTTAAGTGCAGTGCTACACACAGACAATGGGGTTCTTAATAAAAAAGGAATGTTTTGTGGTTGGGGTTAGGGTCCTGCTTCTGCCTGTTCTTCCTGAAAATCAAACTTGGGGCTTCAGCATCAGAGGGTTTTCCTAGTTTTTGGAGCATATTCACAGAGTCCCTGGGTGGTACAAACACTTAACATATTTGATTGCTAGCCAAAAGGTTGGAGGTTTGAGTCCATCCAGATGTGCCTCGAAAGAAAGGCCTGGTGACCTACTTCCAAAAAATCAGTCATTGAAAACCCTATGGAGCACAGTTCTACCCTGACACACATGGGGTTGCTATGAGTCAAAGTCAACTCAACAGCAAGTGGTTACTGGTAGCGTATTTATCTCTACTCTGACCCCAGAAGAATGACACACATTTCTCCTCTTGGTGGCTTCTCCTGGATTTTACTTTTTGAAAGTTAGATTGTCCACAATCAGTTAGGAAGGTAGGGGTGGGAAAGCAGGAAAGAGCAGGGTCTACACACAGGATCCAAGGAAGCATCAGAAGAAACCTTAAGTGCCAGAGGGAACAGTGGGAGGAACAGGTAAATTGGGGGTATGGTATAGCAAAGAGTTTAAGTTTTTCACAGGAGGACCAAGAAAATTTAGAGCAAAAGTGTTCAGAATCAATGCTGATTTGAAGCATCATCAGAGATAGAGTTAAAACATCTCTGAAATACAGCTGTGAGGCCATGATTGTAAACTCGGCCTCACATATTCCTAGGGAATGTGTGGCAATGTGCTGGGGGATTATGAAGCCAGAGGATAAACAAGGCTTTTCTGGAATGTCAATTTTTGCTAAACAATTTAGGAATTCTTCTTTTGCAAATGAAAGAAACTAGCTTAAGCAAATCCCCATTGGGGTGGGCGGGGGGAGCTGGGGCGGAGTGGGAGCTCTTTACCAGGAAGCCCATGAAGCTTCAGGTATGGCTGGATTCAGGAGCTCTATGATGTTGTCAGAGCTCTAGCTCTCTTCTCCATCCTTCTGCTCTGCTTGATCTCATTCTGCGTGCAGGCTTTCTCCAAGTTGCCATTAAGCTGACTGCTGGCAATTCCCCATCCTTATCCTCCTTGCTTAACCACCCGCAGAAGAAACAGAACTTCCTTCTCCTCATATCCATACACCAATTTTGAAAAGAGACTAGAGTTGGGCCCTGCTTGAGATGTGTACCAGCGAGGTAGCATGATTGTCAGCAGCCCGGCCCTGTGACCAGGGATCTGGAGCCGTCATGATTGATAGCCCCGCAGCAATGAGGCAGTGGAGGGATTGTGATTTCCTCCAAGGAGAGGATGCTGGCAGACAAAAACACCATGCCCCTGACACTCAGTGTTAAGTAGTTCAACACATTATTTTTATATTCAAATAAACCCAATCTGGGCTACCAACAGGGTTGAGGTACATGGTTTACTTTCTTCTGCTGGTAATGGAAGGTTGATGAAAAATTCTGAGGAGTACTGATCAATCTACGTAGCTTTTTAAATCCACAGCTATTGTGCACAGTTAGATGTGACTGTACTTATCATGCTGGGTACTTATCATGTCTTTCAGAGGGAAGCCTGACATTGTGTTCATGGATGTCATAAAATTGCAGAGCCTATTGTTAGTGTTTCCAGTTTCATGGAGAGCATTCTATCTTTTTATTTATTATTGTTGTTTAGATGAAAGTTTACAGAGCAAATTAGTTTCTTATTAAACAATTAATACACAAATTGTTTTGTGACATTGGTTGCCAATCCTACGATGTGTCAACGGTCTCCCTTTCTCTATCTCAGCTTCCCTGTTTCCAGGGAGCATCAATCTTCTTGCTCTATGGACCAGAGGGCCTGAATTGTCAGACTTGTGGAGGTGCAACAAGAACCAGTCACGGGTGTTACCACCCATCTTTACCCTAGTGGGATGGACACCCCAGGAAGTGATATGAGAAAAGACTGGAGGAACTACAGAAAAAATGTGCAGAGTATGAAAGAAAATTGGCATGAAGGAACACATTGCTATGGTCAAGCACACCTAGTATCCTATTGCTTCAAAGATCTGACCAGCATATGCTCGGCCTTCCTAGAATCCGACCTGCCATGGTTTCACGGTCCCTGTAAAGAACCAGTTGCTGTCAAGTCAGTTCCGACTCCTGGTGACTCCACGTGTGTCAGGGTAGAACTGTGCTCCACAGGGTTTTCAGCAGCAGATTTTTTGGAAGTAATCACCAGGACTTTCTTCCAAGGTGCCTCTGGGTGGACTTGAACCGCCAGTCTTTCAGTTAGCAGCCCAGTGCGTTAACTGCTTGCACCACCCAGTAAAGCCAAAACTGAAGTGTAGCGTGTAGCTGACCCTGTCAGTGCCCCACCCATATTCTTTGCTTTACTACTTCCTATCAGACTCCCGGTTGTCAGAACCTGCATTTCCTTGCCTGAGAGTGCTCTCTGGCCACCGTTATTGTGGCAGACTCAAGTCCCTGGAGATTATGGACAGCCTGTAGCCAATGACTGGCAGGAGCTGAAGAAATACCCCAGCTCCCAGTCCCTCAAGTGGGATTAGTACTCTGAAGTGTGTTCTGCACGAGATTGAACTCCAGGTGCCTACAGTAGTAGCGGGCTTGGTAGCACACCCTTTATTGTCTGCCTTTCCTAGAAGAGCAAAGGCTTTCTGCGGTTTTGGATAGGAATAATGGGCCGACAATCAGTGCTGGGTTAAGGCATGTGAGGCCCCTAAGCATTGATGATCTGTGGTGCCCCCTCCTGTGCTTACTCAAGCATCCAAACAGCGTATGTGAGTTATAGTATACATATACGTGTGTGTGTCTTAGCTATCCATGATGTAACTTCTTTTTAAATGCAACTATAATATTAGCTATTGAACACCAAAGTGGCGTGGCCATTTTAGCAGAATGAGGTGAACTGGATTATAAAATTTTTAGTGGGCGCATGTAGTAAGAGTTAGAGTCAACAGCCCACCCTTACCTCTTGTTTATTAGAAAGAAGTAGTATACTCCCAAGAGACCCGCTGAGATAAGGAATTTTCAATTACATGAGAAGGGAACACAGGAGACAGACGTCAACGAAGGTATTGAAGTGGTGGGGGCCTCACAGCTTAAATAACCTTGTGCGTGGGCACCCTCGTGACCCTGCATGAACTTTATTTTTGGTCAGCACATTCTCACTCACTGGAGCTGGTATCAGTTTCATTTAGTGTCCTGCTAGTTCCCTTCCACTGCGGTGCTTGTTTTTCCTTGTGTCCTGTCTGTTTGGCATCTATGGGTCTTTGCTTTGGACAACTGGTGCCCCTGTTTTATTGATGCCCTAGCACATGCTTACCTTGCTTATTCAGTAATCCATCCCCGCCTGTGATGCAAACATCTAGTAAGGTCTCTGCAGATTCATTTGATTGTTAACACTATGACATTAGGGCTACTGTGAGGTTATTTGGAACTTTCTGGGGAGCCAAAGCAATCCCATAACACTTGTATTAGTCAGTTATCATTGCATAACAAACAACTCCAAAATTCAGTGGCTTAAAAAAGAATCACTTATTATAATAGTTCAGCATCTGTGGATCGGCTGGGATTAGTTGATCTAGGCTGGACTCACTCACGCATCTACAGTCAGCTGGGGCTCTCTTCTCGGCTTAGTATAATGGGGCAGCTCTGCTCCATGTGTGTCTCTCCTCCCCTCCTGGGACCAGCCAGCCAGCCTGAGCACGTTCTTCTCTTGGCAATGGCAGAGGTGGAAGAGCACATGGCCAATTGAGCAAACGCCTTTTCTAGCCACACATGTTAAGGTTCCTTTGATTAAAGTAAGTCACGTGGCCAAAGTCAGAGTCAGAAGATGGGAAAACACACTCTTCCCCTTTTTAGGGAGTGACTGCTAAGTCACATGGCAGGGACAGGAAAATAGGGAATAAGGGCCAAATCTACCCAACCTACACATCTGCCCTTACATATTGTCATGGATTGAATTGTGTCCCCCAAAATATGTGTCAACTTGGCTGGGCCATAATTCTCAGTGTTTATATGTGATCACTCCCATGATGGGATCTGCTGTAAGTAGCCCATCAGTTGAAGGAAGCTCCCTGGGGTGTGGCCTGTACCGCCTTTTATCTCTCAAGAGATAAAAGGAAAGGGAAGTAAGCAGTGGGGGGGGAGGCATGGGGATGGGGCGGGGGGGATCTCATACCACAAAGACAGCAGCACCAGAAGCAGAGCACGTCCTTTGGACCTTGGGTTCCTGCATGGAGAAGCTCCTAGTTCAAGGGAAGATTGATGACAAGGACCTTCCCCCAAAGCTGACAGAGAGAAAAAGCCTTCCTCTGGAGCTGATCCCCTGAATGTGGACATCTAGCCTAGGCTGTGAGAGAATAAGCTTCCGTTTGTTAAAGCCGTCCACTTGTGGTATTCTGTTACGACAGCACTAGATGACTAAGACATGTGTTTCCACCTTTCTCCTCCTCTCTCCTCCTGGAGAAGGCTGCAGAAAACACTTGGATGTCATCAACTTTTATAAGTAGATTCTCGAGTAAATTCAGTTCTGGCTTGCCTCTTTTATTTACTTTGTTCACTTGAACAGGTAAGATTTCTTCTCCTTAGGAAGGACTTCTATTTGTTTCTCTTATGCAATAAACAACCTGTTTTTATTATTTCAAACGGATCCAATAAAGGCGGTTATCTGAACTTGTCTTAGTGGTGAATGAATGAATTTGGAGTAAAATGTGTATTTCAATAGCTGAAGCATGAAGGGAATAACCAATTGCAAATCAGGAGCACTGTTTGAAGACAACATACCAACTCCCAGAATTGTTTGAGGATTCCTTTTCATGATGATTCAGACAGATCTACTTCTTAAAGCTGACATAGACCATCCCCAGACCTTTCCCAGACATGCTGAAATGGTAGTGAAATGGAATCTTTCACCATTAGCATTCATGCTTATCTTTTGTGTGTGTGTGTATTTTCTGTCCATCAGAAGAGAAAAAAAAGATTTATGACTCATTGTTTTTCAAGGATGCTGCTTCCTCTGCAGTTTTACAGGTTGTTTTGGGATAAGATTTTCTTCTTGTTTAAACACTACCCACTGAAGTTCTTTTTATATCCCAGGTTTGTATGTTTACGGGCCTGTCTTTAAACCTCATAATACTATTTTCTGTCCCTCAGTTATCTTTGGTGTTCTAAAACTGATTTGATACACAAAAGAGAAAGAAAATGTGCCTAGATTCAGCCAGTGCCCTTAAGAACAATCATATTGTTTGACCCACACCTCTGATAATAACCTTTTACAACAGTTCCTTCGCCTTAGATCTGTCCTTTGGGATTGCCTTTGGGCCATTTCTGAAGTGGTAGGTTTCTGGGGTGCTCTAGGGAATTGTCCTAGGCTCTGTGGAGCCACAGTTCCATTATCTGTGGGAGCACAGGAAGGAATTTTACAGTAATTCTGCTACACTGAAACATTTGCCTTTAGGCCGGAATCGAAAATAGCAGCTGGAAGGACATTTGGAAAGGGCGGGTTTGTGGGAGTGCAAGAGAGGTGGAGAGGGAGAGCTTTTCACATTTGGATAAAAACACTAGCTACCTACAAGGCAAAATTGAGGCAGGGCTGGCATCTTCTACCCTTGAAACTCTCCCAAACTCAATTCTCCTCAGGCTTGCCAGGAATTCTGTGCCGCAAGTCGGGGTCAGCACACTGCTCTCGGTAATGAACAGTAAGCACCAAATTCCTGGACGTTTACCAGCAGCTCTGGCCTCTTTCACCACACTACGGCTGTGCGGAAAGACTGCTGCTCCTCCCACAGCATGTCTCACGCAAAATGTAGACCAGCTTCCTGGAGTCACTAGTAATTTAATGACTAATTTCAGTCATCTGAAGACTTGGGGAAAATGCTTCACTTTCACCAACAGGTCTCATTGCAATAAATGACACAAATTATGGAAGGTTTGTTGAGCCTAGGAGAAACAAACAAAGGAATATAAACTAGGAATAGGAACATCTACACAATCATGCTATAAGATGTGGTAGTCCAAACCAATAGCTAAGAAGTTTCCTGAGTACAACCAAATGCTTCGAAGGCCAGAGTAGCAGGGATGGGGGTCTAGGGACCATGGTTTCAGGGGACATATAGGTCAACTGGCATAACAAAATGTGTTAAGAAAATGTTCTGCATCCCACTTTGGTGAGTGGTGTCTGGGGTCCTAAGCACTAGCAAGTGGCCATCTAAGATGCATGAATTGGTCTCAACCCACTTGGAGCAAAGGAGAATGAAGAACACCAAAGACACAAGGTAAACATGAGCCCAAGAGACAGAAATGGCCAGAGACTCCATCAATCTGAGACTGGAAGAACTAGATGGTGCCTGGCTACCACCAATGACTGTCCTGACAGGGAACACAACAGAGAATTCCTGATGGAGCAGGAGAACAGTGGGATGCAGACCTCAAATTCTCATAAAAAGTCCAGTCTTAAGGGTCTGACTGAGACCAGAGGAACCCCAGAAGTCATGGCCCCCGGACCCTCTGTTAGCCCAACTCTGGAACCATTCCCGAAGCCAACTCTTCAGACAGGGATTGGAATGTACTATAAGACAGAAAATGATACTGATCAAGAGTGAGCGTCTTGGCTCAAGTAGACACATGAGACTATGAGACACATGAGACTCAGCTCCTGCCTGGCAGTGAGATGAGACGGCAGAGGGGGACAGGAGCTGGTGGAATGGACATGGAGAATATAGGGTGGAGAGGAGGAGTGTGCTGTCACATTAGGGGGAGGGCAGCTAGGGTTACATAGCAAGGTGTGTATAAATTTTTGAATGAGAGACTGACTTGAATTATAAACTTTCACTTAAAATACAATTAAAAAAAAAAAGATGTTGTAGTCCACTGCCTTCTCCACCTTGAGACCAGAAGAGCTAGATGGTGCCCGGCTACCACTACTGAACATTCTAATCAGGGACACAATAGATGAATCTTGATAAAAAGGGAGAAAAATATGGAATAGGACTTCAAATTCTTAAAGAATCCATACTTACTGGACCTATTGAAGCTGGAGAAGTCCCAAGGACTATGGCCCTGAGTTACTCTTCAAACCTTGAATTGAACCTACCTTCTGAAGTCACCTTTAAACTAAGTAAGTTTAGGTCCAAAAGTAAAGATTGTCACCCTTGAGTATTGTGTTGTTGCTTAGTTATCTATATAAGACCGAAGAGTCAACAGCTATTTTAAAGCATAGATGAGAAGGTTGGGGGGCAGGGAGTTTAAGTAAATAGAAGTGAAACTACTAGAACGGAAATAATGAGAATGTTGACACAATATGAAGAATGTAACCAATGTCACTGAACTGGTTATTATGTCTAGAAACTGTGGAATAAGAGAGGTTTTGCTGTGTATACTTTCACCGAAAATAAAATACTAAAAAAAAAAAAAGATATTGCGGTACTTAGTCTCCAAAGATGGCCCCCAACAAGCCATATCTCTCACTTATTTATGCCCTTGTGCAATTCCCTCCTGTCTTAGTTTCCTGGTGGTGCTACTGTAACAGAAATACCACAAGTGGGTGGCTTTAAAGAACATAAATTTATTTTCTCACAATTCCGGAGGTTGAAAGTCCATATCAGGATCTTGGCTATATTGTCAGTAGCCCTGGGCATTCCTTGGTTCCTTGGCAATGCTCACATGGCATCTGTCTCAACCCCCCAGCCCATGCGTGTCGGTATGTGAACATGTGCACACACTCGAGTGTGTCTATGTGTACCTCTGTGTCTATGCAGCTTGTTATATAACTCAAAAGTGATTAGGTTTAGGATTCACCTTAGACTGGTATGACCTCAGCTGAGGGATTGATTGTATTACGTTAGATTGTATTACAGAAGGTGATTACATCACATTAGATTACAGGTATAGGGGTTAGGATTCCAACACATATTTTGAGGAGATGCAATTCAATCCATCACACTGCTCCTTGAATCTTGGCTGACCCTGTGACTTATTTTAACTATTAGAATACAGCATAAATTACACCGTGCGACTTCTGAGATTAGGTCATAAGATTTGCAGCTTCTGCCTGAGTGTCTTGGACACTCCCTCTTGCTCTTGGGACACTCCTTCTAGAACCCAGCCACCAAGCTGTGAAAAACCCAAGCCACATGGAGAGTCCACACGTAGGCACTGTAGCGGACAGCCAGCATCAAACGTCACTTCAGATGACTCCAGCCCCAGCTGCCATTTGACTGCAACCACATGAGAGATCCCGAGAAAAACTGCCCAGCTGAGACCAGTCCTCACAAAGAATCATGGGAGATAATAAATTGTTGTTATAAACCACTAAATTCAATGGTTTTTAATCCAGCAATAGGTAACTAAAATAGAAATTATACATGTACACACACAGATATATTCACTTATGAATTGATTTATCAATTGATGGATCAATTATATGACTTCTCATTTACTCATCTATTCATTCACTCAACAAATATCTATTGAGCATACATGTGCTGGGGACTGTGCTGTTGTTGCTGTTGTTAGGTGCCCTCGAGTCCAACTCATAACAACCCTATGTACCACAGAACGAAACACTGCCCGGTCCTGCGCCATCCTTACAATCGTTGTTATGCTTGAGCCCATTGTTGCAGCCATTGTGTCAGTCCATCTCATGGAGGGTGTTCCTCTTTTCTGCTGACACTGTACTTTACCAAGCATGATGTCCTTCTCCAGAGACTGATCCCTCCTGACAACATGGCCAAAGTATATAAGATGCAGTCTCACCATCCTTGCTTCTAAGGAGCATTCTGGTTGTACTTCTTCTGAGACAGATTTATTTGTTCTTTTGGCAGTCCATGGTATATTCAATATTATCTGCCAACACCACAGTTCAAAGGCATCAGTTCTTCTTCAGTCTTCCTATTCATTGTCCAGCTTTCACATGCATATGATGCGATTGAAAATACCATGGCTTGGGTTAGGCACACTTTAGTCTTCAAGGTGATTTCTTTGCTTTTCAACACTCTAAAGAGGTCCTTTGCAGCAGATTTGCCCAATGCAATGCGTGTTTTGATTTCTTGAGTGTTGCTTCCACGGGTGTTGATTGTGGATCCAAGTAAAATGAAATCCTTGACAACTTCAATCTTTTCTCTGTTTATCATGATGTTGCTTATTGGCCCAGTTGTGAGGATTTTTGTTTTCTTTATGTTGAGGTGTAATCCGTACCAAAGGCTATGGTCTTTGATCATCATCGTAAGTGAGTGCCTCAAGTCTTCTTCACTTGCAGCAAACAAGATTGTTAATGAGTCTTTCTCCAGTCCAAATGCCCCATTCTTCTTTATATAGTCCAGCTTCTTGGATTATTTGCTCAGCATACAAATTGAATAGGTATAGTGAAAGGATACAACCCTGACACACAGCTTTCCTGACTTTAAACCACGCAGTGTCCCCTTGTTCTGTCCGAACAAGTGCCTCTTGGTCTATGTACAGGTTCTTCATGAAGACAACTAAGTGCTCTGGAATTCCCATTCTTTGCAGTATTATCCACAATTGTTTATGATCCACACAGTTGACTGGCTTCCCATAGTCAATAAAACACAGGTAAACGTTCAGTCAGGATCCACCTGACATCAGCAATGGTATCCTGGTTCCATGTCCTCTTCTGAACATGGCTTGAATTTCTGGCAGTTTCCTGTCGATATGCTGCTATAGCCGCTTTTGAATGATCTTCAGCAAAATTTTGCTTGTGTGTGATATTAATGATACTGTTCAATAATATCTGCATTCAGTTGGATCACCTTTCTTGGGAATAGGCATAAATTTGGATCTCTTCCAGTTGGTTGGCCAGGTAGCTGTCTTCCAAATTTCTTGGCATAGATGAGTGAGCACTTCCAGCACTGCATCTGTTCATTCAAACACCTCAATTGATATTCCTTCAATTCCTGGTGCCTTGTTTTTCACTAATGCCTTCAGAGCAGCTTGGACTTCTTCCTTCAACACCATTGGCTCCCGATCATATGCTACCTCTTGAAATGGTTGAACATTGACTAATTCTGTGCTGGCACTGTTCTAGGCCCTGGGAATATGGTGGTAAATGAATTAATTATGATCTTTGCCTTCATCAAGTTTACAGTCTAGTGGGGGGAGATAACAAAAAAACAAACACATACCTAAGTATAAAATCACAAATTATGTCAAGTTTTAGGATTAAAAAGAACATAGTGCTATGCCAGAGTAAGAGACGGAGACACAACCTAGCCTGAGAGATCAGGAAAGGCCCCTCTGGGAAGGTGATTTTTTTTTTTAGTTGTGTTTTAGATGAAAGTTTACAGTGCATATTAGTTTCTTATTTGAAAATTTATACACAAATTTTTTGTGACATTGGTTGCAATCCCTGCAATGTGTTAGCACTCTGCCCCTTTCCCCTTACATCCCTGGTTCCCCATGTCCACTTGTCCAGTTTTCATGTCCTTTCTTGCCTTTTTGTCTTTGGTTTGGGGCAGTATTGCCCCTTAGGTCTTGTATACTTGATTGGACTGAGAAACACATTCCTCTTGTGTGTTATTGTTTGTTTTATAGTTCTGTCTAATCTTTGGCTGCAGAAGTTGGTAAAAATCTTCAGTTTCTTCATCTTTGGCCTTAGTGGTTGGTGGGTAAATTTGAACAATAGTCGTATTAACTGATCATCCTTGTAGGCATATGGATATTATCCTATCACTGACAGCGTTGTACTTCAGGGTAGATCTTGAAATGTTCTTTTTGATGATGAATGCAACACCATTCCTCAATTCATTATTCCCAGTATAGTGGACCATATGACTGTCTGATTCAAAATGGTCAATACTAGTCCATTTCAGCTCACTAATGCCTAGGATATTGATGTTTATGCATTTAATTTTCTCTTTTTGACAATTTCCAGTTTTCCTAGATTCATACTTCATACATTCCATGTTTTGATTATTAATGGATGTTTGCAGCTATTTCTTCTCATTTTGAGTCATGCCACACCAGCAAATGAAGGTCCTGAAAGCTTGACTCCATCCTCATCATTAAGGTAGGCTCTTGAGGAGGCAGCTCTTCCTCAGTCATCTTTTGAGTGCCTTCCAACCTG
This sequence comes from Loxodonta africana, assembly GCF_030014295.1. Classification (NCBI taxonomy): domain Eukaryota; kingdom Metazoa; phylum Chordata; class Mammalia; order Proboscidea; family Elephantidae; genus Loxodonta; species Loxodonta africana. Next base: position 29,031,717 of record NC_087359.1, on the reverse strand, counting down.
AGGGGCTCATCTTCTAGCACTATATCAAACAATGTTCTGCTGCTATTCTAAAGGTTTTCCCTGGCTAATTTTTTTCAGAAGTAGACCGCCAGGTCCTTCTTCCTAGTCTGCCTTAGTCTGGAAGCTTAGCTGAAACCTGTCTGCCATGGGTGATCCTGCTGGTGTTTGAATATTGGTGGCATAGCTTCCAGCATAACAGCAACACACAAGCCCCCACAGTACGACAAACTGACAGACTGCAGTCTGAAATTGATTGAACATACAATCAGGATGCATTGATAGTTACTGGAGATTGGAATGCAAAAGTTGGAAACAAAGAAGAAGGATCAGTAGTTGTAAAATAATGGCCTTGGTGATAGAAATGACACCAGAGATTTCATGATACAATTTTGCAAGACCAACCACTTCTTCATTGCAAATACCTTTTTCAACAATGTAAATGGCGAGTATACATGTGGACCTCACCAGATGGAATACACAGGAATCAAATGGACTATGTCTGTGGAAAGGGATGATGGAAAACTCAATATCATTAGTCAGGACACTGCCAGGGGCTCACTGCAGAACAAACCATCAAGTGCTCAAAGCAAATTCAAGCTGAAGCAGAATAAAATTAGAACAAGTCCATGAGAGCCAAAGTACAACCTTGAGTATATCCCACCTGAATTTAGAGACCATCTCAAGAATAGATTTGACCCATTTAACACTAATGACAGAAGACCAGACGAGTTGTGGGATGACATCAAAGACATCATACATGAAGCAAGCAAAAGGTCATTAAAAAGACCATAAAGAAAGAAAAGACCAAAATGGATGTCAGAAGAGACTTTGAAACTTGCTCTTGAATGTAGAGTAGCTAAAGCAAACAGAAGAAATGATGAAGTAAAAGGGCCCAATAGAAGATTTCAAAGGGTGGCTCAGGAAGACAAAGTGAAGTATTATAACGACATGTACAAAGACTTGGAGTTAGAAAACCAAAAGGGAAGAACATGCTTGGCATTTCTCAAGCTGAAAGAACTGAAAGAAAAAATTCAAGCCTCGAGTTATAATAGTGAAGGATTCTATGGGCAAAATACTAAAGGATGTAGGAAACATCAAAAGAAGATGGGAAGAATACAGAGTCACTGTACCGAAAAGAATTGGTGGACATTCAGCCATTTCAGGAGGTAGAGTATGATCAAGAACTGACGGTATTGATGGAAAAAGCCCAAGATGTATTGAAGGCATTGGTGAAAAACAAGGCTCCAGGAATTGACAGAATGCCAATTGAGATGTTTCAACGAATGGATACAGGGCTGGAAGTGCTCTGTGCCAAAAAATTTGGAAGATAGCTACCTGGCCAGTGTCTGGAAGGGATCCATATTTATGCCTATTCCAAGAAAGGTGATCCAACCGGATGTGGAAATTATAGAACAATATCATTAATATCACACACAAGCAAAATTTTGCTAAAGATCATTCAAAAGTGGTTGCAGCAATACATTGACAAGGAACTGCCAGAAATTCAAGCCATATTCAGAAGAGGACGTGGAATGAGGGATATTATTGCTGATGTCAGATAGATCCTAGCTGAAAGCAGAGAATACCAGAAAGATGTTTACCTGTGCTTTATTGACTATGGGAAGCCAGTCAACTGTGTGGATGATAACAAATTATGGATAATGTTGCAAAGAATGGGAATTCCAGAGCACTTAATTGTGCTGATAAGGAACCTGTACATAGATCAAGAGGCAGTTGTTCAAACAGAACAAGGGGATACTTCGTGGTTTAAAGTCATAAAAGGTGTGCGACATGGTTGTATCCTTTCACCATATTTGTTCAATCTGTATGCCAAATAAATAATCCAAGGAGCTAGACTATATAAAGAAGAATGCAGCATTAGGATTGGAGGAAGACTCATTAACAACCTGCATTACGCAGATGACACAACTGTGCTTGCTGAAAGTGAAGAGAACTTGAAGCACTTACTGATGGAGGTCAAAGACCACAGTCTTCAGTATAGATTACACTTCAACATAAAGAAAACAAAAATCCTCACAACTGGACCAATAAGCAACATCATGATAAACAGAGAAAAGATTGAAATTGTCAAGGATTTCATTTTAGTTGGATCCACAATCCTAGAAGCAGCAGTCAAGAAATCAAAAGATGCATTTATTGCATTGAGCAAATCTGCTGCAAAAGACCTCTTTAAAGTGTTAAAAAGCAAAGATGTCATTTTAGGGACTAACGTGTGCCTGACCCAAGCCATGGCATTTCCAGTCACCTTATATGCATGCAAGAGCTGGACAACGAGTAAGGCAGACAGAAGAAGAATTGACGTCTTTGAGTTGTGATGTTGGTGAAGAGTATTGAATATACCATGGACTGCCAAAAGAATGAACAAATCTGTTTTGGAAGAAGTACAGCCAGAATGCTCCTTAGAAGCAAGGATGGCAAGACCTCATCTCATATTCTTTAAACATGTTATCAGGAGGGTCCAGTGCCTGGGGAGGGACATCATGCTTGGTAAATTGGAGGGTCAACGAAAAACAGGAAGACTCTCAGCAAGATGGATTGACACAGTGGCTGCAACAATGGGGCTCAAGTATAACAATGATCATGAGAATGGCGCAGGACCAGGCAGTGTTTTGTTCTGTTGTACACAGCGTCACTATGAGTCAGAACCACCTCGATGGCACCTAACAGCAACAACAACAACAACACAACCTTTGGCTGAAAGGTGGACTTCGGGAGTGGCTTCACTTTTGAGTTAGCAGGGTACCCCGGAACCATACTCTCGGGAGTCTCTCCAGTCTCTGTCAGACAAGTAAGTCCGGCCTTTTTTGAGTGAATTTGAATTTTTGTTCTACATTTTTGAGAAAGAGATTTTTAAGTGGGTCTCTGAAAAGCAGCCAGTCATGTTGGGTTGGGGGAGGGGAGAGATAAAGGCAGAGAGCTTTCTAGAATAGGAAACAGCGAAGACCCTAAAGTCAGAAGAAGCTTGGGGTATTGGAAGAACCGAGAGAAATCCAGTGTTGCTGGGCTAGAGGGATCTGGGGCACAGAGTCTGGAGAGGGAGGCCTGGGCCAGAGGAGGCAGACTGGTAGGTCATGGTGAGGAGTTTGGATTTTCTCCTAAATGCAATGGGAAACCATTAAAGGCTTTTAAAACAGAGGACTGACATGACCCAATTTACATTTTAAAAAGGTCACTCAAGCAGCCTGGTGGATAACTGATTGGAAGCGGGCAAGAGGGGAATCAGGAGGCCTTTACCCAGGCAAGATGATGGAGACCTACGACACTCCAGTCAGAGCGCTGTGAGGCGCCACATAGCACCTGTCTTCTGTTGTGTCATTGGGGCCATGGCTCTTCAAATAGCATTTGTTCTAAGGCAGGTGCTCTACGGAGTGTACTTCTGACTGATGATAAACGCGCAGGCCCACAGATTCACATCTAGAAAGAGGATCTTTAAATTGTTGCCATGATGAGAACCTATCCTTGTTCTGGCTTGACAGATGAACAATGCTTACACCTAACTGACCCCAGTGAAGGCGTGTGTCAAGAGTGTTCAACAAGCCTGCTCCCCTCACCCACCCCACTCCACTGCACTGTGATTTTATACAGGATGCCACTTCAGGGATGGTTGCGGGTGAGGGGCTACAGTAGCATCACACCTGTGCTCAGGGCCAGCAGCTGGTCCTGCATATTGGAACATGTGCTAGCTGAAGTGCCAGTCCATCTGGTTGACCAGGTTTACTGCCATGATGAAGCTATCTTTCCTGACCAAGTTGGCTATTGTTACCAGCAGATACTGGGCCCTTGTGCTATTGTTAAATTAGTTATGACTAAAAGGGAACAAGAGTAACTCAACCCAGCAGTCCCCATATGCTAGAGAAAACCTGTCAATAGTAATTATTCCCCAGGATTGTCATTACAATGGTATTTAGCTCTGCATGTTCAACTTCCCTCTGACTTTCTCAGGATTTATAGATTATACTCTTAGAAAAAACTGCCAACCACATTTCTGACAAAAATATCTGCATATAAATAGCCAAGTACGTGTGGCAGGCACTGAGCCTGTTGGGGAATAGATCCCAGCACCTACTCTCAAACTCGGAAGGAGCCCTGGCGGCACTGTGGTTAAAGCACTCGGCTGCTAACCGAAAGGTTGGTGGTTCCAACTCACCAGCCACTCCACAGGAGAGATGTGGCAGTCTGTTATCATAAAGATTACAGCCTTGGAAACCCTATGGGACAGTTCTGCTCTGCCCTATAGGGTTGCTATGAGATGGAACCAACTCATCTGCAACAGGTTTTTTCAACTCTCAACCTCACCTCAAACCTGCTCCCTCCAGGAACCCCTATCTCCTGCAGCACCAACAACCCACTCCCTGCTTTGATGCTGGGAGCCAGCCTTGACTTTTCTCTCTCCCTCCCAACCACTGCTTACTGACTCTCTCTCCAAACCATTTTTCTCCCTTACCCACTGCTGCCCCAGTTCAGGATGCCCGCAGCAGCCACCTCTTAGGTCTTCTGCATCCAGATGCGCTACTCCTGCCAGCCACTCTCTGCAGCTTTGCCCTTAACTCCCTAGACTCATCACTCCCTGCTCCCACCATATCCTCTATGCATCAGCCTTATTTTTATCCATTGTCAGTCCCTCAAGTATGCTTTCTTTCAACCCCGAACCTCTCCACATATAAGGTAGTTGGCAAACGATGGTTCACAGGCCTGCTGCCTGCTTTTATAAATAAAGTTTTATTGGAACATTTCCAAATCCTTTCATTTACATACTATCTATGATTGCCAGCAACCACCAGAAGCTAGAAGTGTTCTTCCCTCGAGCCTTTGGAGAAAGCATGGCCCTGCCAACATTTTGATTTTGGACTTCTACTGAGTTGGGAGGGAATAAATTTCTGTTGTTTTAAGTCACCCAGTTTGTTGTCCTTTGTTATGGCAGCCATAGGAAACAAATGCAGTTGCACACACTTCATTTTTTAATATGTCATAATTTACTTATTTATTCCTCTTTCACTGGACATTTTATGTTTCCAGTTTGTCCGCTATACAAACAATATTACAATTAAAATTTTTGAATGAGAGTTTCTCCAGGGTATGCACATAGAGGAGGAATTGTTGATTATAGGGTTTATACATTTTCAACCAGGAATCTGGAAATGAGATACAGGGTTTAGCACAGCAAAAAAAAAAAAAAAAAAAGAGGATGAAGAGAAGAAAAGGGGAAAAAAGAAGTCAAGCATTTAACATTCACTTAAGGTTAAGACTATACGTTAGGTGCTGTATTACCACATTTTTACCCAAATAAGACATGCATCATGTGGTTTTGCCAACCATTCAACCACACACATTATTTTCCTAGGTGCGTTGTGCGTGTTACATGTGTTATTTACATGGGTGTGTTATCCCATAACAAAGTACCACAAACTTGGTATCTTAAATTGACAGAAATTTATTTTGTCACAGTCTGGAGGCCAGAAGTCCAAAATCAAGGTGTTGGCCAGCCCCAATCCCTCTGGAAGCTATAGGGGAGAATCTGTTCTTTGCCTCTTCCAGGTTCTGGTGGCTGCCAGGATTCCTTGACTCGTGGCCACATCACTCCAAGTTGTGCCTCTATGATCATATTACCTCTTCCTCTTCTGTCCGTTTCTCTTCCGTGCATCTCTTATAAGGACACTTGTCATTGGATTTCGGACCCACCTGGACAATCCAGGAGCCCTGGTGGCGTAGTGGTTAAGAGCTTGCCTGCTAACCAAAAGGTTGGCAGTTCAAATCCACCAGCTGCTCCTTGGAAACCCTATGGTACAGTTCTACTCTGTTCTACAGGGTCACCATGAGTCGGAATAGACTCAACAGCAGTGGGTTTTTGGTTTTCTTGGATAATCCAGGATGGTCTCTTCATCTCAAGAGCCTTAATTTAATTACATCTGCAAAGAGCTTTTTTCAAAATAAAATAGCATGCATAGATTCCAGGGATTTGATGTGGGCGTCTTTTGGGCAGGCTACCATTTAACCCTCTGCAGGTGCTATGAAAAATTTAAAAATCGTAAGACATGTTTCCTGACCTCCAGGAACTTAGAGAAGCATTTGTCCAAAGGCTTGAAATGCCCAGAATGATGTTGTTGTTGTTGTTAGGTGCCATCGAGTTGGTTCCGACTCATAGCAACCCTATGCACAACAGAACGAAAAACTGCCCGGTCCTGAAACATCATCACAATCGTTGCTATGCTTGAGCTCATTATTGCAGCCACTGTGTCAATCCACCTCGCTGAGAGTTTTCCTCTTTTCCACGGACCCTGTACTCTGCCAAGCATGATGTCCTTCTCCAGGGACTGATCCCTCCTGACAAGATGTCCAAAGTATGTAAGACACAGTCTCACCATCCTTGCCTCTAAGAAGCATTCTGGTTGTACTTCTACGACAGATTTGTTTGTTCTTTTGGTAGTCCATGGTATATTCAATATTCTTTCCCAACACCACAATTCAAAGGCGTCAATTCTTCTTTGGTCTTCCTTATTCATTGTCCAGCTTTCACATGCGTAGGATGTGATTGAAAATACCATGGCTTGGGTCAGGCACACTTTAGTCTTCAGGGTGACATCTTTGCTCTTCAACACTTTGAAGAGGTCCTTTGCAGCAGATTTACCCAATGCAACGCGTCTTCTGATTTCCTGACTGCTGCTTCCACGGCTGTTGATTGTGATTACGAGTAAAACGAAATCCTTGACAACATCAATCTTTTCTCCATTTATCATGATGTTGCTCATTAGTCCAGTTGTGGGATTTTTGTTTTCTTTATGTTGAGGTGCAATCCATGCTGAAGGCTGTGGTCTCTGATCTTCATTAGTAAGTGTTTCAAGTCCTCTTCCCCTTCAGCAAGCAAGGTTGTGTCACCTGCATAACGCAGGTTGTTAATGAATCTTCCTCCAATCTTGATGCCCTGTTCGTCTTCATATAGTCCACCTTCTCGGATTATTTGCTCAGCATACAGATTAAATAGGTGTGGTGAAAGGATACAACCCTGACGCACACCTTTCCTGACTTTAAACCAATCAGTATCCCCTTCTTCGGCCTGAACAACTTCCTCTTGATCTACGTAAAGGTTCCTCATGAGCACAATTAAGTGTTCTGGAGTTCCCATTCTTTGCAATGTTATCCATAGTTCGTTATGATCCACACAGTCGAATGCCTTTGCATAGTCAATAAAATATCCTTCTGGTATTCTCTGCTTTCAGCCAGGATTCATCTGACATCAGCAATGATATCCCTGGTTCCATGTCCTCTTCTGAAACCGGCCTGAATTTCTGGCAGTTCCCTGTCGATATACTGCTGCAGCTGTTTTTGGATTATCTTCAGCAAAACTTTGCTTGTGTGTGATATTAATGATACTGTTCTATAATTTCCACATTCGGTTGGATCACTTTTCTTGGGAATAGGCATAAATATGGATCTCTTCCCGTCAGCTGGCCAGGAAGCTGTCTTCCATATTTCTTGGCATAGATGAGTGAGCACCTCCAGCGCTGCATCTGTTTGTTGGAACATCTCAATTGATATTCCATCAATTCCTGGAGCCTTGTTTTTCACCAACGCTTTCAGAGCAGCTTGGATTTCTTCCTTCAGTACCATCGGTTCCTGATCAAATGCCACCTCTTGAAATGGTTGAACATCAACTAATTCTTTTTGGTATAATGACTCTGTGTATTCCTTCCATCTTCTTTTGATGCTTCCTGCATCATTTAATATTTTCCCCATGGAATCCTTCACTGTTGCAACTCGAGGCTTGAATTTTTTCTTCAATTCTTTCAGCTTGAGAAACACCAAGCGTGTTCTTCCCTTTTGGTTTTCCATCTCCAGCTCTTTGCACATGTCGTTATAATACTTTACTTTGTCTTCTCAAGATGCCCCTTGAAATCTTCTGTTCGATTCTTTTACTTCATCAATTTTTCCTTTTGTTTTATCTCCTCGACATTCAAGAGCAAGTTTCAGAGTCTCCTCTGACATCCATCTTGGTCTTTTCTTTCTTTCCTGTCTTTTCAATGACCTCTTGCTTTCTTCATGGATGATGTCCTTGATGGCATTCCACAACTCATCTGGTCTTCAGTCACTACTGTTCAATGTGTCAAATCTATTCTTCAGATGGTCTCTAAATACCCTCTTTCACCAGCATAAATGGCGACTATATACATGGACCTCGCCAGATGGAACACACAGAAATCAAATTGACAACATCTGTGGAAAGAGATGATGGAAAAGCTCAATATCATCAGTCAGAACAAGGCCAGGGGCTGGCTGTGGAATAGACCATCAATTGCTCATATGCAGGTTCAAGCTGAAAGTGAAGAAAATCAGAGCAAGTCCACGAAAGCCAAAATATGACCTAGCCCAGAATGATACTAAGTGTATAATGTTCTTTGCAAGGATGGTTTCATTTAATTCACACACCAATCACATGACATAAGCACTTCTAACCCCATGTTTCAGGTGAGGAAACAGAGACACAGAGCACTTCCTCAACTTGCTCCCCTCCAGCAAATGGCAGAGCCAGGAGTTTATGTCAGCACCACGCTCTTCCCTACTGCTCACTCCAGGCCGGAGAGACTTCAGCTCACAACAGGACCAATGATGTCTCCCACAAAAATTTTTATCTAGAACTTAGGACCATAATTTGTTGACCCTCAGCTCCCCCCCAAGTCTTGCACGTATATTTTCTGACTCTCTACTATTTTTTTTATTAACTTTTATTGAGCTTCAAGTGAACGTTTACAAATCAAGTCAGACTGTCACATATAAGTTTATATACATCTTACTCCGTACACCCACTTGCTCTCCCCCTAATGAGTCAGCCCTTCCAGTCTCTCCTTTCGTGACAATTTTGCCAGCTTCCAATTCTGTCTATCCTCCCATCCCCCCTCCAGACAGGAGATGCCAACACAGTCTCAAGTGTCCGCCTGATATAATTAGCTCGCTCTTCATCAGCATCTCTCTCCTACCCACTGTCCAGTCCCTTTCATGTCTGATGAGTTGTCTTCGGGGATGGTTTCTGTCCTGTGCCAACAGAAGTTTTGGGGACCATGACCGCCGGGATTCCTCTAGTCTCAGTCAGACCATTAAGTATGGTCTTTTTATGAGAATTTGGGGTCTGCATCCCACTGATCTCCTGCTCCCTCAGGGGTTCTCTGTTGTGCTCCCTGTCAGGGCAGTCATCGATTGTGGCCGGGCACCAACTAGTTCTTCTGGTCTCAGGATGATGTAGGTCTCTGGTTCATGTGGCCCTTTCTGTCTCTTGGGCTCTTAGTTGTCGTGTGACCTTGGTGTTCTTCATTTTCCTTTGATCCAGGTGGGTTGAGACCAATTGATGCATCTTAGATGGCCGCTTGTTAGCATTTAAGACCCCAGATGCCACATTTCAAAGTGGGATGCAGAATGTTTTCATAATAGTATTATTTTGCCAATTGACTTAGAAGTCCCCGCAAACCATGGTCCCCAGACCCCCGCCCTTGCTCCGCTGACCTTTGAAGCATTCATTTTATCCCAGAAACTTCTTTGCTTTTGGTCCAGTCCAGTTGAGCTGACCTTCCGTGTATTGAGTGTTGTCCTTCCCTTCACCTAAAGCAGTTCTTATCTACTAATTCATCAGTAAAAAAACCTCTCCCTCCCTCCCTCCCCCCCTCGTAACCACAAAAGTATGTGTTCTTCTCAGTTTATACTATTTCTCAAGATCTTATAATAGTGGTCTTATACAATATTTGTCCTTTTGCCTCTGACTAATTTCGCTCAGCATAATGCCTTCCAGGTTCCTCCATGTTATGAAATGTTTCAGAGATTCGTCACTGTTCTTTATCGATGCGTAGTATTCCATTGTGTGAATATACCACAATTTATTTACCCATTCATCCGTTGATGGACATCTTGGTTGCTTCCAGCTTTTTGTTATTGTAAACAGAGCTGCAATAAACATGGGTGTGCATATATCTGTTTGTGTGAAGGCTCTTGTTTCTCTAGGGTATATTCCGAGGAGTGGGATTTCTGAGTTGTATGGTAGTTCTATTTCTAACTGTTTAAGATAACGCCAGATAGATTTCCAAAGTGGTTGTACCATTTTACATTCCCACCAGCAGTGTATAAGAGTTCCAATCTCTCCAGAGCCTCTCCAACATTTATTATTTTGTGTTTTTTGGATTAATGCCAGCTTTGTTGGAGTGAGATGGAATCTCATTGTCGTTTTAATTTGCATTTCTCTAATGGCTAATGATCGAGAGCATTTTCTCATGTATCTGTTAGCTGCCTGAATATCTTCTTTAGTGAAGTGTGTGTTCATATCCTTTGCCCACTTCTTGATTGGGTTGTTTGTCTTTTTGTGGTTGAGTTTTGACAGAATCATATAGGTTTTAGAGATCAGGCGCTGGTCGGAGATGTCATAGCTGAAAATTCTTTCCCAGTCTGTAGGTGGTCTTTTTACTCTGTTGGTGAAGTCTTTAGATGGGCGTAGGTGTTTGATTTTTAGGAGCTCCCAGTTATCTGGTTTCTCTTCGTCATTTTTGGTAATGTTTTGTATTCTGTTTATGCCTTGTATTAGGGCTCCTAAGGTGGTCCCTATTTTTTCTTCCATGATCTTTATTGTTTTAGTCTTTATGTTTAGGTCTTTGATCCACTTGGAGTTAGTTTTTGTGCTTGGTGTGAGGTATGGGTCCTGTTTCATTTTTTTGCAAATGGATATCCAGTTATGCCAGCACCATTTGTTAAAAAGACTATCTTTTCCCCAATTAACTGACACGGGGCCTTTGTCAAATATCAGCTGCTCATATATGGATGGATTTACATCTGGGTTCTCAATTCTGTTCCACTGGTCTATGTGCCTGTTGTTGTACCAATACCAGGCTGTTTTGACTACTGTGGCTGTATAATAGGTTCTGAAATCAGGTAGAGTGAGGCCTCCCACTTTCTTCTTCTTTTTCAGTAATGCTTTGCTTATCCGAGGCTTCTTTCCCTTCCATATGAAATTGGTGATTTGTTTCTCTATCACCTTAAAAAATGACATTGGAATTTGGATCGGAAGTGCATTGTATGTATAGATGGCTTTTGGTAGAATAGACATTTTTACTATGTTAAGTCTTCCTATCCATGAGCAAGGTATGTTTTTCCATTTAAGTAGGTCCTTTTTAATTTCTTGTAGTAGAGCTTTGTAGTTTTCTTTGTATAGGTCTTTTATATCCTTGGTAAGATTTATTCCTAAGTATTTTATCTTCTTGGGGGCTACTGTGAATGGTGTTGATTTGGTTATTTCCTCTTCGATGTTCTTTTTGTTGATACAGAGGAATCCAAGTGATTTTTGTATGTTTATCTTATAACCTGAGACTCTGCCAAACTCTTCTATTAGTTTCAGTAGTTTTCTGGAGGATTCCTTAGGGTTTTCTGTGTATAAGATCATGTCTTCTGCAAATAGAGATAATTTTACTTCCTCCTTGACAATCCGGATGCCCTTTATTTCTTTGTCTAGCCTAATTGCTCTGGCTAGGACTTCTAGCACAATGTTGAATAAGAGCGGTGATAAAGGGCATCCTTGTCTGGTTCCCGTTCTCAAGGGAAATGCTTTCAGGTTCTCTCCATTTAGAGTGATGTTGGCTGTTGGCTTTGCATAGATGCCCTTTATTATGTTGAGGAATTTTCCTTCAATTCCTATTTTGGTGAGAGTTTTTATCATAAATGGGTGTTGGACTTTGTCAAATGCCTTTTCTGCATCAATTGATAAGATCATGTGGTTTTTGTCTTTTGTTTTATTGATGTGGTGGATTACATTAATGGTTTTTCTAATATTAAACCAGCCTTGCATACCTGGTATAAATCCCACTTGATTGTGGTGAATTTTTTTTTTGATATGTTGTTGGATTCTATTGGCTAGAATTTTGTTGAGGATTTTTGCATCAATGTTCATGAGGGATATAGGTCTATAATTTTCTTTTTTTGTAATGTCTTTACCTGGTTTTGGTATCAGGGAGATGGTGGCTTCATAGAATGAGTTGGGTAGTATTCTGTCATTTTCTGTGCTTTGAAATACCTTTAGTAGTAGTGGTGTTAACTCTTCTCTGAAAGTTTGGTAGAACTCTGCAGTGAAGCCGTCCGGGCCAGGACTTTTTTTTGTTGGGAGTTTTTTGATTACCGTTTCAATCTCTTTTTTTGTTATGGGTCTATTTAGTTGTTCTACTTCTGATTGTGTTAGTTTAGGTAGGTAGTGTTTTTCTAGGAATTCATCCATTTCTTCTAGGTTTGCAAATTTGTTAGAGTACACTTTTTCGTAATAATCTGATATGATTCTTTTAATTTCAATTGGGTCTGTTGTGATGTGGCCGTTCTCGTTTCTTATTCGGGTTATTTGTTTCCTTTCCTGTATTTCTTTAGTCAGTCTAGCCAATGGTTTATCAATTTTGTTAATTTTTTCAAAGAACCAGCTTTTGGCTTTGTTAATTCTTTCAATTGTTTTTCTGTTCTCTTTTTTTAGTTCAGCTCTAATTTTTATTATTTGTTTTCTTCTGGTGCCTGATGGATTCTTTTGTTGCTCACTTTCTATTTGTTCAAGTTGTAGGGACAGTTCTCTGATTTTGGCTCCTTCTTCTTTTTGTATGTGTGCATTTATCGATATAAATTGGCCTCTGAGCACTGCTTTTGCTGTGCCCCAGAGGTTTTGATAGGAAGTATTTTCATTCTCGTTGCATTCTATGAATTTCCTTATTCCCTCCTTAATGTCTTCTATAACCCAGTCTTTTTTCAGGAAGGTACTGTTCAGTTTCCAAGTATCTGACTTCTTTTCCCTAATTTTTCTGTTATTGATTTCCACTTTTATGGCCTTGTGGTCTGAGAAGATGCTTTGTAATATTTCGATGTTTTGGATTCTGCAAAGGTTTGTTTTATGACCTAATATGTGGTCTATTCTAGAGAATGTTCCATGTGCGCTAGAAAAAAAAGTATACTTTGCAGCAGTTGGGTGGAGAGTTCTGTATAAGTCAATGAGGTCAGGTTGGTTGATTGTTGTAATTAGGTCTTCCGTGTCTCTATTGAGCTTCTTACTGGATGTCCTGTCCTTCTCCAAAAGTGGTGTGTTGAAGTCTCCTACTATAATTGTGGAGGTGTCTATCTCACTTTTCAGTTCTGTTAAAATTTGATTTATGTATCTTGCAGCCCTGTCATTGCGTGCATAAATATTTAATATGGTTATGTCTTCCTTATCAATTGTCCCTTTTATCATTATGTAGTGTCCTTCTTTATCCTTTGTGGTGGATTTAAGTCTAAAGTCTATTTTGTCAGAAATTAATATTGCTACTCCTCTTCTTTTTTGCTTATTGTTTGCTTGATATATTTTTTTCCATCCTTTGAGTTTTAGTTTGTTTGTGTCTCTAAGTCTAAGTAAGGTGTGTCTCTTGTAGGCAGCATATAGACGGATCGTGTTTCTTTATCCAGTCCGAGACTCTCTGTCTCTTTATTGGTGCATTTAGTCCATTTACATTCAGTGTAATTATAGATAAATAAGTGTTCAGTGTTGTCATTTTGATGCCTTTTTATGTGTGTTGTTGACCATTTCATTTTTCCACTTACTTTTTTGTGCTGAGACTTTTTTCTTAGTAAATTGTGAGATCCTCATTTTCATAGTGTTTGACTTTACGTTTGTTGAGTTGTTACGTTTTTCTTGGCTTTTATCTTGAGTTATGGAGTTGTTATACCTCTTTGTGGTTACCTTAATATTTACCCCTATTTTTCTAGGTAAAAACCTAACTTGTATTGTTTTATATCGCCTTGTATCACTCTCCATATGGCAGTTCTATGCCACCTGTATTTAGTCCCTCTTTTTGATTATTGTGATCTTTTACATATTGACTTCAATGATTCCCTGTTATGAGCATTTTTTTTTAATTAATTTTAATTTGTTTTTGTGATTTCCCTATTTGAGTTGATATCAGGATGTTCTGTTTTGTGACCTTGTGTTGTGCTGGTATCTGATATTATTGGTTTTCTGACCAAACAATATCCTTTAGTATTTCTTGTAGCTTTGGTTTGGTTTTTGCAAATTCTCTAAGCTTGTGTTTATCTGTAAATATCTTAATTTCGCCTTCATATTTCAGAGAGAGTTTTGCTGGATATATGATCCTTGGCTGGCAGTTTTTCTCCTTCAGTGCTCTGTATATGTCATCCTATTGCCTTCTTGCCTGCATGGTTTCTGCTGAGTAGTCTGAACTTATTCTTATTGACTCTCCCTTGAAGGAGACCTTTCTTTTATCCCTGGCTGCTTTTAAAATTTTCTCTTTATCTTTGGTTTTGGCAAGTTTGATGATAATATGTTTTGGTGTTTTTCTTTTTGGATCAATCTTAAATGGGGTTCAATGAGCATCTTGGATAGATATCCTTTCATCTTTCATGATGTCAGGGAAGTCTTCTGTCAGCAGATCTTCAACTATTTTCTCTGTGTTTTCTGTCCTCCCTCCCTGTTCTGGGACTCCAATCACACGCAAGTTATCCTTCTTGATAGAGTCCCACATGATTCTTAGGGTTTCTTCATTTTTTTTAATTCTTTTATCTGATTTTTTTTCAGCTATGTTGGTGTTGATTTCCTGGTCCTCCAGATGTCCCATTCTGCATTTTAATTGCTCGAGTCTGCTCCTCTGACTTCCTATTGCGTTGTCTAATTCTGTAATTTTATTGTTAATCTTTTGGATTTCTACATGCTGTCTCTCTATGGATTCTTGCAACTTATTAATTTTTCCACTATGTTCTTGAAGAATCTTTTTGAGTTCTTCAACTGTTTTATCAGTGTGTTCCTTGGCTTTTTCTGCAGTTTGCCTTATTTCATTTCTGATGTCTTGAAGCATTCTGTAAATTAGTTTTTTGTATTCTGTATCTGATAATTCCAGGATTGTATCTTCATTTGGGAAAGATTTTGATTCTGTTGTTTGGGGGGTTGTAGAAGCTGTCATGGTCTGCTTCTTTATGTGGTTTGATATCAACTGCTGCCTCCGAGCCATCACTGACTGGGACGCTGGCTCCAGGCTCCGAAAACTGTCGCTGCCTCCCCATATTTGTTCGTTCTCCGTCTCTAAATCTGTGTTTGTTGTTCAGGGTTCATAGATTGTTATGTATGTGATCGATTCATTTGTTTTTCCAAGTCTTTGTTGCAAGAGGGATCCGAGGTAGCGTCCTAGTCCGCCATCTTGGCCCCGCCTCTCTCTACTATTTTTAACATCAGCATTCCTTCCTCTCCTGCCCTCCCTAATCTCTCTTCTTCATTTTTGTCTTCCTTTGCTGTTCCTCTCCCAAAGCCTGCAATAATATATAAGCCAAATACCAAGCTATGCTTTTTGTTTTCTAAATTGTCTGCTTCCTTTGGGTCTATATTTGGAGGAGACAGGATAGGGAAACCCTATAGACCCTTCTCAGGAGCTCCTGGGTAATACAAATGGTTAAGCACTTGGCTACTAACTGAAAGGTTGGCGATTCAAACAATGGTGATACAAGGGGGATACGGGGGCTGCAGACCCCATTGAGTGACACTGTCAGAGGAGGTGGCACCAAAATGGATGTCTATAAACTTTTTGAACAGTGTTTCAGCAGAAATTTGTTATTTTTTATAAATATATCCCTGTAGTTACTTATAACAACAAAATCATTTTTTGTAAGCCCAGCTTACATGTATCCATATACCTACAAGGCTAAAGCTCTATGCAAATTTACTTTTTGAACCTTCTAATGCTCTCCAGTCCGACATGTCATTATTACCTAATTACAGTGACACTTCAACTCACAAAGTATGCTCTGTTTTTTCATTGCTGCTGGTGTTTTTATAGTCACCGATTTTGTCAAATTTTCTAGTGTTTTAGCTAAAATATTGTGGTAATTAGTATTTGTGAACCTATATCAACAACTTTTTAAAGAATGAAGTAGTAATTAAAACAAAAAAAGGGAGTGATTTGGGAATTATGATTTACTAGTAACATTAGTACAAAAACATTACTAAGGATTCTGTATAGTCTGGTACGGGAGGAGGTCCATGGGGGGGATGACATCTTAAGTCACACTGGGTGGCACCAGTCCTAGTGATGCCACTGGGTTTGAATCCCTCCAGAGGCACCTTCTCAGAAAGGCTTGGTGATCTACTTCTGAAAGGTCACAGTCATTGAAAACCCTACGCACAGTTGTACTCTCAACTACATGGGGTCGCCATGAGCTGGAATCAACTCTATGAAAACTGGTTTGAGACCCTTCTCAGACTGTAATTTTCCCTTCTGCACTGTAGTATTACCATCAACTTAGAAATATAGTTCAGTACTCCTGTCTTTAAAGATAATAATGTATAATAGTAACTAATTTTTAAAAACCAGTACTTGCCCCTGAATAACACTGCAATCCCATTTTTCTATTCTCCATTCCCAACAAGTCTTCTAATAAAAAGTTGTCTGTAGCCATTCTCTTCATTTCTCACATCTCATTCTCTCTTCAACCCACTTCAACTGGGCTTCTGGCCGATTCTCTCTATGCTGATATTTCCTAAATTTATATTTCCAGCCCCACCTTCCTCCTGAACCAGCTGCCTACTTCACAACTAATTTGGATATTTAATGTACATTTCAAAATTAACATGTCCCAAAGCAAACACTTATTTTCCCAGCCTGACCTGCTCCTTTCCCTGCCTTCCTTATCTTGGCAAATGGTACCCACAGAAGCCCAAGCCAGGAGCCTGGGGATCATCAACCCCTCTGCACTTCCCCCACCACTCACAGTATTTCATAATATAATCTACTGCAAGGATTGTCTGCCCTCCTGCCAAGTATGTCTGATTCTCTCCATGTCCACCCTTGTCTAAGCCACCATCATCTCTTACCTGAATTAGCCATAATTAGCTACAGCCACCTTACATAATCCATTCTCCACATGGTAGCCAGAGTAATATTTTAAAATGCAAATGCGATAAAGTCACTGCTCTGCTTGAAACCCTCCAATGCCCTTCCATGTCATTTAGAATAAAATCTGGTCTTCAAGGCCCTAGGTGATCAGATTTCTGGCCTTCTCTATGACTGCACCACCCCCTCTCCTGCTCATCATGCCCCAGTCACGCTTGCCATTTTTCTGTTCCTTGAATGTGTTAAGCTTCCACATCTCTTTACTGGTTATTCACTCCCTCTCCCTGGAATATGAATTCTCTTGATCTTCCTCAATTGACCTCTTCCCAGCCTTTGGGTCTCAATTTAAATGTTACCTCCTCAGAGTGGCTTCCTTCATCACTGAATTTAAAACATTTATTCATTCACTCTCTGTTTTATTTTCTTCTTAGCACTTGTTACTACCTGATGTTCTATTGTTTTGTGTGTCTTTGCACATTAGAATGCTAGCTCCAAGAGAACTAGAACCTTGTCTTTCTAATGTATTGCCATATTTCAGCACCTACGATGGTGCCTAGCACACAGTAAGCACTCAATAAATATCTGTTTAATAAATTAGTAAAAGATAAGCTCCTCGAAAGCTGGGACCATGTATGATCCATAAACTTTTACATAACTTTTCCCAACTACCTAATCACATTGCCACATATCTTATGAGCTCCTAAAATATGATTCATGATAATGAAATCATAGGCTACAAATTTACCTTAAAAATTCTGGAGGGACAAAGGGAAAGGGAAGACATTAATGCCTGCTGTCATTTTCATGAAAGTTTCTGATGAAACTCTATTGTAATATATGTAACAGTTAAACCAACTGCAATTCCCCTATATGAGAATCTTTTCTAGGTGTGGGGTCTGTCTTAGGCTGAGTTCTCCAGAGAAGCAAAACCAGTAAAGTGTATATATATTTATATAGAGAAATTTATCTCAAAGAAATGGCTCATATGGTTGTAGAGGCTTGCAAGTCCCAAGTCTGTGGGTCAGGCATCAGGCTGGAGGCTTCTCCTGACTCATGTAGCTACAGGGGCTGAAGAATCCAAGATCAGCAGGCCAAATGGCAGGCCAGTGGCTCACAGGCTATGGAGGCTGATGAATCCAAGATGGGCAGATAAGACAGCAGGGTGCTGGCTCACAGGCTGCAGAGGCTGATGAATCCCAAAATCAGCAGGCAATACAGCAGGCAGCTGGCTCAAGTCCCAAGAACTGGAAGTCAGATGATGATGAGGTGGATGCAGGATCCAGAGCACACAAGTAAACTTTGCTAGAACGTTCATATATGTATTGGATATAGGCCACATGCCCGAAGTAGCTCCCCTTACAACTGATTGGCTGATCATATCAGATCATGTCATGGAGGATGACTACATCATTATATGACTGCATAACTGCTAAACTACTGAGAACCATGGTCCAGCCAAGTTGGCACAACCTTAACCATCATAGCATCCAAATCTTTGAACCAATTAAGTGGTTGACAAGTCCTAAAGGCAAAACATTCTCAAACCCCTTAGTCTACCACCCTTACCTTCCTTCCTCCTCTGCACTGTGAGCTATAGGAGCAAAGAGTATTTAATTGTTTGGAGAATTCTTTTTGTCCATCAAACAGTGTCAATCATTCCATGCCCTGAAGAACTTTCCAGGTTTTCAGAGTCTATATTATGAAACACTTTTAAAAAGTAGGTTATAGGCACTTCTCTGTCCATTCTGTATAACTCTAATAGATTGTGTAATGCCTCAAGAAGGGCTTGGATGCTTACCACCCACGCCTCCAGTCTAAAACTAGGTTATGAGTAAAATGAAAACTCTGCAAAAAAAAAAAAAAAAAAACCTCCGCTTCTCATAATGTCCTCAGCTCACAGGCATGGAAATCCAGATCGTGTAAAGAGGCCAAGAACATAAATAATTGTCCAGCTAGTAACCAAATAGTAACAGACGCTCCCTTTAAAATTGTGGAAATTCTCATTTCCACACTAAAGCCAAGAGAACACAGCCTTGACGTCAGCAGGGGAGAAGACTGAAAAGGTACTTCCTTTATTTACCTGATTGCTCTTGCCCTACTTGGTCCTGAACAAAGCCAGCCTGCCACATTCAGGGTTCTGAGAATTTTAGAGTTGGGAGGGAAAGTGTAGAATGGAGAGCCTATATCCAGTCAACCTGTGCATATTTTTGGAAAATATCCAAGTGCAAACAATTGAATACCAAATCATTTCCCCACCAGGCTGGCAGAGTTCTCCAGAGACTGTTAAACTTCTCCCACTTTATAATCTCCAGGAGGACATCTTTAAAGGCCCTACTTTTTTTTTTCTGGGGAAATGTCTTCACTCTAAGAGGTTATCCTGGGAAGATAGCCTTATCTTCAAACCACAACAACAAAGCCCCCTATTCCCCCCTGAAATTCCTGAACTCTGTGTTCCACCCTAATTCAGTTTAGGAAACTGATAAGACAGCTGTGAAAATAGAATGTAAAACATTCCCATTCAAATCAGCTGGCACAGTTTGTTCTTTTTAGAAAGGGGTCAAGAGGCTGTTATTTTCATTTTTTTTAAAGGTTAGGGACCAAAACACAGCTAAGCAACTACATTTATATTGCAAAATGAATTTGCCTACCTATTAGCTTTATATATGTATTGTATATGTAGGTATGCACGTATGAATGTAAATATTCATTTATAATTTTGTATTATTGATATTTTAAAATATCCACAGAAGTAGAGGAAATAGGACAATGTACCCCATGTTCTCAACATCCAACTTCAGTGATTATCCACACAAACTCCTTCCATTTTAATGCTCTTACAATAATACACACTATTTTGCTTTGTAAATGTGCCCATGTGTTTTACAGACCATAAAATTTGATTTTTTTTATGATAAAAAATAACTCATTTGGAGGTTTTGAGCAAAGGAATAAAATTTTACAAATTCTGACTAATTGGCTACAATTCTGTCCGAACTGTTGAGAAAACTGCATTATACGATCTTTTTTAAAAGACAGTTTTATCACTTCGAAGCTTAATAAGAGTATCATAAAAGCTTTGCCAAGAAGAGGTCCTATTAGATTTGCTTTAATGAACACACGCACAAATGGTAACTGTAAAATTATTAATTATCTTTGCATGCAAATAAGGGCTTCTAAAGTCGGGAAAAACACTTTTCCCCCCTTCAGGTTTAACATCCTCTTTTCTTTACGAGTTGCAATTACTGTACACATTATTGATTTGCTTAGCAAACCCTTTTTATTCATGGTGCAAATACAAACTTCAGACAAGATCCTATCAGACATCACAGATTCCATATTAGATACATTTTATTAAAGAAGGTTTTATAGCATAGGAAATAGCTAACCAGTCAGTACCTGCCAGACCGTTAACTCCTCTCTTTGGGGACAAATTTTTCCCTAAATAATCCGGTAAGGGATGAGAAGTAGCAATGGGTAGATAGGCTTTCTGAGTCTGCCCTGGGCCTGGCAGTGAGGCCAGGGAAGGAAGGGGATAGCTGCTTTCACAATAAACCAGCTAGTTTAGGGTTTATACAGTTGACTATCAAAGCTTACCAAATAATGCTCAGTATAAATACTAAAATCTTTTGAAAGTAACCTGTGTTTTTCTAAAGATTGGTGATTTTTTTTAATTGACAGAAATTAGGATGCTTACCAAGAGACCTGGAAAAAATTCAGGGTTCAAAATTCCCCTTGAATTTTCAAGTGGGTAATTCAGGATTCTGCTCCTGTCCTAAATCATGGTTCCCATGGGTACCCAGCTGTTGGTGGCTGACATCTCCCACAAAGGTGACCCCATTGGAGAGGCCAAGTCATGCTGGCAGAGCCCTCTTGAGAAACCACCTTGAGCTGAAAAGGGGCATCAATTCTCTTTATAAGAACTCTTTGGGCTGGAAATGAAAGTGCTTTGGGGACATTGTGCCAAACCCTGTGAACCAAAAGCAGGAAAAAAAGGTATTTTGTGAAGAGTACTTGAATTGCCAACATCCTGACATATAATTTGAGAATGACCTGTAACTGACCAAATGATATCTTCTCGTGATATTTTCCTGGAAGTTGGAAGTAAATATTGAAACTAAGAAGAATGCTTAGATTGAGGGGCATCAATAAATTAACTAGAATATTATCTTCTTCTTATATATTGCTTGTTCCTTAATGTACTATATTACCGTTTGTGAGGCTAAGAGTATGGGCTTTGGAGTTCAGGAAGTCCTGAGTTCAAATTCTGACTCCAACACTTACTGTGTGACCTCAAGCTAATTTCTAAATCTTCCAAGGTGTGTGTGTGTGTGCACGCGTGCACGCACACGCAAGTGTGTGTGCTTTAAATCTGTAAAGGAGAGATAATGCTACTACCTTCCCTAAAAGGTTGTAAGGAATAAATAAGGTGATACATGTAAATAGCTTGGCATAGTGTCTGGTATAGCCTAAAAAAACCCAAACCCACTGCCGCTGAGTCAATGCCGACTCATAGTGACCCTATTGAACAGAATAGAACTGTCCCATAGGGCTTTCAAGGCTGTAAACCTCTACGGAGGCAGACTGCAACATCTTTCTCCTATGTCTGGCAGAGAGTAAAAGCCAAATAAATGGTTTGGTAATTTAACTTTAACAGTTAAAATTAACTACACTTGCAAAGGCACTTCCATAAAGATTAAAACCTTGGAAACCCTATGGGGCAGTTCTACTCTGTCCTATAAGGTCGCTATGGTTGGAATGGACTCAACGGCAATGGGTACACTTGCAAAATAGAGTCCCTGGGTGGTGCAAAGGGTTAAGTGCTCAACTACTAGCTGAAAGAAAGGTTGGTGGTTTGAACCCACCCATAGATGCCTCAGAAGACAGGCCTGGTGATTTGCTTCTGAACGGTCACAGCCTTGAATATCCAATGGAGCAGTTTGACTCTGCACGCATGTGGCCACCATGAGTTGGAATCTACTTGATGACAACTGACAACAACAACAACACTTGTAAAAGAGTGCTTTACTTATCTGACAGGCAGAAACACCTTCTCAAGGAGTGAGGGGATTTTTAGAACTCTCCTCAGTGTTAGTTTGCATATCTTTGGGGTATTTTAAAAGGTGCTAAGCAGTTTTTTAGCACTTGGTAGTATCCTTCTGGTTTGTAAGATTTGGGTAGCTTATTTTCCATTTGCATAAGAAATTGTCTTCTTTAAGTCTTCCTTTACAGGAAATCATGGGAATGTTTGCCAAGTACTTTTGAGAAATAAGTTATGAGGTAAGGAATTCAGTCAGCGTCCTGGAGAAGTGTGTACAGTGCAAAAACCTATAGAAGACATCTCAGTGCAACGCACAAGACCACAAAATGTAACAGTTTACTTCCCCAGAGGTCTAGAAGTTCCTCTGACCATCGCAATCACAGTGAAAAGACCAGACTGAGCTGACAGCAGCCCTGGGGTGCACCCACTGAGACAGCCCAGGCCTAGATATGCCTCTGATTCTCATTTATGGTGAGGAAAGCAGTGTTTGCCTCAGACAGTGTAAAATTCATCTGCCAATTTCAAGGGGAAAGCTGGATGCCAGAGATTGAGAAGATATGAAATCTTTCAGTAAAGCATTGTTTAATGGTAATACGAAAATTACGCTCTTGAATCCAATTTCCCATCCGTGAGGTGCTTGAGGATAGTTGGTCTGTTTAAGATGGAGGAAAAATATAAATGTGCCAGAAAAATGTGCTTTGTGGTCTCCTTGCTCACTGTAAAAATGTTCTGTGTATTAAGAGCTTTGGAGGGGTGGTGGAAGATTCTGTATTTACGAGTAGTGTAAATCAAATTTTACTAATTGAATTCTAAAACAGGGGGGTGATTAGAAAATTATGGAGTAAAATGCTTCGTCAGTGTGAAGCCTTGCCAGCTGCTGCAGTTGGTATAACAGTATCTCCCTGGGTGGATTTATGGCGTACTGGTGCCAGGAGTGCTTCAGTTAATCCGGATTTGATAGGATACTGACAACCCAGCAAGCTCAGGGGCCCATCACTATGGGCTACAGGTGCTCATTTCATCCAAAGGCTTTCACAAAGTGTTTCCCAGTCTTCAGTAATACAATGGCTCTTTCTAAATGGGAATAAAAATTCTCCACTGATCCTCATATTAAGGTAAATCATAGATTATTTTTAGTATCCCGGGTCCAATTCCCCACCCAATACCTCTTATGCGCCATCACCACCTGTCTACCAGTGGAGGTGTGCGTGTTGCTATGATGCTGAACAAGTTTCAGCAGATCTCCTGGACTAAGACAGACTAGGGAGAAAGGCCTGGTGACCTACTTCTGAAAATCAGCCAATGAAAACTCAATGAATCACACTGTCAGATTCACGACCGATTATGGGGGTGACACAGGACCAGGCAGTGTTTCACTCTGTTCTGCATGGGGTCATTCTGAATTGGGGGCCAATTCAAAGGCAGCTAACGGCAATCGCACTTTTAGTATAATGTTATTTTAAAATGTACAGAAATAAAACTAGGCACAAACTCCTAATGTTTTTGGTTCTTATAAACCAAAGACTTTTTTCAGATTAAATTTAAACAAAACCTTGGAGCCAATGATATTTAAATTGACGATACTAAGTTAATGACTACAGGGTAGTTTTACTTTGTCCTATGGGGGTGCTATGAGTCAGAATCGACTCAGCGTCATTGGCTTTTAAGTTAATGAGATGGGTGATGTTATTTTGCTGAAACTAAATAACTGCTTACAAAGTAAACATGGTACTGATTGCCGCAAAATTTTCATTTTGGTGCATTTATAAAACTCTCACCATTTATTTTTACTGGAATTACTAGATTCTTGTCAGTAATATAGTACTATGTATCATTCACATACTAAGACGAGTTCTAATTCTTATTTACCAGGGACATTTGGGGAATTGTCCTCAATTTGATCACAAACACAAAGCAAACGTGAGCAAAATCGTGAGGCGTACTCAGTTATAAGATGGTTGTCTAGTTCTAGCCAATACAACAGTCTGCATTAAAATGTTCTGTATTTGCACTATGCAACACAGTAGCTCCTAGCCACAAGCGGCTATTGAGCACTTGAAGGGGACTAGTGTAGCTCAGGAATGGAATTTTTAATTAATTTATATTAAAAAGTCACATATGGCTAGTGGCTACTAAGTTAGACAATGCTGAATTCTAGTTCATGCATTTAAGCTTTTCTTTTCTTTTTTTTTTTAAGATTATCATCGAAACGAAATCACTAGCTGTCTAAGTAGGGCGATGTACTTAACCTCTCTAAACCTCCCTGCCTTCATCTGTAAATTGGGGATAATGAGATCACAATGCATTTAACCATTTAGCACAGTGCCTGGAGCTGAGACAGCACTCAACCCCTAGTGATACCGATGGGTGATTGGTGGGGAGAGAGGTTTGACCCCTTTCATGGTCTCCATCACTGCCCCTCAAGCCACCCCTTCGTGTGATTATTCTTTGAAAGAGACAATGGACATTTACTCCATTTTATGTGGAGTGTCACTAAAGGCATCTTTAGACAACGTTGCTATTTTTTATTAACCTATAACAGGCAAGCTAAGTAAAAACAGTGCGTTTGTCATGTAAATGTAGCTCTGATTAGTTACCCACCACCCAGCCCTCTGCCTTCCAATCAGATTGCCCCATTAAGTCCCTCCTACATGGAAATTCCCAAGTGTCCGTGATCTCAAATAACCATCACAGATACATCCAACGGTTAAGGGGCTTAGACTTCATTTTTATTTCTCTGGGAAACAGGAAGCCCAAACCCCTTTCAGGATGTAGCGAGGACATCACGGAAGAGGGTATGTCACACTTGTGCCCCTGCTGCCGCTCCTGTAGGGAACACTCTTCCACTGCCCATGCCCATCCTGCAGCCCCACTTTGTGCCTGGCAAACACTGCATTGTTCTAGAATCTACTCAAGCTTCACCTCATTTATTAAGCCTTTCCTGACCCTCCCGGGGAAAACTGACCTCCTCTATCCTGACCTCACCCTGTACCTTACACAGACTCCTATCATAGCTACTGTTATTTTTTTGCATTGAGTTTGCATTTATTCTTACCTTCACACCACCAGTTCCTGTCCAGTTGATTTTGACTCGTGGCAACCCCATGTGTGTCAGAGTAGAACGGTGCTCCATAGGGTTTTCAAGGTTGTGACTTTGCAGAAGCAAATCAATAGGCCTTTCTTCCGAGGCAGCTCTTGGTGGATTTGAACTGCCAGGCCTTTGGTTAGTAATGGAGCATTTAACCATTTGTGCCACCCAGGGACATTCTTACCTTACTAGACCATAAACTCCTTGAAGACAAGGGCCTTGTCCTTGACAGTTATTGCAATGTCTGACCAATAAGAAGTTTCAACAAACCTTGCTGGATTGATGAATGAACACACTACCTATTCCTTTGCCTTAATCTGGTCTCAAAATTGGAACTCCAGAGAAATCACTTAAAATACATTCAGAGCCACTGTATATGGTCACGCAGGCTAAGCACTGCATGATTAGAGACTTGTATAATATGGCGACCTTCGACTATCTTTGTATAACTTAATCTATATAGGGTCACTACAGGGTCACTAGGAGTTGGAATTGACTCGACCACAACTGGCTTTTTTTTTTATATAAGGAAAGTTAACAGAACAGTGATCCTCCATGCCATCTGTTACAAAAACTCACTACCGTCTTGAGGTTTAGATCTTGCTCACCCTGCCAAACAGCAGAAACCACAAATAATTGTCCTGTAGACCAAGGGTTGGTAAACTATGGCCCTTTGGCCAAGTCTGGCCTGCTGGCTGTTTTCGTAAATAAAGTTTTACTGGAACACAGCCCTGCTTACTCACTTATGTATCACCTATGGCTGCTTAGTGCTATAATGACGGAGTTGAGTAGCTGCAGTAGAGGCGTGTGGCCCACAATGCCTAAAATATTTACTATCTGGCCCTATAAAGTTTGCCGAGCCCTGCTCTAGATAATATAAGTTGGTAGACATTGCCAGAATGTTTTATATTAAGTGGTAAAAATCCCACCTTGAAACTGAAACCATTTATCACACTTTGGAAGATTCTATAATACTACTAATATTGGCATGCCAGAAAGAATATTACTTGTAGAAAATAATTTCTTTCTTTCCCAAAATGGGAGCCAGGGTTTAAAAAAAATGTGAGCTTTTTTATGTGTATATCTCTACAGAGGGTATGAGTAGAATAAATTCCAAGCAAATATAACACATGCAACTTACACAATTAGGTACTCAATACAGGGAATTTTTGAACTGGGTCCAGCTCTCCAAATTGGAGAGAAGTAAGAACTGGAGAAATGTATGAAGACCTATTACAAAGTCCCTGAGGAGAAATGCTATTCTTGCTTATGAGAAATGTCCTGGTTGAAGTTTTATTCCTTATGGAAAATCTTAGACCTTTCCAAGAAGTTCCTTATGTATCAGGTATATGCCTGCCATGTGACCCCATCTCCCTGGCCTCAGCTCAAAATGGACACCTGATCCAAAGATCAGAGATACGTGGAGTGGCCTGGTACAAGGATTCTACCCAGCAGGAGTAGATACTGGTCACACCAACCAAATGTTCTTTCTTGGGGAGTTTAAACTAGAGACACATGGAGAAAGCCAGCGAATCTATGAATGAAAATCAGCAAAAACTGAAAAAGAGAGTAGTTGTCACCACAATGACGGAGCAATTGCTACCTAAAAGATATGGAGGAAACCTAACCATAAGAGTAACATCATGTCCTGGGTAACACTGAGATTTCCAAATGTATGCCTATGCCATTATGACTATCACAAGCCATGGCCATTTGCTCCGTTTTTGTGTTACTGTTTAAGGATGGGTTTAGTTCACAGTCAGCTCACTTTCTGTAGTACATCACTTCAACCATGCTCTTCCCACTTCAGTTCCCTACCTGTTTGTCCTTTATCTGCAGTTGCCTTGCAAACTCTAATCCTCAACGCACCCAACCATGTACTTCTCTGCTCCTATATGTGGGCAGTTTAGGGCTTGCAGGAAAAACATATTACACAGCTACTGCGTTGATGGCATTATAAATGAATGGTTCCCAACTTCAGCTGGTCTGCTTTCCTATTTGGAAGTTATTTTATGTATCCATATTTGGCTCATTCTTCTACTCCTCACAGCTGATATTGCAAAGCTGCAACACTTCCCAGGCTTCTATCTCCACTGCTCACCTTGTACCCTACCTCAATTTCCAGATACCCTCCAACAACTTATACAAATGTATACCAATTCTTTCCTCCTTTCCTTTTGCTAAGGAGAGATTAATCTTCTCCTGTCCAAAGCTAATGTCTCTACTTGTGTTCCAAATCCCAGGACTTTCTATTTTTAATTCCAAACTTGTTCCTATACAATTACCCCTTCTCATTCCCATACCTGCCATTTGTCTCCTGTAGACAGTTCCTTTCCCTGACCTCATGTTTCCCCTCTTTACAAAAATTCTTTCTTGGCCCTTTGTAACCTACTAGCTATCATCTTATTGATCTACTTCTTTTTAAGTCTGTCCACCTTAAAAAGTATAGAAAATTTTAGTCAATATGGAGAACTGAGGTGACTTAAAAGAACTCCATCCTCAAGTTCAAGCACACAGAAATGCTACTTAAAAATTTTTTTAAAAAAAGTTTTTTTTTTTCCCCTTAAATAATAACTGAGTTCAAATTGCCTAAGAGGTGTCTCCAGGTACTAGGAAGGAAGGAGTGTCTTAAAATCAGAACGATGAGAGGGAAAAAAAGTGAATGGCTGTTGGGATGCTGGAACCTGAAATATGCCTTAATAGATGGGGGCTGGTGTTCCAATGGCAGCATGAGGAGGGGAGTCCAGGTTGCAGGACCCATGCTGAGGAGGAGTGGTCCTCAGCTACTCATCAGTACCACCAGTTACCTTGGAGTAGATTCTGATTCATGGCAACTCCATGTGTGTCAGAGTGAAACTGTGTTCTATGGGGTATTCCATGGCTGATTTTTCAGAAGTAGATTGCCTCGCCCCCCTTCTAAGGCACCTCTGTGTAGACTTCAATCTCCAACATTTCAGCTAGCAGCTGAGCGCATTAACCCTTTGCACTACCCAAGGATTCCAAGCTACCTATATACAGCCCTAAATCACAAAGGTCTGCACCATTTGTGAGATGGAAGCTCCAAAAACTCCTCCCACCTGCCCGTGGAAGTGTTAGCAAAGTTCGATATCTACCCAGGGCAATTAGTAGCAAGAGATTTACCCACAAGAAAGCAGAACTCAAGGCCATACCACCTATGGGTGAAATGTCAGGTCTGAACACATAACTCAGATGTGGTTCTGTGATCCTAGCTGAGGCATTAACATGAGACTTTGTCTAGAACCAGTGATACCCAGAAGGCCTTTGCAGAGGCAAATGCAAAACTGCCCTGTAGTGACATTTCTACACCCCAGGATATATGGGACTATCGCTGCTGAATTGGAATTCAAAACCAAATCGCTCTTCCAAAACCTATCATTTTGCAAACCATAGCTGAATAAAAAGAAAATTTGATTTTCACTTCACAACATTCCTCAACATAACTCTATTTTTCCTACTATATAGATGAGGAAACTTAGACTCATAGACATTTGATGACTTCTCCAAGCACATAAAGCCAGTAAATGGCAGAGCTCGGGTTTAAACTCAGGTCTTGTTGGTTTTAAAGCCTAGATTCTTTTCCTTGTATCATATTGCCTCTCATAATTTCTATAAAATTTGGTTCACATGTTTTTATTATTAAATTTTAACTCACTAAATAATAATTACCATCACAGAAAGCTAGCTCCTCTCTTCCTTTCTTACTCCTCAGGGGCCTTCATGCCTCTCCAAGAATACATCAAGTATGCTCTAGCCACAAGCTCTTTGCATTTACCATTCTTTCTGCCTGGAACGTTCTTTTCCGATAGCACAATGACTCTCAGTTCTTTCAGGTTTCAATTCAGATTCTATCTTGAGAGGTCTTCCCTAACCACACTCATCCCTAATGTTCTACCCCATTTACCCCGCAGTTTTTTCTTCATAAACCAAATGAAACCTGTTGCCATTGAGTCAATTCCAAGGAATGGCTAGTGGATTTGAACTGCTGACCTTTTAGCTAGCAGCCAAACTCTTAACCACTGTGCCAACAGACCTTCTATTTTCTTCATAGTAATATAATTATCTGACATCATAAATGTTTATGTGTTTATTGTCCATCTTCCCCTTTCTAGTTTAAGCTTCATGAGAGTGAGTTCTTTATTTGGTTCTATTCCCTTGGGGCTTAGGAATAATGCAGGCACTTTCTAGTTGCTCAATAAATCTTTATTGAATGAATGAGTGGATGAACAAATGAACCACAGAGTATCTACACTTAGCACCACTGAACCTCATACGTATAACATGAAGTAATTACATTGGAATGCAAGATGGAGCACAACTCACCACAGAGTGGGATTGGGTATGAGGCAGCCTAGTGGCAAATGCAAATGTATTAACTTCCTCTCAGCTTTTTAATTCACAGAACATCAAATGTTTTTTACTTTAAATAGACCCACACAGGGTCATGTGAAGAGGTTTACTCACCCATCTTTAACCACGCAGCCTGACCCCTTGTTTCTAAAACAAAAAAATCAAATCCATTGCTGTGAGTCAATTCCAACTCATAGCAACCCTATAGGAGAGAGTAGAACTGCTCCAGGTTTCCCTAGTATCCCCACATTCACTCACTGGTCAGAAGTGCTTCTTTCTATAAATGGGCAATTCCACAAAGGGCCGCTTCATCTCTCTTCACCATGCATGTCTCTTTCTTTTCTTTCCTTTTCTACCTTTCCATGTGGCAATACCCAGTGTTCATAGATAAGGAAACCTCAGCTCGGAGAGACTAAAGGACTTAGGATCACACAGCTAACAAGTGCCTGCTTGTTCGCATATGAACTCAGATACAATGGATGGCAAAATCTTCTTTCTCTACGCCACATTCTTATTTAGACAAGATTGGGTTATATGGCACAATCAGAGAAAAATGCACATTTAAAGGGTCTGAAGCATTCAGGTCATCTGAAACCCAAAAAATGGAACCAGGAAGTACCAAATAATTGTGTTCACATTATGATGTTGACTAAAAAAAAAAACCTGACCTGTTGCTGTAGAGTTGATTCTAACTCATAGCAACCCTACAGAACAGAGTAGAATGCCGCATTCGGTTTCCAAGGAGTGGCTGGTGGATTTAACTCTCAGCCTTTTGGTTAGTAGCCGATCTCTTAAACCACTGCTCCACCAGGGCTCCATGATATTGACTAAGGGCCAGTTAGTTCACCAGAAAGAGTACATAGAGAAAAAGTAGGTGTTGCCCCCTGGGCATCCTCCCCAATTTGTTTGCCATTGCCCCCACCCCCAAGTTTACAGTGATGCCTAGACCCATTGCCACTGAGTCTACTCCGGCTCATAGTGACCCTGTAGGAATCTGTCCCATAGGGTTTCCAAGGCTGTAAATCTTTACAGAAGCAAACTACCACATCTTTCTCCCATGGAGCAGCTGGTGGGTTCAAGACACAGGACTTTTGGTTAGCAGCCAAGCACTTAAACACTGCACCACCAGGGGTCCTTTGTGATGCTTAGGGGCCTCCCTAATTATATCATAGATACTTTCCTCTTCTGTTCTTTTTTTTTTTTCCTATCCTCCCTCTTGCCTCTCCCCAAAACCATTGATGCTGGGCTTTTTTTTTTTGTTTTGTTTTTCCTTCAGTCTACCCTGACTTTGCTTTAATCTGGCAGTGGCATCCAAATGCATTTCTTTAATCCCACTGGAAGAAAACAGAGTACCAAAATATCTAATCCCTGTTCTACCACTTCAATCCACATGCATTCCTCTGAATAATGTTATAATTCTCCCTTGTGCTGGTGTCAAGGAAGGGAGATGGGGGTGGGGAAGGCAGTGTGAGATAGGATCTGCACAGCAAGGAAAGGAATGGAGAAGGTAAAAAGGAACACAAGTATAGACATGGATGTGGGTGTCTAAGGGTCACCAGCCTTTCCTTCTCAAGTAGATGTTCTGCAGCCTCTTGACCCTTGAGAAATAAGCGTTTGCCAATGCTTCCTTGCCTTCTGCTCTGAATCTCAGGTATTCTGAATTTTAGAAGTGAAAAAAATATTTTGATTTAAGCCATATGGCCTTTTCCTCCTTACACTGGAGCTATGGAAAACTCATAGGGGCAGGTGTGGAAAGCAGTGGCAGCAGGGTGGGTGGGCACATAGGGTCTGCATGTCTATAGCTTGTGCAGCTCTGTAGCTATGGCAACCATGTGCAGTGCCACTTTCATAGCATCATAACATGGCCCTAGAGTTACCCTGGCTCCTCAACTATTCCTCTTCAAGGCACTATCTGGGCTGCTGTTTCCTAGCTACCATAGCTCTGTTACATTTTTTTGAGGCTGTGCTTAAATGTTGCTTCTGTGTGCTGTGCTTCTTGTCACCATGCTTTAGTTCATCAGATAGCAAAACCAAAAACCCATTTCTTATAGATGTTGCTATTTTTAATTGTCTCTACTTAAACACATTGAGTTAGGAAGATTCTCGGGGCAGAGGTCTGGACAAGATAACCACTTGAGACTTTTTCTAGTTCTAAAGGTCCATGCTGGACTCTATTAAAGCTAATGACTGCCTGCCCACTGAATAAACAATTTTCGTTTGTTTGTTTTGTCAGTTGTTACAATTTCCTGACTGCAAGTGTAATAAAATTTGCAGCGATATATGCAAATATATCACATGAAGCTTGTGCACAAGTAATTTATGCATATATACCCCATAAAAGAAAGCTGCATTGTGTTAATTCTGAGAACATATGCACAAATGGTTTCTTTTATTTATTGTTGAAAAGCAACCTCTAAATCCTAAATCCACTGCCATGGAGTCGATTCCACCTCATAGACACCCCACAGGGTTTCCAAGGCTGTAAATCTCTATGGAAGCAGACTGCTAAATCTTAAATCCAGAAATATTTCCGCTGTCATTAAATTTAAATATTTTTTTAAAAATTCATATGAGTTGATATTTACTATATTCTACTTCAGTTTCCTTACACTTGGTCATTAATTATTGTGGTACCATAAACAGCTAAGATTTAAAGCCCTTAACCTTTGAGGCCCAAATAGAAGCAAGACATCAACACCCGTAGGTTATGTCCTATCTTCCAAAAGGATTGGCATCTAAAATACATTTATAATTGAATTAATTTGGGACAGGATTCTGGGAAGATGACAGCATCAGTAGCATAGTTTTTCAATCTCTCTGAATATCTACATAAAAAAAGAGAGAGCTGGATAGAAAAACTAAAAATCTATTAACAATATTTAGAACAAAACAAGGTGCCAAGGTATCCCCACAAACCCCAAAATACAAGTGGGTGGGGACAAACTACCAATAGCCATGAGACCCACCTGGTATCTCTGTCTGCGTTTGAGAAAGAAGAAGGAAGCAGCAGAGCAACATCTGATGGACCTGAGAACAGAAAGGCAGCAAAAGAGACAATAGGCATTCACTGGAGAAATGGCAGCCAATTTGAGAACAGCAGCTGAAATTGGAAAGGGTTCTGACCAATACCAATACCAAGCCCACATAAAAAGGTCTAAATCGGCTGAAGGAGTCTGGCTTCTATGAACTATCAAAACTGACTTGTCAGGGCTTCCTTACAGGACAGAGCCTCACACTGAGGAGAAACTACTTGGAGTGGAATAAAAATTGGGCAGGGCATGGGGACAGGGATGAGTGAAAGAAAATCTGCCGACCAAAGTGGTAAAATATCTTAAAGGAAGCTGCTTTATTTTCTTTTAACATTCCCCAACATCAACAGAGAAAGTTCTGTGAAGAAACAAAAGTTTTTCTGAATGCCACCTTATCCTAAAAAGTTCAGAAAAATTAATTTTACATAAAAGAAGCCACAGAAAAAATCAAGGTCAAATCTCACATATTATTATAAAGTTATTAAAAAGGGGGAAAAAAAGGGCCAGGAGCTGAATAGTATCCCTATTGATAATGAAAACAGTCCATATATTCACTAAACAGATACTATTTCCAATGTGCTAAAATACATTAAGAGAATGATGCAATATATGGCATAACAACAAATGAAAATCATAAATTCATAAATGAAGTGAAAGAACTCAGGAAGTAATTAGAAATAAAGAAAAATAATTTCAGAAATGAAGAGTAAGCTAGAAAAAAAGAATGAACACATCAGTAGTACATGAAGAGAAATACATGATAAAGAAGAAAGCACTAAATTTTTTTAAATAAAGAAAAAAACAAAAAGCATTTGAGAGAAACGGACAAATATTGAAGATTGACAGAGAAGATAAAATATGCAGGTAACAGAAGACCCTAAAGGCAAAAACAAAGAAAAGAAACAGAAGAAATGCTAAAATTATAATTCAAGAAAACTTTTCTGGAAAAAAAAATTGAAATGACACTGCTGGAGTATACTACACACCTAGAATGATCAATTCTAGTAAAATTACTGGATCTTAAAGAAAAAGAAAAAAACTTTGGGACCTCTAGGGGAAAAACAAAAAGAATATATGGCTTATCGGGAAAAGAAAATTTGATTATTATCAGACTTACTTTTTTAGATTATTATCAAATATTTTTAGATACCTGAGCTGTCCTTACAATTGTTATGCTTGAGCTCACTGTTGCAACCACAGTGTCAATCCACCTCACCGAGGGTCTTCCTCTTTTCTGCTGACCCTGTACTCTGCCAAGCATGATGTCCTTCTCCAGGCACTGATCCCTCCTGACAAGATGTCCAAAGTATGTAAGACGTAGTCTCACCATCCTTGCTTCTAAGGAGCATTCTGGTTGTACTTCTTCTAAGACAGATTTGTTTGTTCTTTTGGTAGTCCATGGTATATTCAATATTCTTTGCCAAAACCACTAATTCAAAGGCGTCAATTCTTCTTCGGTCTTTCTTATTCATTGTCCAGCTTTCACATGCATATGATGCGATTGAAAATACCATGGCTTGGGTCAGGCGCACCTTAGTCTTCAAGATGACATCTTTGCTCTTCAACACTTTAAAGAGGTCCTTTGCAGCAGATTTACCCAATGCAATGCATCTTTTGATTTCCTGACTGCTGCTTCCATGGCTGTTGATTGTGGATCCAAGTAAAATGAACCAGAAGGGAAGAACATGCTCAGAGTTTCTCAAGCTGAAAGAACTGAAGAAAAAATTCAAGCCTCTAGTTGCAACAGTGAAGGATTCCATGGGGAAAATATTAAATGACGCAGGAAGCATCAAAAGAAGATGGAAGGAATACACAGAGTCATTATACCAAAAAGAATTAGTTGATGTTTGGCCATTTCAAGAGGTGGCATATGATCAGGAACTGATGGTACTGAAGAAAGAAGTCCAAGCTGCTTTGAAGGCACTGGCGAAAAACAAGGCTCCAGGAATTGATGGAATATCAATTGAGATGTTTCAACAAACAGGTGCAGTGCTGGAGGTGCTCACTCGTCTATGTCAAGAAATACAGAAGACAGCTTCCTGGCCAACTGGCTGGAAGAGACCCATATTTATGCCTAGTCCCAAGAAAGGTGATCCAATCGAATGTGGAAATTATTGAACAAGATCATTAATATCACACGCAAGCAAAATTTTGCTGAAGATCATTCAAAAATGGCTGCAGCAGTACATCGACAGGGAACTGCCAGAAATTCACACCGGTTTCAGAAGAGGACATGGAACCAGGGATATCATTGCTGATGTCAGATGGATCCTGGCTGAAAGCAGAGAATACCAGAAGGATGTTTACCTGTGTTTTATTGACTATGCAAAGGCATTCGACTGTGTGGATCATAACAAATTATGGATAGCATTGCAAAGAATGGGAATTCCAGAACACTTAATTGTGCTCATGAGGAACTTTTACATAGATCAGGAGGCAGTCATTTGGGCAGAACAAGGGAATACTGATTGGCTTAAAGTCAGGAAAGGTGTGCATCAGGGTTGTATTCTTTCACCATACCTATGCAATCTGTATGCAGAGCAAATAATCCGAGAAGGTGGACTATATGAAGAAGAACGGGGCGTCAGGATTGGAGGAAGACTCATTAACAACCTGCATTATGCAGATGACACAACCTTGCTTGCTGAAAGGGAAGAGGACTTGAAGCACTTACTGATAAAGATCAAAGACCACAGCCTTCAGTATGGATTGCACCTCAGCATAAAGAAAACGAAAATACGAACTGGTGGTAAAAAAGTGGTAAGCATTAAATATAGCTTCAAGTAGAACCAGGGCTAAATGAGCACTAAAAAGAAGAGAGAATGATGCTCCATGCCATTATATTTATTACACAGAAATAAGCCCGTGGGTGACAAATATACTGGAGTTATTTGATCACAGATTTTTAAAATAACTGTGTTATTTGTATTTAAAGAAATATATGAAAAGATGGAGAATTTCATCAGAGAACAGAGAGTAATACAAAATAATTAATTGGAATTCCATAATTGAAATTAGGAACCCAATAGATGGGTGTACCAGTATATTAAAACTAGCAGGGATTAGTGAACTGGAAGATAGGTTAGTAGAAAATATCCAAATTGAAGCACAGAGAAAAACGTATGGAACACAGTTAAAGGAGTATTACAAGAAACATATGGCACATGATGGAAAAATTTGATATTATCTGATTGTCGGTGAAGTGTCAGAAGGAGCAGAGAGAAGGAATGTGGCAGGAGCCATATTTGAAGATACATTAGCTAAGTATTTCCCTGAATTAACAGAAGACATTAAGCCACAGAAGATCTATGAATCTGAAGCATGATAAATACAAACAAAACCACAACTAGTCAAACCACTGAACCAAAACAAAAAATCTGTTGCCGAGTCAATTCCAATTTATAGTGACCCTAGAGCTAAAGGCAAATATAAAACTCTTAAAATCAGCCAGAGTAACAAAAGTATATTATCTTCAAATGATGGACAGCTAACTTTTCAACAGAAATGATGTGATGCAGAGACAACTGAATGGCATCTTTAAAGAGGTGAGAAAACTACCGCAAACTTAAAATTCACACCCAGAAAAAATATTCTTCAAAAATGAAGGTGAAATGGAGACATTTTCATAAAAACAAAAACTTAGAGAGTTAATTGCCAGCAGATATGCACTAAAAAATAATAACAAAGGGGATTCCTCAGGTAGAAGTAAAAAGAATACCAGATGGATGTCCAGAAATGCAAGAAGGAATGAAGAGTACCAGAAAGAAGACATCTAAATTAATATTGACCATTTAAGACAACAATAATAATGATATTCTGTGGTATTTAAAAAGCTCTTCATGTACCCTTTCAGACAACTGGAATAAACATCCATTGTTACTCAAATGTGAAATGTACATTTTTGCCTCTGTGCCTTGGTCTCTCCCTTGGCTATCACTTGAGACCAAGTTTATATAATAACTCCTTCAGGAAGAGTTTACTAAGCATTCCTTCACTGTGTGTCTTCTCCCACCCCTTTAACTTAGCACCATGTTGTCAGGGTCATTTATTCAGAACCTAAACACAGGCAACTTTCTGTATTCTCTATTGTTTTTATTTCACTTTATGTGTTTTGGTTTCTCAAAGAGAATGTAAACTTTAGGCCCTTTCAAAAGTATCTGCTGTATGTTATCTCTACAGTATGTGTTCAATAAATATTTGTTACATAATTAAATCTGTTTATGAGTAAATTAGTAATGAGTAAGCTAATCATTTTTTTTTTTTAGGGCTGAATTTTCCATTCATCCATTAGTTAAGAAATTGTTGTCCTGTGATAAAAAGGGGATAATAAGAGAGAACAAAAAGATACTGAGTGGTTTAAAATCAGAAAAGGGGTGCATCAGGGTTGTATTCTTCCACCATACTTAGTCCATCTGTATGCTGAGCAAATAATCTGAGAACCTGGACTATATAAAGAAAAACACAGCATCAGGATTAGAGGAAAACTAATTAATAATCTACGATACGCAGGTGACACAACCTTGCTTGCTGAAAGTGAAGAGAACAAGAAGCACTTACTGATGAAGGTTAGAGACTACAGCCTTTGGTATGGATTGCACCTCAACGTAAAGAAAACAAAAATCCTCACAGCTGGATCAATAAGTAACATCACGATAAATGGAGAAAATATTGAAGTTGTCATAGATTTCATTTTATTTGGATTTCACAATCAATGCCCATGGAAGCAGCAGTCAAATCAAACGACATATTGCATTGGGCAAATTTGCTGCAGAAGACCTCTTTTAAGTGCTATAAAGCAAAGTTGTCACTTTGAGGACTAAGATGTGCCTAACCCAAGCCATGGTATTTTCAATCGCTTCATATGCATGTGAAAGCTGAACAATAAATAAGGAAGACTGAAGAAGAATTGATGCCTGTGAATTATGGCGTTGGTGAAGAATATTAAATATACCACGGACTGCCAGAAGAACGAACGTATCTGTCTTGAAAGAAGTATAGCCAGAATGCTCCTTAGAAGTGAGGATGGCAAAACTTCGTCTCATGTACTTTGGACATGTTATCAGGTGGGATTGATCCCTGGAGAAGGATATCATGCTCAGTAAAGTAGGGGGTCTTTGAAAATGAGGAAGACCCTCAAGGAAATGGACTGACACAGTGGCTGCAACAATCGACTCAAGCGTAGCAACAATTGTGAGAATGGCGCAGGACTGGACAGTGTTTCGGTCTGTTGTACATGGGGTTCCTATGAGTCAGAACCAATTGACTGCACCTAACAACATCTTGAGATTTGATAAAGGCAACTACTATAAACATATAAAAAAAAAAAAAAAAACCAGTGCCGTTGAGTTGATTCCGACTCATAGCGACCCTATAGGACAGAGTACAACTGCCCCATAGAGTTTCCAAGGAGCGCCTGGCGGATTTGAACTGCCGACCCCTTTGACTGTAAACATACAAGTTTTAATATGTTCTTGGATGAAAGACACATG
Organism: Loxodonta africana; assembly: GCF_030014295.1. Taxonomy (NCBI): domain Eukaryota; kingdom Metazoa; phylum Chordata; class Mammalia; order Proboscidea; family Elephantidae; genus Loxodonta; species Loxodonta africana. Next base: position 28,993,825 of record NC_087359.1, on the reverse strand, counting down.
AGGGAGAGATTGTATGTTCACATTACATCTTTACCCTTTTGAAAAGATTTAATGCCTGTTTAATAAACTCTTTCTTGGTATCACCGTCAAACGTATAAGGCTTGTTGGAATGTATCATAGGTATGGCATTTATTTCATTCTAGTATGTGCTTATCATTGTACTATTCCAGGATGCTAAAGAAATAAAAGGCACAGCCCTTGAACTCTCCAAAGAATATAAAATCTAATTGGGGGCTAAAACATACACACATAAAACAATTTGAGATCAAATCAAAGAAACATCTTAATAACTGCAGGAAAATATGACCCAGTGTAGTCTAAAGCTGCTATAGCTAAGGAAACAAAAAATACGAAATTATCACATGGGATGTGATTATTGGGGAAGGCATCTGAAAAAAAAAGTAAGAATTATGGTTTTGAAGATTAGATGAAAATATATGGAGAAGGTGCATAGATCTTTCTAAGCAGGAGGAAGTACACTCAAAGCACAGAGGTAAAATAGTATGTTATATTCAGGTGGCTATAAACAGACAGGCTTAAGGAATTGAGGGAATGCGTGAAGCTAGAGAGAAGCAGAGGGACAGTTGACATCAAACATGTTTATTTCTGAAATAGTGTGGAATTTTCTTTTCAATAGAAATAACCTTCACTGTCAGCTGCCCAGTTAGGCCCCTTAGTTGATATAATGATAATCCCAGCTTCCTAGGCTATTATTTGAAATAATTTCTGCCATATGAAATGTAATGGGAAAAACACATTGCAAAGTGAATTAGTTTTGAAATGTATTGTATGCTGACATTTGGGAAATTAGGTCCTGGACACAATACATCCTAATTATTTGAGGTGCTTTCCCACCCTGAGAAGACAAATTCACTCCAATAATTCAAAACAAATCTGTATGTTAAATTAGTGTAAAGTTCTGTCCTCTGGCAAGGTTCTTCTCAAAACTTTTGGTCAATATTCAAACCATGGGCAAAGATGATTCCTCACGTAAGTAGTCTATGGTGGTCTGAGCATTCCAGAAGTGCCTCATTCAGACATGTTTCAGTCTAGCTCCTGGCAGTGGCTGCCATCCTAGCCCGAACTTGTGAAGAATCCTGTTATGCCCGTTCTCTAATGTACCCAACTGCTTCAATGCTAGAAATGTCCCTGCTCAGCTTGCCTCCTTCCCGTTTTCTGGAAAAAGCACAGCCACACTGCCTCATGAAGAACAAATGACTTTTCATTTCTCCATTCCCACCCAGCAAATTCCTCTGGCACCACCTGCCCAGGCCTATCTTATCATGAATGTACATTTGCCTCACGCCTTTCTCCTCCTCCAATAAGTTTTTGTGTTGACGACTGTTGGGCTGAGACACAGTAAGTTTGTTTTTGTTTTTGTTAGTTGCCACTGAATTAGCTTTGACTCATGGTGATCCCATGTATAACAGAACAAAAAATTGCCCATTCCTGTGCCATCTTCATAATCGTTGGTGTAATAGAAAGAAAGAAAGAAAATAAAACCACAGAAAATCCTCTGTAGAAAAATGTTGGCCATTGTTTTGGCCATTGATGTGAGCCAAAGTCTCAGACAATATTCTGTGATCCATAGGGCTGTCACTGGCTAATTTTCAGAAGTAGATTGCTAGGCCTTTCTTCTCAGTCTATCTTAGTCTGAAAGCTCTGCTGTACCTGTTCATCATGGGTGACTGTCTTAGTTATCCAGTGCTGCTATAACAGAAATATCACAAGTGGATGGCTTTAGTAAACAAATCTATTCTCTCACAGTCTAGGAGGCTAGAAGTCCAAATTCGAGGTGCTATCTCCAAAGGAAGGCTTTCTTTCTCTGCCACCTCTGAGGGAAGATCCTTATCATCAATCTTCCCCTGGTCTAGGAGCTTCTCAGTGCAGGAATCCCGGGTCCAAAGGTTGCACTCTGCTCCTGGCTCTTCTTACGTGGTAGTAATGAGGTCCTTTTCCTCTCTGCTCGATTCTCTTTTATAGCTCGAAAAAGATGGACTCGAGATACAACCTAATCCTGTAAATTGTGTCCTGCCTCATTAATGTCATAAACCCATTGCTGTCGAGTCGATTCTGACTTATAGCAACCCTATAGGACAGAGTAGAACTGCCCCATAGGGTTTTCAAGGAGCAGCTGGTGGATTTGAACTGCTAACCTTTTGGTTAACAGCCATAACTCACTGTAGCTAGTAACCACCGCGCCACCAGGGCTCCGCTCATTTAGCATCATAGAGGTTAGGATTTATAATACACAGGAAAATTACATCGGATCACAAAATGAAGGACAACCACACAATACTGGGATTCATGGCTAGCCAACTTGACACACATTTCTGTGGGGACACAATACAATCCATAACAGTAACCCTGCTGGTATTTGAAATACCAAATATGCTGGCAGCATAGCTTCCAGCATCAGAGCAACATGCAAGCCATCACAGTATGATAAGTGACAGACGGGCATTGGAAAGTAAGTTCAGCAGTACTGAATCCAGGAGCATAGATCAGAAATGCCGTTTGCGGAAGGGCCTTCTGAGAGATAGCACAAATGTTTCTATATCAGGTCTAAGCCTTCCTTGTTTACTGAACATGTCCAATTTGTGTGCTGAATAGAACAATATGATGAGAAGAATGGAAGACGGACAGGGAGATAATAGGACCTCACGTGAAGATTAGAGAGTGAACCTGGAAATAACTGAGAATGCTGAAGAGGGATAAGGATACGAAAGCAATAGAAAAGGGTCAATAATTTCCACATAAATCAGACCAGAATATAACTTTGATCATTAAATTGATTGAGGCATACACATAACCATGGCTTTACATATAATAAGAATACATGGCTTATATATATAACAACAGTACTTGGCCATGAACCTGTACTTTGGAGTCAGAGAGATCTCAGTTTGAGTCCTGGCTTTACCACTTATAGTGGAATGATCTTGGTTATATTATTTAGCCTCTCTAAGATTTAGTGGAAACCCTGGTGGCGTAGTGGTTAAGTGCTACGGCTGCTATCCAACGGGTTGGCAGTTGGAATCCGCCAGGCGCTCCTTGGAAACTCTATGGGGCAGTTCTACTCTGTCCTATAGGGTCACTGCGGGTTGGAATTGACTCGATGGCACTGGGTTCTGGGTAAGCCTTAGTTTCTTATTTTATAAAATGAAAACGCTAATGGTATCTACCTCTATAGGACTCTTGTGAAGATTAAAAAAAGACAGTATTTATAAAGAGCTTAGCAGTATACCTGGCAAGAAAAAAAAAAAAGTAGTAAACACAAAATAAATGTTAATTTTTATTATTTTTTGAAATTTATGTAAGCCTAATTTCTCTAGAGCAAACTGGTTTATATTCACTAGGAGTGCCTAATTAAAAGAATCTTACACTGAGTCTTTTGGGGCAGCATATTATCACCCTGTAATTGAGCTTTTTGTTACATCTGTATTTTCATTGAGTTAGCTTAAATGCAGTTGTACCTGTAAATATAAATATGCCTCTGATAACACTGAGCAAATATCTTTGTAAAGAATTAGGCACATATTTAGTAAATAATAGAGTTTGCAATTTCACCAAAGCAGATTAGGGGACTACCCCCGATACGTGAACTATGAGCAAATTTATCTAAATATATATATATTACTCATTACAATGCTGCCATCTTATAGACTGGGAAACTGAGGCAGAGTAGTAACTGGCCAGTTTACCTAAAAAGAAAGAAAGAAAAAAATTAAAAGATGGCCAGCATGCCTTTCCTGTCTTCAGCAGGGCTAAGCTGAGGATCTGGTCCGGTTGGCAGGAATTATCAATGGGATAAATTAGTTTGAGCAAGAGAAAGGAAGCGGAATTTAAATATCCCTCAAATCAGAGATAGTAGGGGTCAAGGAGTTGGAGGAAGAATTTTACATTTTCAGGTTCATCCCCAAAACTCTGGCTTGGGCAAGTTTTTCCAATTTGGGTTGCTAAGCTGCTCTTGGAAACAGCTCTCTAGTCCTGCCTACTCAGATCAAAGTCTTGAAAGCATAACTAAAAAGTGCTGGCACAGTTTATCCCAGTCCAGGGCCTGACATAGATGCCAAATTTAGCCTTTGGCAACTTCTTTCTGTTGAAAGTCCCTGGGGACTTGTTTGACCTCCTTTTGGAAAACTGCAAGGGAATTCACTTTTGGACTGTGGCCCAGTAAGTACGGAGTGTCTCAGTAGGCTGCCTAATCCCCTGTTAAGTTAGCAATGATAAAGTGTGCCTGGGCACAGTCAATAGGAAGACACAAGTCCCTGTATGTGGGGTTTGGACCAGGAATTTTCCAGGTAACTCAAGATAATTCCCAACATTAAATATTTTAATCATCTTGACAGGAAATCTTTCAAAAAATATATTGTACATATTCTTGCCTTTTTATAATTCGGCCTTTTTCAACTGATGATAAAAGTGTTACATGGTCACTATGGAAAACTTGGAAAGTATCATTGTCCTTCCCTAGAATTAATCATTGCAACAGTTTGGTGGTTTTCTTCTAGACCGTTTTCTACGTATTTATAAACATAGACACACACACACATATCCATAGTAGTTTTTTTTTTTTTCCAACATAAATGGGATCACACTCTACCTATTGGTCTATCACTTTTCCATTGAACAACATATTCTAGAAATTTTTCCATGTTAGTACATATAAATCTACCTTGTTCTTTTTAATGCCAGCATATCATTCTGTGGTAACAATTCCGCATTGATACATATATCCTATGTTTTGGATTTTTCTTTATGATCAAGAGTGTTGAAATAAGCACATATATATATATACATATATGGAAACCCTGGTGGTGTAGTGGTTAAGTACTACGGCTGCTAACCAAAGGGTCGGCAGTTCAAATCTGCCAGGCGCTCCTTGGAAACTCCATGGGGCAGTTCTACTCTGTCCTATAGGGTTGCTATTGAGTTGGAATTGACTCCAGGGTACCGGGTTTGGTTTTTTGGTTTATGTATATGTATATATATATATATATGCATCTTTGTGCACGTATAAAAGTGGGATAGATTCTAAGAAGCAGAATTATTTTGATTTTTGATACATCTGGAATTTATTTTTTAAACTTTGTATTTTGGAAGAATTTCAAACCTAGAGATAAGTTGTAGGAGTAGCATAATGAACTTCCATATCCTCTTCACCTTGAATTCCCAATGGTTATCATCTCATCACATTTGCTTTGTCTCTTCTGTCTCGCTTCTGCCCATATGTATACTACATATATACTTTTTGTTTCCTGATCCATATAAGTTGCAGATCTCAAGTCCTTATCACTAAATGCCGTGGAGTGTTTTTACTAAAAAACAAGAGCATTCTCCTACATAACCATAGCAAAAGCAACCAAATCAGGAAATAGATACATAAAACCTTGAGTTCATACCAATTTCTCCAGTTCAACATCACAGGATTCATTTCAGCCTTCTCGCTTTCCGTACTTGTAACTCCCTTCTCTGACAGAAAGAAACCTGTTCTCACCATCATCAACATATTTACTCACGTGCTCAATCCCCCTGTATATAACAAATCTCCCTGCCATACTGGCTGCCCCAACCCTGCTGGCTGTCACCGATTCGCTCCAGCTATGCCAGCCACAGCCATATCAGCCTCCACCATGTCAGTTGCTGTCTCTTTAAGCTTTGATCCTGGCCAAACCAGTTGCTGGGAAGAGGAAGTTCATTTATTTACTTTTCCCTGTTATAAGAGATAGATCTCTTGTGCCAACACCTATTCTCAATTATTTGAAATGCAATTGAGAGAACCAATTGTTCCAACACCTATTCTCAATTATTTGAAATACTTCCACATAACGTTTGTGTTGGTAGCTGATGATCTATCATGTCGTTAATCTATTTTTCTATTTGTGAGCCAATACCACAGTAATTACTGAGGTTGTATAGTATGTTTTTCTATCTGGTAGGAAGAGGCCCCTCATTATTCTTTTTTTAAATGTCCTAGCTATTCTTAAGCATGTACACTTCCAGATGAATTTCTGAAAAAGCATGTCGAGATCATTCAAAATCCTATTGTAATTTTGATTAGAATTATATTGAATTTGTACATTATTTGGGTAAAATTGCATCTTTACAATACTGAGCCTTTTCATCAGGGAGCCTGATATGCCTTTTCATTTATTCAGTTCTTTTGTTTTTGTCCATCTAAGTATAGTTTTCTTTTTGTGGGCGTTGCATATATAGCTTGTTTTAATAATTTTGTCTTTAATGTTTTTGTGTCTATTCTTAATGGGATCTTTTTATCCCATTTTCTTTCTGCATATCTTGTACACAGTTGAGATTATCATACAATTTTGTATCCTGTTTTTTAACTTAATATTGTGCCATACAAATTTCCTGACCACTAAAAACAGTTTTCTTAAAATATAGTTTTAAATGGTTAAATAATTGTCCATCAAATATTTATGTTCCGTAATTTATTTAACCAGTTTTTAAGGTTGGTTAATTAGATCGCTTACAATTTTTAAAATGATAAATACTACTGTGATGAACATCTTTGTGCATAAATCTTTGTTCTATTTTGTATTATTCTTTTAAATGTATTCTAATTAACTATACTTTTTCTATCTAATGCAGAATACTCACATTCCTTTAAAGGTCTTGAATAGCACAAAATTAGGGCAAGTTGAAGATATCTTCATGCTTGTTTAAATTTTTAATGTTTTGCTCTTATTCAGTTTGCTTACTCTTACAAACTGGTCCTGCATTCTTCCTGTCACTTAGCCACTTTTGGACATGAAAGTAATAAGATAGGGAATAAACAAATAGCAGTGTCATAACACAAGTTGATTCACTGAGAATCTGCGTGGGAACAGAAAGATTGACCACGCAAGACTGGCCATGATTGGCCATGGCTGGCCATTATTTCCTTGTACATGCAAGTTCTGGTCTTGTATATTTACTTTGTGGTATTCATTTGCACATTTGACTTTTTTGCATTTCTACTCTGTCCTATAGAGTTGCTATGAGTTGGAATAAAATCCTCCACCTCTCCAAAATTTTATTACATGCCATATGGAGCTATTCACATAAAGTTGAGTGTTGCATAACTCAGGGAGTGACAGCATACTGAATGTAATTTAACCTCCTTGATTACTCAGGGTTAACATAGGCATCAGTTTTTAAAATTTCCTCCTCAAGGCCAGTAGAGATATGTAAGGCTGTCCTCCCCTGTGCTAAAGGCACTGTATTGCTGTGGTTTCTGATCATTAAGTCATTTTTCATGTCTTTTTAAATTTCTTTTTTATGTCGTTTTTTAAATCTCCATCCTACTTACACACTTTCAGCTTTCTCTTCTCACTGCTATCTGCATGTCTGCTCGTCATACTCTCTCCCTCTTCTAGTTTACTGCTTTTAATTTTCTATAGGTTTGGAAACCAGATTTCCAGGTCTTTTAAAATTGAATTCAAGTAAAAATAAATAGCCTCTGAGATATGGCGTAGATGAATCTCTAGGAATAATGGGCATGGTCTTTAGAACATGGACTTGTTGATCTTTATCTTGTTTCTGCAGAGGCCTTTTACCATGTCATTTATTTCCTTGGTTCTTTGCTGTGGTCCAAATAGATGAGATCGTCAGATAACCAAGTTCTACATAAATGAAGTGTCATTACAGCTCTTAGATTGGTAACATAACATCAAAATGCTCGTTCCCTTTTCCTCTGCTGAATTCTGATCCTTTACTCTCTTTTGTTCCTTTCACATCATGTCAGGCTGGGTGACTAAACCTAGAGAAATTATGAACTGAGCTTCAAATGAGTGGGATAAGGTCCAATCTAACCTTCATTTACCCTACCTTTTCTTCCGCTCACCCATACTTCTACATATTATTCTTAATAATTAAAATCTGCCTACATTTTACATCAACAGAGCTATAATGCCCTTATTAAAAAAAAATCATTCCTTGTCTAAAGTCTATTTTGATTAAAAAGCATATACCAAATATACACCATTATGTGGAAGAAACCAAAGACAATTCACACCATTCTTCTATATTCTTAACTTTACTTTTATTCATGGCTAATTGATAACGGCTGTGGTACCAAACCATAATTGGGTGGTCATTCCATATGAAGGCCAATCATTCTCCCTTTGCTGCTGATTGCCCCTCATAATATTTATTAACTACCTTGTAACTACTTATATGCCCTGAGTGAAGGGATATGGCTGGTTGAATAAGACCCATACTACAATTGCAACAATGGGCTCAAGCATAACAACGATTGTGAGGATGGTGCAGGACCGGGCAGTGTTTCGTTCTGTTGTACACACGGCTGCTGTGAGTCAGAATCGACTTGATGGCATCCAACAACAACAACACTACTGGAGAATCAACTCAAAGTTCATGTTTTATTAATGGTGGGTGTCTTGGTCATCTAGTGCTGCTATAATAGAAACAGCACAAGTGGATGGCTTTCACAAAGAGAAATTTATTTCTTCACAGCAAATATGCTGAAAGTCCAAATTCAGGATTTCAGCTCCAGGGGAAGGCTTTCTCTTTCTGTCGGTCTTCTCATCAATCTTCCCCCAGGCTAGGAGCTTCTCTGTACAGGGACCCTGGGTCCAAAGGACAAGCTCTGCTGCCGGCACTGCTTTCTTGGTGGTATGAGACCCCCCCGTCTCTCTCCTCGCTTCTTTCTTTTATATCTCAAGAGGTTGCCTCAAGACACAATCCAATCTTGTAGATTGAGTCCTGCCTCACTAACACTACTGCCATCCATCCTCCCTCATTAACTTCATAGAGGCAGGATTTACAAAATCTAGGAAAATCACACAATACCAGAAATCATGACCCAGCCCAACTGATACACACATTTGTGGGGGGACATAATTCAATCCACGACAGGTGGGTCAGTAACATCATCTTTGTATCTGGGCACAATAAATACTCTTGATAATGACAGTGCTGTAATGTACTATCTTTAGCATGTCATTCCTGAAAAAAAAAAAAGTGTCACCTATCAGTGCAAAAGAGGTGGTCATTGATGTTTATGATTTCAACTTTAGAAGGACTATAACTGTCTTAACAGTCACGTGCCTCATAACGTCCATTCAGGCAAGGGCCAATGGCATGTAAGTCTGTGGTCTGGCCCAAGCTGTCTGAGGGATGCCCACAGCCTAACCTGGCAGCTACCTTGCCCCTGCCTCTGGGAGAAGTGCGCACCCGAAACTGCTCCTGAGCACCTAAGGTCGGTAGGTGTCGAGGGGCCAGCCTGGCGGGGTGGCCGAGACCGCTCCCTGCTGACCATTTCCCTGCTGCCCAGGTCATGCCTGCAGCCTCCTCACCATGACCTTCACAGGCTGACACTCACCTGAGGCATTGGCAGAGGGAGCTGCCTGGGAGAAGCTGCATAGAAGCCTGTGTGCCTGGGAGGCTGGCGCCCGGCGGACCCAGGTGTTGGCACAATGTCCAAGTCATATTAACATCCTATTTCACATAATGTATGGTACATGTTAAGCGATGCGTAACTGTAAATTATACAATGTCATTCGTCAGTCATTTTTTTATACATTGAATTGTGACATTTATACATCTGTTGACCAATGTAGTATTTAAGCTCTTGCACAGTGGCACAGTCTGCCAGTTAAGAATTTATTTTTAAGCAGCATCACCATCTTTGGTGTTTGTTTATGCAACATTTGAACACTTAGCCCCTTTTTGGCTATTTTTTCCCACTATTTAAAAATATGAATAAAAATGAGAATACTGACACTAGAAACAAGAAGCATTAAAGCCCATTGCCATCAATTATGACTCATGGCAACTCTATAGGACACAGGAGAACTGCCGATAGGGTTTCCAAGGCTAAAATCTTTACGGAATTTGACTGCCACATCTTTCTCCTGCGGAGTGGCTGGTAGGTTTGAACCACCAACTTTTCAGTTAGCAGCCAAGCACTTAACTACTGCACCACCAGTGCTCCTACTAAATAAAAAGCATAGATTTCCTAAGCTTAATGTGATTGCGCAAAGATGGAGTCATTAGGTGTATACGAAGCAGTAACTCTTAAGTCTCAACCAGGTAGGTGCTAATTGGGACAAAATTAGAGCATTTTGTTATATATATACTATATTCCCTTTCCTTGAGTATTCATTTCCTTCCCTTTCTCATATAAACTCCATCTGTCTATTGGCTATTTCTACTTGGGTGACTTTCTATTACCTTAAATCAGGGGTTCTTACCTGGAGCCCATGGGTAAGTTTCAATTAATATCTCGGGGATATAATAAATGCTAAAAATATATTAAAGATTTTATCTTTTTTAAGAATCACTTTATTGTGGCAAATGTATGTATAAGAAAACTTTTGTTAATTCAATAATTTTTTCACTATAATTCAGCGATATTGACTACATTCATCATATTTACAACCATCATCACTATCCATGTCCAAATTATTCTACCACTATTAACAGAAACTCAGTGCCCCCTAAGTTGACTCCCTCTTGCTCCTACCTGCCACCCCTGGTAATCACTAATAAACTTTATTCTCTATATATTTGCCTATTTCATATAAGTGGAATCTTGAAATATTTGTCCTTTTGTGACTGACATTGCACTCAGCATAATGTTTTCAAGATTCATCCATGGCATAGCATGTATCAAGACTTCATTTCTCTTTATGGCAGAGTAATATTCCATTGTATGCATGTACCACATTTTATCCATTCATTTGTTGATACACATTCAAGTTATTTCCATCTTTTGGCTATTGGGAACAGTGCTGCAGTGAACATTGGTGTACAAGTTTATGTTTGGATTCTTGCTTTCAAATCTTTTAGGTATATACCTAGGATTGGGATTGCTGGGTCATATAGTAGTTGCATGCTTAACTTTTTGAGGAACTGCCAAACTGTTTCCACAGTGGCCACACCATTTTGCATCCTAACAGCGATGGATGAGGGTTCCAATTTGTCAACATCCTCTCCTATGTCTGTTATTTTCTTTCTTTCTTTTTTAAATAATCATAGCCATTCTAGTGGAGGGTGAAATGGTACCTCACAGTGGTTTTCATTTGCATCAACGATTGTATCTTAAAGGAGAGTTGCAATTAGGAATCTAATACTTGTTTCCAGCTTTCTGGGAAGAAAAACACCTTCTCTTCTGATATACAATACATTTAATTTTTGCATAATTAACTTTTGTATATGTTACTAGGAACATATTAAGTAACAAATTAGTTAGGAGTGAGTAGATAATAAACTAGGCATCCACCTATAGGGAGTTTCATATGGAGCTTTATTTACCCTGCTTTTCTAGTCTAAACTCTTCTAATACAGTTTACACTATCAATACTAAATGAGAAACTAATTTGCTCTTTAAACTTTCACCTAAATCACAATTAAAAAAAAAAAAATCAAACACTTATGCTCATCAAAAGACCACCAAAAGAGTAAAAAGAGGACCTATAGTCTGGGAAAAAAATTTGGGCTGCAACATATCCAATAAGGGTCTAATCTCTAAAATTTATAAGATACTGTAATACCTCAACAACAAAAAGACAAATAATCCAATTAAGAAGTGGGCAAAGGATATGAACAGACACTTTACCAAAGAGTGGCTAACAGACACACGAGGAAACGCTAGTGATTACTAGCCGTTAGAGAAATGCAAATAAAAACGACAATATCAGCACCAATCCAAAAAACAGAAAATAACAAATGTTGGAGAGGTTGTGGGGAGATAGGGACTCTTACGCACTGCTGGTGGGAATGTAAAATGCTGCAACCACTTTGGAAAACAATATGGCGTTTCCTTAAAAAAGCTAGAAATAGAAATACCATACGAACCAGCAATCCCACTCCTAGGAATACATCCTAGAGAAGTAAGAGCTGTCACACTTATAGACATATGCACACCCATATTCATTGCGGCACTATTCACAATAGCAAAAAAATGGAAACAACCTAAATGTCCATTAACAGATGAATGGATAAATTATAGTACATACACACAGTGGAATACTATGCAACAATATGGAACAATGATGAATCTGTGAAACATCTGACAACATGGAAGAATCTGGAGGGCATTATGCTGAGTAAAATAAGTCAGTCAGAAAAGGACAAATATTGTACGAAACCTCTATTATAAGAACTCAAGAAAAGGTTTACACACAGAAAAAAGCATTCTTTGATGGTTATCAGGGTGGGAAGGAAAATTAAAAACCAAACCCATTGCCACCAAGTCGAGTCCGACTCATAGTGACTCAATAAGACAGAGTAGAACTGCCCCATAGGGTTTCCAAGGAGTGGCTGGTGGATTTGAACTGCCAAACTTTTGGTTAGCAGCCAAATGCTTAACCACTGTGCCATCAGCACTCTGAGGGAAGGGAACCAACCAAACCAAACCCAGTGCCATCGAGTTGATTACGACTCATAGCGACCCTATAGGACAGAGTAGAACTGCCCCATAGAGTTTCCAAGGAGCGCCTGGTGGATTCAAACTGCCGATCCTTTGGTTAGCAGCCGTAGCACTTAACCACCACACCACCAGGGTTTCCGAGGGAAGGCAGGGGGAGGTGAAATCACTAATTAGATAGTAGACAAGTGTCAACTTCAGTGAAGGAAAGGACAACACACAATATAGGGAAGTCAGCACAACTGGACCAAAGCAAAAGCATAGAAGTTTCCTAGATAAATCCGAACACTTCGAGGAACTGAGTAGCTGGGTCTGGGCCTGGGGAGCATAGTCTCAGGTGACAACTAGGTCAACTGGCATAACACAGTTCATAAAAAAAGGTTCTACATTCCACTTTTTTGGCGAGTAGCTTCTAGGGTCTTAAAAGCTTGTGAGTGGCCCTCTAAGATACATCTATTGGTCTCGTCATCCCACCTGGATAAAGGGGGGGAAAAAAAAAGATGGAAAGAATACACAGAGTCACTGTACCAAAAAGAATTGGTCAACATTCAATCATTTCAGGAGGTAGCATATGATCAAGAACTGATGGTACTGAAGGAAAAGTCCAAGCTGCACTGAAGGCAGTGGGAAAAACAAGGCTTCAGAAACTGATGGAATACCAAGTCAGATGTGTCAACAAACAAATGCAACGCTGGAAGCGTTCAACCATCTATGCCAAGAAATTTGGAAGACAGCTACCTGGCCAACAGACTGTAAGAGATCCATATTTGTGCCCATTCCAAAGAAAGGTGATCCAGTAGAATGCAGAAATTATCGAATAATACCATTAATATCAAACGAAAGTAAAATTTTGCTGAAGATAGTTCAAAAGTGGTTGCAGCACTACATCGACAGGGAACTGCCAGCTATTCAAGACAAATTCAGAAGAGGACATGGAATAAGGGATATCATTGTTGATGTCAGATGAATCTTGGCTGAAAACAGAGAAGAAAGATGTCTGCCTGTGTTTTATTGACTATGCAAAGGTATTCAACTGTGTGCATCATAAGAAATTATGGATAACATTGCGAAGAATAAGAATATTCCAGAATACTTAATTGTGCTCATGTGGAACCTGTACATAGATGAAGAGGCAGTCGTTCAAACAGAACAAGGGGATACTGTGTGGTTTAAAATCAGGAAAGGTGTGGGGCACAGCTGTATCATTTCACCATACTTATTAAATTTGTATGCTGAGCAAATAATTAGAGAAGCTGGACTATATGAAGAAGAATGCAGCATCAGGATTAGAGGAGGACTCATTAACAACTTGTGGTATGCAGATGACACAACCTTGCGGAAAGTGAAGAGGACTTGAAGCACTTACTGATGAAGAACAAAGACTACAGCTTTCGGTATGGATTATACTTCAACATAAAGAAAACAAAAATCCTCACAACTGGACTAATAAGCAAATCACAATAAATGGAGAAAAGATTGAAGTTTCCAAGGATTTCATTTAACTTGGATCCACAATCAACACCCATGAAAGCAGCAATCAAGAAATCAAACAACACATTGCATTGGGCAAATCTGCTGCAAAACACCTCTTTAAAGTGTTAAAAAGCAAAGATGTCACTTTGGGGACTAAGGTGCACCTGACCTAAGCCGTGCTAGTTTCAATTGCCTAATATGCATGTGAAAGCTGGACAATGAATAAGGAAGATCAAAGAAGGACTAAGGCCTTTGAATTATGGTGTTGGCAAAGAATATTGAATATACCATGGACTGTGAGAATGAACAAATCTGTCTAGGGAGAAGTACAACCAGAATGCTCCTTAGAAACAAGAACGGCAAGACTTCATCTCATGTGGTTTGGACATGTCATCATAGGGGCCAGTCCCTGAAAAAGGACATCATGCTCAGTAAAGTAGGGGGTCAGCAAAGAAGAGGATGATCTTCAACGAGATGGACTGACACAGTGGCTGCAATAATGGGCTGAAACACAGCAATGATTGTAAGGATGGTGTAGGACTGGGCAGTTCTGTTGTACACAGGATTGCTATGAGTCAGAACCGACTTGACAGCACCTAACAAGAAATATTGTTTATATATACTATATATCTATACTATATTATATATACTGTATATAAAAAAATGTATATTATATATAGTGTAGATATATAGTATAGATATATATAGAAAATAGATGATATAAACATAGATGCTAGCTGTTGTGTTGAATATGAGAGATATAGCCATGAACAAGGCAGACATGTTCCCTGTCTTCATGGAGCTTAGGGTCTTATGAGTCCGAATTCAGTGAGTAGGAAATCAGAGTAAGTTGAAAGATTTAAATGCTTAATGACATTAAACTGTATTAGCCAGATGTATCCAGTTCTGGAATAAGGATACATCTGCCATAGAGCTGGGCAGGTTGATTCCAAAGGCCAGAGCACACCCTCTACCAGCGATGATGGATACACTCCACTAATGTTTTACCCTCTGACTCCCATTATCTATATTTTAGGGTTACCACCCCCACTTTATTTTGATGCTTTAATTCTTAGGATAGGTAGCTGTTGTTGTTAAGTGCCATCGAGTTGGTTCCGAGTCATAGCGACCCTATGTACCACAGAACAAAACACTGCCTGGTCCTGTGCCATCCTTACAATCGTTATGCTTGAGCCCATTGTTGCAGCCACTGTGTCAATCCATCTCGTTGAGGGTCTTCCTCTTTTCCACTGACCCTGTACTTTACCAAACATGATGTCCTTCTCCAGGGACTGATCCCTCCTGACAACATGTCCAAAGTATGTAAAACGTAGTCTCACCATCCTTGCTTCTAAGGAGCGTTCCGGTTGTACCTCTTCCAAGACAGATTTGTTTGTTCTTTTGGCAGTCCATGGTATACTCAATATTCTTCACCAACATCACAATTTGAACGCATCAATTCTTCTTGAGTCTTCCTTACTCATCGTCCTTATTCATTGCCCATCATCCTAGGCTAGGTAGTACATTCTATTAGCTGCAGCGAAACTCTTCCTCTTCATTTTCTATACAACTATTATAGATCTGGATTGTAATTTGGACTTTGTCCCTCACTGTGGAATCTGGGGTAGGTTTCTTTGAGTTTCAGTGTTTTCATCTACTAAAATGTGGACAATAATTCCAAGCTTATCCAGTTTTTTTTTGAGGATTAGATTTACAACATATGCAAATTTAAATAGTCTGTAGAGATTTGCTATGGGCCAGGTACTTCTATATGTACTAACTCTATTCTCATATATAGCCTAAAAGATAGGGATCATTTTTAATCCCCAATTTGCAGATGAATATCCTGAGATCTAGAAATGCAGAAAAACTTGCTTGAGGTCACACATTTTGTAAATGGTTGGATTGGTATCTAAATGCAGTCAGTCGGGGTCCAGGGTCCTTGCTCTTAACACCTATCCTATATTCCTGCTCCCTGAATATTCATTTTCTTCCCTTTCTCTTATAAACTCCATCTGTCTACTAGCTATTTCCATTTGGGTGACTTAAGTCAGGGGTTCTTACCTGGAGCCCATGGGTGATTTTCAATTAATATCTTTAACTGGTATATTAACCAGGACTCTCATAATATAAGTGGCAGAAACGTAGCTCAAACAAGTTTAAGCAAACAAAAATTTTAATAAAACACGTAGATATCTCCTGGAACTCAAGGGTAGGAATGTGATGGAACCATGGGCTCAAATGCTATTAGAACGTGTTCGCTCCATCTCTCAGTTTTGATCTCTCATTTTCTCTGGCTGTCAATCTGTGTGCATCTGTCTCTGTCTCCTTCTGCATTTGTGCATTCTGTTTCTCAGATACGTGTGTTAGGAAACGTGTCAGCTAATAGCATTCACAGCTTAAGCTCTACAGAGAGATTGACTTGATCCTTTGGATATTTTGGTGTGATGGATTGCGTTTATATGACCTTTCTTGTCATGATTTTGTAACTCCCACCAAAGACTACTGGGACTATGTAGATGAGGTACTTGTGGCATACTGAGGGGATTGGATATCTTGCTAATAATGTAAATAAGGACCATGCAAATAAGGTGTATGGAACCCTAAAGAGGGGATTGGTCAGTTTTGCCATTCCACTATGCTTAAAGGGAGACTAACAGAGAGAGGAGCTGTAACATGGAAGACAGCAAGAGTTGGAGGCATGGGATGGTAGGAATCAAGAGACCTGTGTGAGATGGCTGCAGTGGTGCTTGCCTATCCCCAGAGCTAAGAGGTGTAACACTTGCCCGAGAAGGCCCCACCAGGGTCCGACAGCAGGAAGGCCCCAGCAGGACCCGGTGGCACAGGGCAAGAAGAAGCTGTCCTGATTGAGAAACTGTATCCTGAGTTGTTCCTGTTACTTCCAAGTTGATCCCCATTCCAAGTTGTACTCTGTTACTTCCCTAACAAATCACTGAACTGTAAGCACAGTTTGCGAGTGCTTTTTTTTTTTTATGAGACGTTGCATCAAATCATGGAACCCAAAGATGGAAGGGAGAGTACTAAGGGGAGGAGGAGTAGTTGATGTTAGAGAGATGATGGAGGGGTACAACGTTTTGGAAAAGGTGTACATTTGGGACATCTTTAATCTCCACCTCATAGGAACCAGTTTTGTGCTGATCTTTATGAAAGAAATTATTCATTTAGGTATAAAGTATAAAAATCCCAGGAAGGGCTTTGAGTGGCCCAACTTGTACCAAAAGCCCTCTGAGCAGTCAATCCCACTGTCATTACAAATTCTTTTACATGTATAGGTGTGAATGCCATCTTTTTTTTTTTTTTTCCATTAAGAGAGGATCCATTGGTTCCATTAGATTGTCAATGGAAGGAATCTGTAACTCAAAAGCAATAAAGCACAACTACAAACTCAAACATGTCAAATCCATCTCTCCTTCTATTCCAAACATGCTCACACTGGTACCCCAGTCTTCCAGATGGCGTGGCTTGAGTTGCCTTACTCTATTTTGATTCCTTACTATTCTTCCTCTTCTCTACCCCCTGCATTCATTTATTCAGAAAGTTCTGTTAATTTTTCCTGTGCAATGGCTCTTGCAACTATTCCTTTCTACTCCTACTGACACAATCCTTGACTATTAGGCTGTCATCTTCTTTAGCTCATTAAATCGTAATATCTTCTTAACCAGGTCCTTATCACTTATCTCTTCCTGCTCAAATCCATGTCTCTGTTAGATTAATGTTTTAAACACTAATGTCTTCCTGTCAGCCTTCTCCTCAAAGACTCCATGGTGTCTCCTTTCCTGGGCAGTAAGGAAGACCCTCTGCAGTGTGGTCCTGGCCTACCTTTCTATCCCTTTTGTCTTATTTCCTAATTAGTTAATACTCCTCTGTTGAGCCACATTTGTTGCTCAATGGTCTGTCCTTTAGATTTAAAACATGTCTATTTGTAGCTCACTCCAATGCTTGTTTTTATTAAGAAAGCAACTTATCTCCCAAAGAGGTCCAATCCTTGCCTTAAAAGAGGTTGTTATGCTCATACTTGCCTCTGAACTTTTGTCAGTTTCCCTCCCTTGAATAGTCTTTCCTTCTCCTCTCCATCTACACACCTTACCCATTCTACTTTCTTCAGGAAGGGGCTTTGTACTGTCTCAGTGAAACTTACCTCTCCCATAAACTATTAGAACTTACTGTTTTATTCATGTTGACACTTAAGCCTAGAATGTGCTGTATTAATGTTTAAATGTTTTAAGTCTTTTGTTTCCCAAATAGACTATGAGGTTCCAGAGGCAGGATTTCTCTCAAATTAATTATATATATGATATAATTACAGGTGATATAATATAGATATGTGATATAATTATCACAGCTCTATACCTACAGTAGGCACAAATACTTGTCAAACATTTATACATGTCAATGTAAAAATACATCAGAGTTTGCTTATTCACATTAGAAATGAAGTTCTTGCTTTACAAAAAGAGGAATTTACTATAAGCTTCTTTTAAGTGGTAGCTCCTCTATATCAAAATGCTTTTAAGTGTTAGTCTAGTAATGATTGAATATTCATCAAAAGGCCGAGGTGGGAGTTGGTGAGAAAAATGTTGAAGCCACCAGGTTAAAAAAAAAAAAAAAAAAGAACATAAAACCCATTGCCATTGAGTTGATTCCAACTCATAGCAACCCTAAAGGACAGAGTAGAACTGCCCCATAGGGTTTCCAAAGAGCACATGGTGAATTCGAACTCCTGACTTTTTGGTTAGCAGCCGTAGCTTTTAACCACTGTGCCACCAGGGTTTCCAGGTTAGAAGTCATCAACTGCAGATCAATAGGAAATAACACTATGAAAAAAATTAATGAGAAAAACCTCATTTACGTCAACTTTTCAGAAATACCATCATTGTGTAACATGGTTCATATTTTTAAAAAGTTGTATTTGGTGCTTTCAGTTATATCTTTTATAACATTGTCTGGAGGGTAACCGTTAGAGAACAGTTTAAATCAAAGATCTTAGTGACATATTGCAAAAGGAACTAGGTTTTGAAATTAGTATGTCTGAGTTCATATTGTAGCTTTGCCCCTCAATCAATGTGATCTTGGGCTGGTTATTAACCTATGAGAGTCTCCATCCCCCATCTATAAAACTGAAATAATACCTCACAGGGTGTTTTGAGGGTTAAATGAGGTAGCACATATATAAGGCATTTAGTAAAGTGCTTTTAGCTAGTAGGTAATCAGTCAGTGATGGGTGTTATTACTCTATTCAACAGGGCAAGAGTTGAGGGAAAAGGGTACAAGGTAAGCCTGATGGTTTACTTTACAGACATAGAAGTGCCAAGGGAAAACGTGTGCAGAAGTGAGTACCGTACTGAGAAGGAGCATTTGGGATAGCATACGTGATACTGAAAATGTAAACCTGAGAGGCATAGAGTAATGAGGGACTACTTTACGGACAATTATTTGTAGATCCCTCTTATATGACGTATTTTTCCAAGTTTAAGTTATAGACTAAATTATTACCTTGACCAGAATGGATTCTTAGTATGTAGAAAAACTAGCATTCTTGGAATTTGGGTAATAGCCACAGAAGAGGAAATCAGGGAGAGGAATTAACGGGAGGTGGCAACTCTTCACAACACTGCTTTCTGACCCTACTGTACCCCACCTGCACCTCTGCCAGGGTCAGATTGTTTCTTTCATGAATTAAAGTGTGGCAGCAAATTGCAAGAGTTGATAGTAGAACTATGTGGAAGAGAAATGGCTGAGTAGAAGCATTTTGGATGATCAAAGCAGTGAAGCCAGGAGATCACTCCAGTGAGTACCTACCGGCACTGCCCAGTGTGAAAATGGGATTTGGGAAAGGTCAGCCAAAAGACACAGGGGCTGATCTTTGGAAGCATAATGAAAACAGTGAGTCAGAGTTACCCACTTTATCAGAATGAGAGACCCCGTGGGTCACAGCTATTCTGGCTTACTGTAGGAAAATCTGATAAAGAGCTCTAATTTCCAGGAAAAATGGACTTTCCTTTTATGCATTGTTACTAAGCTTTTGGTACTTCCTACCTGGGGAAAGGAGCCCTGGTACACAGTGGTTAAGAACTTGGCTGCTCACCAAAATGTTGGCAGTTCGAATCCACCAGCTGCTTCTTCGAAACCATACGGGACAGTTCTATTCTGTCCTATGGGGTTGCTGTGAGTCGGAATCGACTTGACAGCAATGGATTTTTTTTTGGTTGGACTTTGGCAAAAGTTGCAAACAAATTTTAAATGAAAAGCTCAGACATGTGACTTCTTAAAAACATGTTTTTACTCGTGGAGATCTGCATAAACATAATATAGCCATGTTTACTGCTGGTAAAAGTGTGTCAAGTCCACATGGCAGAATTAAATCTATCAATATTTCACGATGTTTCACAGTGAGCACCATGATTTCTAGGTGTTGGTACCTGAACTAGTTTGAAACCCAATGCATTACACCTCTGACAGCCAAGGCAAGAATGTTATTAGCCTCAGTGAAATTCACAGGGAAAGGTTTAGATACAAAGTAATCTTTGGGGGAAAAAAGGCCAGGGGAGAATAAAATAGTTTTGAATGTAAAAATAACATAATAATAGCTACTGTTTCCTGAGCACTTATTATATACCAGGCTCTGTTCTAAGTATTTTCCAAACAAAATTCCATTTGATCTTTACAACCATCCTTTAAGTATCATCATCCACACTGGATAGATGATGAAAAGAAGGTTCAGAGAGACTTGCTTTTAAGGTCACACAGTTCTAGGTAAGAGGTGCATGGCACTGATTCAAACCCAGATTTTCTGACTCACGATGATGACATTATAATGCCTCTAGATTTGTGTGTATGTGATTTTTAAAAACTTTCATAATTGAGATACAGTAAAGTGCACACATCTTTTTGCATATGTATATACACACCCTTGTAACCACTTACCAGATCAAATTACTGAACATTTCCAGCAACCCAGAAGGCTCCTTCCCGCCCCCTCAGTCCTCCATAAGCAGACACTGCTCTGCTGTTATCACCATAGCTGAGTTTTAGTTAGATTAATCTTTTTGGAGTTTGTCATGGATTGAATTACGTCCCTCCAAAAATGTGTGTATCAATTTGGCTGGGCCATGATTCTCAGTATTGTGTGATTTTCCTGTGTTGTAAATCCTGCCTCTATGACGTTAATGAGGGAGGATGGGCACAGTTGTGTTAGTGACGTAGGACTCAATCTACAAGATTGGATTGTGTCTTGAGGCAATCTCTTGACATATAAAAGAAAGAAGCAAGCAGAGAGACAGGGGGACCTCATACCATCAAGAAAGCAGTTCTGGGAGCTGAGTCCGTCCTTTGGACCTGGGGTGTGCAGAGAAGCCCCTAGTCTGGGGCAAGATTGATGAGAAGGCCAACAGAGAGAGAAAGCCTTCCCCTGGAGCTGACACCCCTGAATTTGGACTTTTAGCCTACATTAGTGAGAAAATAAACTTCTCTTTGTTAAAGAAACCCACTTGTGGTATTTCTAGCAGCACTAGATAACTAAGACAGAGTTACCAACCAAAGATTCCATATACCAGTCCTTCACCTTATCATTTTAGCTGTAGTATTCAAAGCTTCTCTAGCTCTAATTTTTGAAGCACTCACTGTAGAGACCAATAATTGGATGTGGCTTCATATTCAGTTTCTCATATTCTGAAATTAATACTAATTAAAACAAAACAAACTCAAACTCCTGGATCAAGTGCTCCTGGAGGGGGTTGATTCAAGCCAACCAACCGCTTTACCTTAGAAGCCCCACAGACACAGGTTCCTTGATTGATGTAAGTCAGCGCGACAATTACCAATCAAGAAGGAGCCCTGGTAGTGCAAGTGGTTAAAGCTCTCAACCACTAACAAAAGGTTGGCAGTTAGAAACCGCCAGTGGCTCCACAGGGAAAAAGGTGTGGCAGTCTGCTTCCCCAGAGATTTATAGCCTTGGAAACCCTACTGGGTCGCTATGAGTTGGAATCGACTGGATGGCAGTGGGTGGAGTATTACGGATCAGGAGCTCTGGTGGCATAGTGGTTAAGAGCTCAGCTGCAGTTCGAATCCACCAGCTGCTCCTTGGAGACCCTAGGAGGCAGTTCTACTCTGTGCTACAGGGTCTCTATGAGTCAGAATCTACCAGAGGGCAACAGGTTTGGTTTTTTGGTTTTATTACCAATTATGGTCTCTCATTAGGCAGTGATAGCCATGAAAGGTCGTCTCCAGTTCTGGAGGGGAAGACTGGCCAGGCAGAGAATGTAAAAGTGATTGCTTTGCATCATCTCACAGCACACAAAAAATTTATGTCCCAAATATCTTCTACAGTTGACTTGCTGTTTTATGATACAAGGGAAAAGAATAATAAATGGGAAGAAGACTCAGACGGAGGGTACTGGGGGAATATGACCTAATATCCTTCAATGAAGCCTTAATGGGGTGGCTCTCCGTGCCTTGCAGACTAGCTCTTAAAACCACATTACGTCTTATCCAACTTGGCAGTGACACAAGGAACCTCACAACCTTACTTCAGGCTTTCAAGCTGTGGTTGCTGAATTTTCAGCAATCGTTCTAGATTAACAGTCTCCCTCCTCCCTCTCCATTATTCCTCCTGTCTACCTCACCTCCCACTCCCCTTGCTGGTTTGGTAACTCATTCTGATTCCCACCACACCCAACAGTGGCATTTTGAATCTGTCTACAGATCACAGTTGAGAATCTGGGACAAAATGACTGACACTTGTAGGGCTGTAGGGGTGATATGAGCCTAAAGGGGCTGAAGTAGGGGAAATCTAGAGGAACGTTCTGGCCATCAAAGCGGGAAGACAGGCCTTGAAGTGGTCGCACGTGACAGCAGCAGCCACCTCGAGAGTGACATCACCCCTGTGGGCGGAGCCTAATCATGTAGGGGCCTTGTCTCTATTGAAGGGAGGAGCCCCTTCTCCCTCAAATGCGATCGACCTCACCAGTCAAAGACCCCTGAGGAAACGAGAAATGCCAAGACATCGTGGAACGGTAGAGGCACGGCCCAGTATCTCCACACCCAGGTTTCCGTCTCCACCCTCTCCTCCAGCAGCTCCCCACCCCTCAGCTGGGGCGGGGGCGCGCGCGCTGCACCACGCACGCGCCCCCACGCACGCTCGCTGCCTCCGCGCTCGCGCTCCTCCCCACCCCGGCCCGGAGGGGGCGGGGCTGCGGGCGGCCTCCGAGGGTGCGACGCCCCCGGCGCGGCGGCGGCGCTAGCGAGCGGCCGTCCGGGCGCGGGGCGCAGCGCGCTGTTCCGGCGGGGCTCGCTGGCACAGCTGCCTCGCGCGAGCCGCCCGGCCGGCGGGGAAGCTGCGAGCGCGTCGAGGCCGGCCCAGGGCCCCCGGCGCTGCCTCCCGCCGCGCCCTCCGCGCCTCCTCCGGGCGGCCCCGCCCCCGCGCCCATCCCCCTCGCTCACCTCCCGGCTGCGCGGCGCGCGAGGAGGAGCGAGGCGCCCGCGGCCGCCGCCGCGGCGAGCTGAGGGGAGAGAACCTGCCTCCGCGCCGCCGCTGACAGGAGGACGCTGCGGGCTGCACTCGCCGCACGGGAGGCCCTGCCGCGCCTTTCCGGGGTGCAGACCCGCCGAGGGGCGTCCGAGCGCAGCGAGGTGTTCTGGGAATCACGGGCGGCGCCGGCGGGCGGCCGCGCTCCTCACAGGAGACCCCGGGGGTGGGGGCTGGACACCGACGTGCAGCGAGCCCCTCCGCGCGGCAGGTAAGAGACCCGGGGGAGCAGGGACGTTCACCTCCAGCACCTCAAATTCAGGGAGTGGGGCGGGGCGAGCAGGGAAATGGGAGCATGGGCAGCGAAGTGGCTCCGGTGTCCAGGGCGTGGGGAAGGTTGACTCTGAAGGTGGCATTAAGGGTGGTTTCAGATGGGTCTGGAGCCGGTCACTTCGGTGTCACCGAAGGTGTCGTGGAATTTGGTACCAGGAGAGCCTCTGGATGACGGGGACCCGGGAGGAGATGCGAGGCAGATTACTGAACGTGGTGCAGAACGAGTTGCCAAATGTGCCCCCAGAATGTAGCATCAAAGTAGTTGAAATGTGCCAGGTGAGGCACAGGACAGGTTGGCTGGTGTGGCTGGGAAATTCACGATGGGAATGTTATTAGTGGCATTAATAATCCCTCTGAGAGAGAAGGAGGTGTAGTATAATGAAAGATCAGTAGGGTTCATTGCTAGATATTTTGCCACAGGAAATCGAGAGGAGCTATGATAAGCTATTTGTGAGACAGAGAAATTGCTTCTGGTTGTGAGATGGGAAAGAAAAAGGAGGACTAAAATAACGCCAGGTTTCGCGGTTTACAATTGTAGCTTTTCTGTTTCAGGTGTGGAATGTTTCAAATGATTTTCGGAAAGCATAAACAATGATAATTAATATTAGGAAGAAGATTTGGTGTTTTGGGTGTCTCTGCTTTTCTTCCTCTCTGCTCCTCTTCAGGAAAAGAAAAATAATAATACCTTGAGAGTAATTATGAGTTCAAGATCATTAAGCAAAAGGGAAATATTTTTCGTACATGCCCCTTTCTCCATTTTCACACAGGTGAAGATATCTGGAATGAGGAAAACAAAACAATATGGTGAACAAAAGGGATAAATTTTCAGTCATTTTGAGAGGTTGGAGGCAAAAGCTATCGCAATGGTTAATTATAGAGAATGACAGTAGTGAAATATTCTTGCATGTTCTTGGTGTTGGGATGGCGAAATAAAAAAAAAAAATGAATACAGCAAATGTGGCATAAAAAGCAGCAACATGGATACTGTCAGTGGAGCTTTTCTTGCATTTCCTAGGTAGAAGGATCATCTTAGGAATGTGAGTGCAAAAATAAAATATTAAATTATATATATGTACACACACGTGAAATAATCTACATGGTGCAAAACACTGTGACTTCCATTTGAACATATCTGTGTTTTGAGAGGATTGTCAGAACATCTGGAATTTCAAAAGTAACAAAAGACGGCTTGATGAGCTACTTAATATATCTCGTAGTGTACATATAACGAGTGTCTATATACTATGAAACAAAAGGAAAAATATCTGGATGTATTCACTAGGATATATTTCATTATTGATGAGGTTTTAGTGTTTTTGTTATTCTTGCAGAGAAATTGAATTACTTGCCTGCATATTGTTCTATACTATAATAATTTGCCAGATAATCTGAAAATCATACTGATTGACTTCCTCCGGGTTCCAAATTCGCCCATCAAATAATTTTTTGATTCAAAGGCAAAACTGAATTTTCGTTGGTGATTAATTTTGGATTTTAGTCCCATGTCCCTCACCTTGAGGCTCTGTTGAGACTAAAGAAGAGAGGAGAGGGCCAGAGGAGAATAAAGAACAGTTCTGTTGGGTCTTCCTGTTTTGTTCTGACTGTAAGCCATATGTACTGCCACCCCCTACTGTCTGTAGGAAGAGGTGTCACAGCCCCGCTCTTTTCTTGTTATCACTGCCCCCTTGTGTAAGGGAAGAAAATGATAGCTACACTTCTGAGAACTGCTCTTCTCAGATTTGATAGACTGGTTATATAGATTTATTAATCACCTGTTATCTGTATTCTCTTCAGAATTGCAGGCCTTCAACTCACATTTCAGATTTGACGTCTGTTTTTAGTGGTATCTAATTTTAGTCATTAATTCAAATTGCTAAGAATGTTTTCAGTATGTTCAGGAAGATGGTACAGTATTGTTACTAGTAGTGATAACTCACACTTATATTGTACCTAGTCTTTGCCAGTCCAGGAGAGCAAACACTCATATACTTTCCACCCAGCTTAAGAAATAGAACATTACCTGCCACACTTTTTTAAACAATTGTTTTCTTCTTTTAGCCAAACGGCTTCTGCTATTCTTTTCAACAAAAACTTTACTTATTAGGTTGTGAATCATATATCTCATGTAGCCAAACATACAAATATGTACATGTATATATAACATATATACATTTGTTAATATAAGAATTCAATAAAATCTAATGATTAGGGCTAAAACTTATTCATGATATATGCTTATAAAATTTAGTATATTTAAAAAATTATCATAGTCTCAGATCATGCCCTGTATTTGTGTTGATTTGTAGTTCATTTTAGTATACTTCATTTATAAAACTTACTTTGGTTTGCATCTTTATTGTAAATAAAGATTTACTAACACTGTTAAATATTAGTGGATTATTTACCTTTCCGTCATTGACTCGACTGTCCCATACTAGGTCTCTTTACCTCCCCCTTCCCCCATAAGTATCTTTGCTCTTTCAGTATTTTCTGAATGACTCTGTGTGCATTATTTTGAATGGAGAAGGAAGTAGACCCTAGAATGGAGTAAGTATACCAATTGAGTAGTTCCAAAAGGGGACAATTGGAATAGTTGATATATATTAAATATATGGTAGAACAAGCATGCCTGAAAGAAATGCATCAAAATTCTCTTCTCATATCCTATTACAATAGAATTAAAATTGAACTTCTGAGACACACTGTTCGGGCACACTAGTTGAATTATATTGGATTGTACTTACCCAAGGAACCCTGGTGGTACAGTGGTTAAGCACTTGGCTGCTAACCTAAAGGTTGGTGGTTCACACCCACCAGCCACTCTGCAGAAGAAAGATGTGACAGTCTGCATCCTGTAAAGATTTACAGCTTTGGAAACCCTATGGGGCAATTCTGCTGTTCTGCAAGATTGCTGAGTTAAAATCAACTCATTTGCTGTGGGTTTTGGATTTGGGTACTTACACAGAATCACGTATATTAGCTGGAATATTTTTACTGATGATGATGTTGTTGTTAGTTGCTGTTGAGTTGATTCTGACTCATGACGACCCCATGTGATAAACCTAGATTTCATTTCAAAGAGCTAAAACAAGCTGTTGCAGATAGCCATTTAATATTCATGCACTGGTCTGATCAAGGTAACAACTGTAAAACGGTTTGGCAGCTAGTTTATTTGGGTATTTCTTTTTTTCTCTGTGAATGAGTTGAGGCTCAGCATTGTCATATCTAGTTAATGTGCCTCTAGTCATCAAATACTACTATTATTTGGAGAAAAGGCACTGTATAGATGTCGTTGTTGTTAAGTGCCGTCGACTTGGTTCTGACTTATAGCAACCCTGTATACAACAGAACAAGACATTGCCGG
The DNA here is from genome assembly GCF_030014295.1 of Loxodonta africana. Classification (NCBI taxonomy): domain Eukaryota; kingdom Metazoa; phylum Chordata; class Mammalia; order Proboscidea; family Elephantidae; genus Loxodonta; species Loxodonta africana. Next base: position 28,966,777 of record NC_087359.1, on the reverse strand, counting down.
GTCCTTTGCCGTCTTCACAATCGTTGCTATGTTTGAGCCCCTTGTTGCTGCCACCGTGTCAGCTCATCTTGTTGAGGGTTGTCCTCTCTTTCGCTGACCTTCTACTTTACCAAGAATGATGTCCTTCTCCAGGGACTGATCCTCCTAATAACATGTCCAAAGTATGTGAGATGAAGTTTTGCCATCTTTGCTTCTAAGGAGCATTCTGGCTGTATTACAAATAAAAAGTTTAGACTTTGTTGTAATACCCTGAAAACTGACTGTCAACTGGTTTATTTGAACAGTATCTTTTGTAGTAACTTGTATTAGATGGAGATTATTCACAATTTAAAAAAAAAAAAGGAAAAGATGCGAAGGAAAGTATATGTAGTGATGGAGAGTACATATCCCTAATGAGCCTTTTGAAAAATCTCTGGAGAGGAATAGGTTAAAAGAAGCGCTAAAAGACTTAGAGCTGTATTTTCTCACATAATGGTTCTTTTTTTTTTTTTTTAAAGAGGATGTTTTACTTTGAGTATTTAAGATTCAAGGTAATATAGTTGAAGAACAAGAAGTTTGGGCCTCAGTTTTAAAAGGCTAAAGCAAGTTGAGGATGCAGCAAGTGAAAAAAGTTTCTGGTAGGGAACTGTCTTATTCCAGAAAGCTCTAAATAAGTAATTACAGTACTGCAATTATTTCTGGAAAAAAATTGTGATGTATTTTGTTTTGTTTTTTAATTTTTTGTGTGCTTTAAGTGAAAGTTTACAAACCAAGTCACTCTTCCCTACGAAAACTTATATATACCTTGCTGTATGTTCCTAGTTGCTCTCCTTCTAATGAGACAGCACACTCCTTCCCTCCACCCTGTGTTTTTGTATCCATTCAGCCAGCTTCTGCTACCCCTGCCCTCTCATCTCTTCTCCAGACAGGAGCTGCTCACATAGTCTCATGTGTCTACTTCATCCAAGGAGCTCACTCTTCACCAGTATCATTTTCTATCCCATAGTCCAGTCCAATCCCTGTCTGAAGAGTTGGTTCTGGGAATGGTTCCTGTCTTGGGCTAACAGAAGGTCTGGGGACCATACCTCTGGGGTCCTTCTAGTCTCAGTCGGACCATTAAGTCTGGTCTTTTTACAAGAATTTGGGATCTGCATCCCACTGCTCTCCTGTTCCCTCAGGGGTTCTCTGTTGTGTTCCCTGTCAGGGCAGTCCTCAGTTGTAGCTGGGTACCATCTAGTTCTTCTGGTCTCAGGGTGGTGTAGTCTCTGGTTTATGTGGCTCCTTCTGTTTCTTGGGCTCATGGTTATCTTGTGTCTTTGGTGTTCTTCATTATCGTTTGCTCCAGGTGGGTTGAGACCAATTGATGTGGTGTATTTTATTAAAAAAAAAAAAAAAAAAACCTTTACGAATCATGTGAAAGCTGTGCCTGTGGATGTTGTAAGTGTCAGATAAGTTGCTTTTGTAGGGCCACACATTATGAAAATATCTTGTGTTCAGTTTATGTTTGCACTTGAGTAGTTGAAAGTAAACATGACTAAGTTTAAGAGGCAAAAGAATTAATCTGATGTTACTCTTAATCATGCCCTTTCTGCCTTTATGTAGTGCATGATGTATGTTGTTAGTTGCTGACTCATGACAAATCATGTGATATATACCACCTCTGATATTACTGTTTATCAGAACTTGGGGGTTTCTCATGTCAGTCATGTAAACTGAGTAGTTGCATTACAGTGGATGATCGGGTTGGTGTGTTTTTTTAAGAATCCAGTTGCCCAGTAGACATTTTTACTGCTTATATCAAATTTATGGATATCTCCATATTGCTGCCAGAGTGATCTTTCTAACACAATCGTCTGACCATTGGCACTCTTTTCTTCAGAATCTTCCAGTGGCTTCTCATTACTTAATGGATAAAATAAAAACTTGTTAGCAAAGTATAGAAGGTCTTCATGATCTGATCCCTACTTACTCTTTAGACTCATTGCCTGCCACTTTCTTCTTCAGAGTTATACTTCACACAGTACTGAACTACTTGTGGTCCCTTGAATATGTAATATTCTCTTACCTGCCCATGCCTTTATATATGGAATTCCCTCTGCATAGAATACTCTTCGCCTCTCCTTTGTTCTCAGGGCAAACTGGTACTCAGCCTTTATGTCTTGGTCCTTGAGTGAAGGTTTTGCTTACTCCCCAAGGTGGACTTGGACATGCCATTCCTTATTCTCCCATTCATCTGGTAAAAATGAACATTATCATAGTTATCACATCATATTTTAATTATGTCTGTCTCATCATTAGCCTGTGAGCTCCTTGAAAGCAGGCACTATGGCTTTTCATCTTTTATTTTTAGCATCAGTATAACCTAAAAAAACCCGAACCCACTGCCATCCAGTTGATTCCAACTCATAGCAACCCTATTGAACAGAGTAGAGCTGCCCCATGGGTTTTCCAAGGCTTTAAATCTTTACAGGAGTAGACTGCCACATCTCTCTCCCATGGAGTGGCTGGTGGATTCGAACTGTGAACCTTTTGGTTAGCAGCTGAGTGCTTTAACCACTGCACCACCAGGGCTGTTTACATCAGTATAGTTAGTACATAATATGTGCTCTTTATTTATTGAGTAAAGATTGTTGAAAACTCTATCGGTTATGCCTTTGAAACCTCATCTGTTAGTGAGTTAGAGGAAACTTCAGGTATCAGGAGGTACGTAGAGAAATATAGATATATACATATACCATCTAAAATATCATTCAGAGTAATCCTGGACTGTAATTAAAACTGACCCAAAAGATGAACCAGATTTTGTTCAGTTTTTTTTTGTTCTTTTTTCTTTGGGTTTTATTTCTTCTAAGACTGATTTGTTCGTTCTTTTGGCAGTCCATGGTGTATATTCAGTATTCTTCGCCAGCACTGCAATTAAAATCCATCAATTCTTCTGTCTTCTTTTTTCGTTGTCCAGCTTTCGCATACGTATGAGGTGACTGAAAAGACCATGGCTTGAGTCAGATGCACCTTAGTCATCAAAGTGACATCTTTGCTTTTTAAAACTTATCTTTTTTAGGTTTCTGGGGATGAGGAGAGGAAGATTAGGAGGCTCACTACCTACTAGGTTGCTGCCCGTCCCTTTCTCTGTGTAAACTTTAGCCAGTCACTTAATTACTCAGGTTTCAGTTTCCTCAAATGTAAAGTCAAAGTAATCATTTATGCTTCCTAGTGTTGTGGGAATTTAATGAAAGAATATATTTGAGAGCATTTTTAACTTTCAAAATATTATACAAACATGAATTATTTTCATTATATATTACAGGGGTTGGTAAATTACAGCCATGGGTTAAATACAACCCACCATCTATTTTTGTATGACCTGCAAGCTAAGAAAGGTTTTTACATTTGTAAATGTTTGAAAAAAAAATCAAGAGAAGAATAATACTTTGTGACATGTGAAAATTATATAAAATTCAAATTTCAGTGTCCGTAAATAAAGCTTTATTGGAACATAGCCTTGCTCATTTGTTTATTTGCTATGGCTCTTTTCGGGTACAATGGCAGAGTTTAATAGTTGCAACAAGATGACCATATGGCCTACAAAGCCTAAATATTTGCTATTTGGCCTTTTACAGAAAAAGTTTGTCAGTCCTTGGTCTATTATATAGTCTGTGTCCATTAAGTGTTAATGTAATGAGTTGGAGATACACCAGCTATGTCTGTTGAAGGCCTTTGAAGGGAGTAATTGCTTATGTTTATTTATTGAGAAAAGATTGGCCACTTTGTTCTAGTACTGATGTATATGATAGGACCCAACTGTACCTCCTTATGATACCCATATTATATGTAACTATGAAGAAGTTTATGATAAAGTGTTATTAGAGTCTATTCTTTTTTATTTTTTTTTTTTTTAAAGAATAGATATCCTAAGTGGAGTAGTTTAGAGCACAGCATGAATGAGAATATTTTTCTTTTTTTGTTCAGGTCCCAGTCTCCCAATATCTGGAATATCTGGAAGGTTTGAGGTTCAGACCCACCCAGAGACATCTCGGAAGAAAGGCCTGGCGATCTGCTTTTAAAAGACACACAAAATCAAGTTTTTTTCATTGTTATGTGAAGTTACTTTAAAAAAAAAATAAACTTGATTTTGTACATTAGTTTACTGTTCAGACATCTTGTGCATCTTTCAGAAGCAGATCACCAGGCATTTCTTCCAAGGTGCCTCTGGGTTGTTGGTCTGAATCTTGAACCCTTCCAATTAGCGGTTGAGTGGTTAACAGTTTGTGCTACCCAGGGACTCCCACCTTGTGTGTAAGATAGTACTGTAAGAGTTGAGCTGGATTAGTTTTATTAGAAAAACTAACCCAAAACCTAGGGGATTTTTATTCAGTCTATTAACTTATTCATTCACTTAAATATTTATTGACCACCTACTATGTGTAAGTAGTTACTTCTGCTATTATAGTTTTTCAGTAGAAGGTGGACGTTTTATATTTTTCCTAAAATAGAAGTTAACATTGTAATTCAGAATTCTATGACTTCTACCTCTGGGAAAAATGTAGTGTGGTATTAAAGTTTGTCAGTTTCCTAAATTTCCGCTGGCCAGGGACAATGTTGATCATTTTTAATATGTGTGTTTTTGGTGGGGGGGGGGTCGGGGGGCAAAGGTATGAAAAGGAAAGCAGTGGTTTATAGATTACTTTCTATTATTATCAGCAAGTTTTGCAGACACAGCATTCACAGAGAAAAGTTGTTGTTGTTAGGTGCCGTTGAGTCAGTTCTGACTCATAGCAATCCTACGTACAATAGAACAAAACACTGGCCGGTCCTGCACCATCCTCACAATTGTCGTTATGCTTGATCCGATTGTTGCAGCCACTCTGTCAATCCATCTTGTTGAGGGTCTTCCTCTTTTTCACTGGCCCTCTACCAGGCATGATGTCCTTCTCCCGGGACTGGTCCCCCCTGATAACATGTCCAAAGTGTGTGAGATGTAGTCTTGCCATCCTTGCTTCTAAGGAACATTCTGGTTGTACTTCTTCCAAGACAGATTTATTTGTTCTTTTGGCAGTCCTTGGTATATTCAATATGATGCAGTTGAAAACCCCATGGCTTGGATCTGGTGCACCTTAGTCTTCAAGGTGACATCTTTGCTTTTCAACACTTTAAAGATGTCTTTTGCAGCATATTTGCCCAGTGCGTCTTTTGATTTCTTGACTGCTGCTTCCATGGGTGTTGATTGTGGATCCAAGCAAAATAAAATCCTTGACAACTTCCATCTTTTTTCCATTCATCATGATGTTGCTTATTGGTCCAGTTGTGAGGATTTTTGTTTTCTTTATGTTGAGGTGTAATCCATACTGAAGGCTGTGGTCTTTGATCTTCATCATTAAGTGCTTCAAGTCCTACTGACAGCAAACAAGGTTGTGTCATCTGCATAACGCAGGTTGTTAATGAGTCTTCCTCCAGTCCTGATCCCGTGTTCTTCATGTAGTCCAATTTCTTGGGTTCTTTGTTCAGCATACAGATAGAATAAGTGTGGTGAAAGGATACTACCATGACAACACCTTTCCTGACTTTAAATGACACAGAAAGTAGAAAGCAGTAATAATGGAAAACTTTTGTTATTCCAAATAGATAACTTTGGAACAGGTAGCTATGATGCTTTCCTTGATAATGCAGACATTATCATAGTGATGATATGTCTCATTATAGAGACTGACAACTTGAAGAAATATGGCACCTGTTTTTTATTGCCATGGAAACTTCCTATGGATCCAGCCTTATAAGTAGATTATAGTTATTAAACTGGGAAATGGGAGTAGGTTTGCTACTGTTGTTAGTCACTGTTGAATTGGCTCCCATTCATGGCAATTTTACGTATAACAGAACAAAACATTGCCTGGTCCTGCATCATCTTCATGATCTTTGATATGTTTGAGTCCATTGTGGTTATTGTGTCACTCCATCTCATTGAGGGTTTCCCTCATTTTTGTTGACCCTCTACTTTACCAAACATGATGTCCTTTTCTAGCCATTGCTCTTTCCTGACGACATGTCCAAAATAAATAAGACAAACTTGCCGTACTCACTGTTAAGGAGCATTCTGGTTTTATTTCTTCTACGATTGATTTGTTCACTTTTCTCGCAGTCCATGGTATATATTCAGGGTTCTTTGCCAACACCACAATTAAAGTGCGTCAATTCTTCTCCTGTTTTCTTTTTTCACTGTCCAACTTTCACATACATATGAGGCAATCGAAAAGACCGTGGCTTGGCTCAGATGCACTTTAGTCATCAAACTAACATCTTTGTTTTTTAAAACTTTAAACACATTTGCCCAATGCAATATGTCATTTGCTTTCTTGACTGCTGCTTCCATGGGCGTTGATTGTTGATCCAAGTAGATGAAATCATTGACAACTTCATTTTTTTTTTCCTGCATTTATCATGATGTTGATTATTTGGTTGTGAGGATTTTTGTTTTCTTAACGTTCAGGTGTAATCCATACTGAAAGCTATATCTTTTACCTTCATCAGTAAGGGCTTCAAGTCATCTTCATTTCTGGTAGGCAAGGTTGTGTCTTCTGCATATTGTAGATTGTTAATGAGTCTTCCTCCAATCCTGATGCCTAAATGAAAGAGGTCTTTTCTTATGCCTCTGTTCCTAATCTTTTGTTGGGGTCTCACAGTTTCTAGCTCTAGTTGCTGAAATTTGATAAGGCAAAGCTAATCAGGCCATGGAAGCTCAATGGGTATTCTTTGTACTCTAGAATTTTACTTCTGCTCATATTCCGTGGAATCCTGTAGGACTTCCTGGGATTGTGAATTAGGGTGAGTGAAGGCTTATTAAAACAAATAAACAGCCAAGCAACCAGCTACATATACCCAAATCCTGCTTCAACATCAGAGAATCTCAGCTCTTCTTGTTAGAGCTTTAAGGAGGGAGAGAGACTTTCTTTGGAGGTTGTCATTCAGGCAGATATTCCTATATTATAGGATGACAATACTGCTGTTCAGTTGTAAGAAGCGTTTGAAATTTTGCAATAGCAAGACCCATTGTATAATGGAAAGAACATGAATTTATGAGTTTTTGAATCATGAAAATGGGTTTGAATTACTGCTCTCACTTACTAACTGTGAAAACTCTTAGGTTTTACCATTTTTTAGAGTTAATTTTTTTTCTATAAAAAATAGAAGTCTCCATTCACAACCCCCTTGCTTTTTAAATTCTACTTGCCTCACTAGTGGTGGTGGTGGTTGTTGTTGGGTGTTGCTGAGTTGATTCCAGCTGATAGCAACCTCATGTGACAGAGTAGAACCACCCCATTGAGTTTTTTAATGGAAGCAGATCGCCAGGTCTCTCCCACGGAGATGCTGAGTGGGTTCAAACTGGCCAACCTTTCAGCAGCCGAACGCTTAGCCAATGCGCCGCCAGGGCTGCTTTTCTCTAGTGGTGACCTTAGTTAATCTTTTGGTGTTACCTTTCATATCTTTCTCTATGTAGTTGCGTAAATGTACATATATAAATACATATTTTGTATCTTATACATAAATGGATTACACTACATGTGTTCTGTATCTTGCTTTTGTCTCCTAATATGTTTGAGTCTTTTTACAGGTCCATATATATAGTACTATTGCATTATTTTGAACTCAAACAGCACTTGTAGTGCTCATCTTTGTAGGATTGTGTGTGTGTGTGTGTGTGTGTGTGTGTGTGTGTTTAGGGTAGATTTCTAGAAGTAAAGCTGCTGACTCAGAGAGTATCTGTACTTAAAAAAAAAAAAAGGTATATACTACCAAATTGTGCCTTTTCCTAAAATGCCTATTCCAGTGTACATGGCCACCAATTGTGTAAGAGAACCTATTACTTTTTCATCCTTATCTACAGTAAATGTTATGGGTTTTAATTTTGTCAACTTGTTGGATCAAAAATCATCTTTTTTAATTTGCCTTTTCCTAATTTCTAGAAAAGTTGAGTACCTATCCATATATATGTGGTCATGTATATTTTCTGTTCTATGAATTGTTTGGATGCTTGGCCCGTGGGTTTTTTTTTTTCCTTGTGCTTTAAATGAAAGTTTACAGTTCAAGTTAGTTACTCATACAAAAATTTATACACACATTGTTACGTGACCCTAGTTGCACTTCCTATAATGTGACAGCACACTCCTCCTTTCCACCTTGGGTTTCCTGTGTCCATTGAGCCAGCTCCTGTCCCTTTTTGCCTTCTCGTCTCACCTCCGGACAGGAGCTGCCCATCTTGAGTTAAGGGGCACTGTCTTCACAAGTATCGTTTTATGTCTTATAGTCCAGTCTAATCTTTGTCTGAAGAGTTGGCTTTGGGAATGGTTTCAGTTCTGGGCTAACAGAGAGTCCGGGGGCCGTGTCTTCTGGGGTCCCTCCAGTCTCAGTCAGACCATTAAGTCTGGTCTTTTTACTAGAATTTGAGTTCTGCACCCCACTTTTCTCCTGCTCCATCAGAGACCCTCTGTTGTGTTTCGTGTCAGGGCAGTCATCTAGTTCTTTTGGTCTCAGGCTGATGGAGTCTCTGGCTTATGTGACCCTTTCTGTCTCTTGGGCTAATATTTTCCTTGTGTCTTTGGTGTTCTTCATTCTCCTTTGCTCCAGGTGGGCTGGGACCAGTTGATGCATTTTAGATGGTCACTTGCTTGCTATTAAGACCCCAGATGCCACTCAGCAAAGTGGGATAAGAATGTTTTCTTGATAAACTTTGTTATGCCTTTTGACCTAGATGGCCCTGGAAGCCATGGTCCCCAGACCCCTGCCCTTGCTACTGTGTCCCTCAAAGTGTTTGGTTCTATTCAGGAAACTTCTTAGCTTTTGGTTTAGTCCAGTTGTGCTGACTTCCCCTGTATTGTGTGTTGTCCTTCCCTTCACCTAAGATTTGGCCCATGTTTTTGTTATGTTGATGGTCTTTTTTTTTTTTCCTTTTGATTTGTAGGAGCTCTTTGTATAGAGATTAATCCTTTATTGTTTTAGTTGCACATATTTTCTCTTGATCATTTGCTCATAAGATCATCTGATCTTATGGAGTTTTCCATTTTTTTATGTTCAAATTTGTAACCTTTTCCTTCATGGCTTCTGGATTTTGCATCTTTCTTAGGATGCCCTTCCACTTTAGATTTTAAAATAGTTTATATTTTCTTGTAAGGTTTATCTAATTTTTTTTTTTTAAGTTTAATTTCCTCAACTATCACCTGCAGCAGTGTTTAGTGATTCTTCATTTTAATCCTCTTGATAAATGCCCAGAAACTGAAAATTTTACCAGAAGGAAAAACTAAATTTTCATGTGCTATGTAAGTACATGTAGAATAATTGTTTTTAATATTGTAAATGCATGTGAGGTTTCCCTTGAAAAAATTGTAGAGAAAATAGGATTTTAGTGGATCTTGCAGGTCTCACAAGGAGAAGGAAAAGTGGAATGTTAAAAAGGAGGGCTGGGGTAATTTGTAAAGGAGAAAATTTAAAGGTGATAATAAAACATTTTTTTTTTAGGTGGCAGGAAGGGAGTGGGCAGGGTGTAGGTGAGTGGGGTTTAAAGTTGTAAACGAATTAACTTAAACATTGCCCTTAAAGCTTTGCCCCTGTATCTTTTGCCTTTCTTTAATCCCTGATTTTATTTTCTGATTCTGTTTTGATCTGTCCTCATCCTTTCTCTACCCCTTTCCCTGATTATTTCCTGTCTATTCTAACTGCTTTGTTTCATATTATACTTTGTTCTCATCTATATTCTGATTCAGAAAATTATCTTAATAGTCTCTCTTAACTCATTTTGTAGTTTATTTCATTCTTTTGAGGTCAGAGTTTTGAGTTATTTAAAAAAAAAAAAAACTTTTTCTTACTCTTGATCTGTCATTAACTCTTCATTTAAAATTTTACTTCACCCAAGATCCTTAGTTCTAGTTTTTCGTTTGTTTGCCGCTGTTTTATTTTACCTTTATTTTCTATCTTATCTTTAACAACTCTGTCTTGAATTCATATAGTTCCTTCCACAGCGTTTAGGACATTAGCTTGCACATTGTGGTGTACACTATAAATATGAGTGATTGAAATATAAGTTGTAATAATAGATTTTTGACCTAGTTGTGTTTTTTTTCCTTCTATCTCCTCACAGACACCTATCTTTCTTTTTTTAAATAATGTGTTTTCAGTGCAAGTTTATAGGTTCCCATTTAGTAGTTTATACATAAATTGTTCAGTGACATTGGTTCCATTCTTCACAATGTGTCAACATTCTCATTATTTTTGTTCTGGTTGTTTCATTTCCAGTAATCTAGTTTCCCTGCCTTGCCCTCTTGTCTTTGCTTTAAAGTAATTGTTGACTGTTTGATCTGATATAGATGATTTTTTGAAGGAGTGTAGTACTCGTGGGTGATATTCTTTATTTTGTGAGCCACTCTGTTATTTAGGTGAAAGATGACCCCAGGGGATAGCCGTGGTTCAAGATTTGAAGAGTATCTCAGGGCAATATTCTTGGGGAGTCCTCTAGTCTCAACTGGTCCAGTAAGTCTGGACTTCTAAGGGTTTGAGTTCTGTTCCATATTTTTTTTTATCCCCGTCTATCAGGATCCATCAATCGTGGTTCTGATCAGAACAATCAGTAGTGGTCCAGGCACCATCTAATTCTTCTGGTCCCAGGGTAGATGAGTCTGTGGTTTGTGTGTACAGTCCTGTAGACTAATTTCTTCTTTGAGTCTTGGGTTTCCTTCTTTTTCTTTTGCTCCAGATGGGTAGGGACCAATAGTTGTATCTTAGATGGCCGCTTGCAAGCTTTTAAGACCCCAGACACTACTCACACCAAACTGGGATGTGGAACATAAACATTATGAACTATATTTTGCCAGTTGACCAAGTTGTCCCACAAGACTATGAAGGATCCCTTTCTTGATTAAGGTTATTCATTCTTTAATCCACTACTGATAGAATCAATGCTATGGCAATGGATTTTTTTGGTATAGCGTTGCTATGAGTTGGAATTGACTCAACAGGAATGGGGTTTTTTTGAGGGGGGGGATGTACTCTGGTCAGAATTGTCATTATTACCCAGTTATTATGATGCTTCAAATCATGTGATTTCATCTATATGCACTACCAGCACACACTGTTTTTGTTGCTGTTGGTGTTTTTATAGTCGCTGATTTCATCAAAGTTTCATGTGTTTTAGCTACAGTATTGTACTAATTAGCATGGGGGTGGTAGTTACCACACTGGGTGACACCAACCCTACTGACCCCACTGCCTGCAAGTTAGATGGTATTATAGTCATTGCAAGAGCTGAAGGTCAGAGAGGCTAAGTAACTTGTCCAGAGTATACAGCTAGTAGTTGATAGAGCCAGAACATGAACATAGGTTAATCTGTGTTCAAAGCCCATGCCCTTTCCATTTCATTTCATAATTTCTTTATATTGTTCATTTAACAGCCCTATTTAAGTAAAGATTTCGTATAAGTAATATAAAAAAATGAATATCATTATAATGAGTACCAGAGGGCTCCTGGTGCTTGGTCTTTTGGATATATAAAAATGATGGGACTCTTTGTTGGGCCAGAATCAAGAAAAATTGTGAATGTGGTGAATAACTTTGTTGGAGATCTGTTCAGGTTAGAATATTATCGCAAGCATCTTACACATTGCTTAAACTAGAATGTAATGAAGATTAACTTAACCTGGAGAATGTCATAAAGGAGATCATTCCAGGTTTCTTTTTACTGAGTTGGCTGCACCTCAAAGCAGTTGTTGCTGTGCCTTCATACACCACTTCATGAGAAGCGTTCTGTGGTTTATAATCACCACAAGCCTAAACATTACTATTCCTTAGCATGTTTCATCGGAAAATGTAATATATCAAACTATAAAGCATTACCAACCCAACGTTTTGGTAAAAGTTTTTATTAAGACTAAATTTGCCTTCAGATTAGCAGAATATTCCTCATTTTGCTTCATCTCCTTTAAATTTTTTATTTGCACATACAGGCCCTTCAGGCCCTTCCTGCCCTTGTTTGGGCCCCCCCTTTTTTTTTTTTTCCTTTGTAGTCTTACTGATAACTACTAGTTCAAACGTATTTATGTAGCTTACTTATAAACATACCAAAGAATTTGTAATAAGATATGTAGAGATGGGGATACTTCAATAAGTTAAAAAATATTACTTTTATCAGGAGAAAAACCTTAGAACTCTTCTCCTTATCCCAGCTGCCAGGGTTCACATCCCATGGATCCAGTGGTCATAGTTTACTTGGGGAAGGAAGGTTTACATTAAAGAGTAGAGGAAATTTCTCTCTCTCTCCCAGTCAGGGGCTTTGAAGATCAGATAGCTGAACTAAATTTTCATTCAAACACTTATTGAATGTTACATTCCAGACAATGCTGAAGATATGAAGATAAACTTAAAAATATTATCTCAGAATAAATAGGGAGGAAGTGATTAAAAGCACAAGTGCTGAATCTGAGCTCAGATTCTGACTCCTTTTATTTGCTAGATGTATGATTTGGGACAAGTTGTTTGACCCCTTGAAGCCTCATTTTCTTATGAAAAAGACTCATTTCTTAGGATTTTTGGGTTAAATGAAAAAAGGCATATAAAATGTTTAGCACAGTTTTTGTCATGTAGTATTTCAGTAACTGTTACCTCTTATTGTGATGATGATGAAGATGATGAAGATGTAGTGGGGAGTAAATACACGATACAGTAGAGAGCAAAAGAAAAAAACCCTTGCTGTCCAGTAGATTTTGGCTCATAGTGACCTTGTGGGACAGAGTAGAACTGCCCCATAGGGTTTCCAAGGAGTGACTGGTGGATTTGAACTGTGACCTTTTGGTTAGCAGCCGAGCTCTTAACCACTACGGCACCAGGGCTCCACTGGAGAGCAATTGAGGATTTTTTTTTTTAAGCAGGGGAACGAAACAGAAATTAAAGAAGTAACACGACTAAAAAGGCATTTTGGAAGATTAATATTCTCCATAATTTATAGCCGAGGCAGTAAATCTCTGCCAAACACAATCCTCTTGATTCACGTGTGATGCTTTTGCTTGATGAGAGTAATATTCTTGAAAGATAAGGAGTAAATATCTGGGAAATTGGATTACTCTGTTCTCAGGATGTCTTATACTGGACCTACTTTCTTGCTCTAGTTACCCTTTTTTGGGTAGATTTTCTTCAGCATCTATGCTTTGCTCCAGTTACGTGAGATTTTCATTGATTGTATGTTGGGAACGGTTAATGGTATTCATGTGTAAGAATGGCTTAGGAAGTTTAAATGCAGTAGATAATGTAGTGAGACTGAATTAAGGCATAGTAACAATTGCTTTGAGTTGCAGCCAGAAATAGGCAAATCATGAGTTTGAAGGAAAATTAAGTAAGTAAGGGAAGAAAAAATGTGGTGGTATACCATTTGTTGTTGTCGTTAGCTGCTGTGGAGTCAGGTTCCTGACTCATGGTGACCCCATGTACAGCGTAATGGAACGGAGTAAAATGCTGCCTGATCTTACGCCATCCGCAGGATCAGTTGTAGATATAACTGTTGTGATCCGCAGGGTTTTCATGGGCTGATTTTTGGAAGTAGATCGCCAGGCCTTTCTTCCTCTCCATCTTAGTCTGGGAACACTGTGGAAACCTGTTCAGCACTGACAGTCTGGCGGTAGCTGCACATGAGGTGCATTGACTGGAAATTGAACATTGGGCAAGAATTGAACCCAGGCCTCCCTTCTGGAAGATGAGAATTCTACTAATTAAGCTATACAATTAAAACCAAACTCATTGCCGACGAGTTGATTCCAGCTCTTAGTGACTCTATAGGACAGAGTAGAACTGCTCCACAGGGTTTTCAAGGAGCAGCTAGTAGATTCAAACTGCTGACCTTTTGGTTAGTAACCAAGTTCTTAACCACTGGGCCACCAGGGCTGCACTATACAATTAGGGCTACAGAATTACAGCAAAAAAATAAGATAATCCTTTTTGACTATGGCTTAGGTACCCTAGATTTTCAAAATCAGCACTCAGGGACAGCTCTGAAGCTTCTTTCAGAAGACAAAGCCAGCTCTAGCTCCGGTGTTTCAGCATGCCCAGGAACTGAGTATAGTGATAGAAGGAAGCAAGATTAATACTCCACTTTCCCTCACGCTGGAGAAAAGGAATCATGGTTTTTGTGTAAACTTTTCCTCGAACTTTATCTCAGGGATGCTGCAGCACGATGGATCGCTTTTATATGGCCTGTCTTGTCGTCATCTTGTAACTCCCACCCAAGTGATTGGGTGGGACTCTACATATAAGGTAATTGTGGCCGACCAAGGGGATTGGATAGCTTGCTAATAATGCAAATAAAGTCCATGGCATGCGTGTGGAGGTGGGACCATGCAAACAAGATCTGTGGAACCCTAACAAAGGAATTGGTCAGTTTTACTATCCCACGGCTTGAAATTGGTTAGTTTTGCCACCTCAGAGATGGGAAGGAGAGGATTTCACCATCACCGAGGAAGAAGAGCCAAGAGAGCAGTGCTTCTTTTGGACCCAGGATGCCCGAGCTGAGAAGCCCCTGGAACCAGGAGACCGAGAGGGATAGGGAGAAGCATTGTAACACTGAAGATGGTGAGAAGCGATGGCAGAGAGATGGTGGTAGGAGAGCCCAGCAGGAGATGGCACAGTGGGCTTCCTGGCCCACAGAGCTAGAAAGCTGAGTGCATTTGGGCAGGAGGCTTGCTGGCAGAGTAGGGTGCCTCCAGGCACTTGTTGGAGCTAGGTTTTGCCAACAGATGGAGTTAGAGCTGGGCACCTTCAGGTCCAGGCTTACTGTTGGAGTGAAGTGCTTCAGGGCACTTAAAGGCAGAGCTAAAAGAGCTTTCTAACACTTGCCTGAGCAGGGCAGAGGCTGAGGGGCCAGAGAGAGGCGTGTCTGCGGGCACAGCTGAGAGCAGGCTGTCCTAATGGAAGAACTGTATCCTGAGCATTTCTGAAGCTGAATTGTAACCTATTCCTTCCCTAGTAAGCCCCATAACTGTGAGTATGGTCTGTGAGTTCTGTGTGGCCATTGCAGTGAGAGGCAGATGGTGTTAGAATTGGTAAAGATCACCAAGAGAGAAGGTATGTCTGATCTCTGCTTCATAGCAATCAATTTTGGGCTGTTGATCTTGATTCTTCTTCCCCCTTCTGAAGTAGAGGAGGTCAGACAGTGCACGCACACCATTATTTCAGATGCTATGTGAGATTACTTTCCTTATGCAGAAGTCTACTTCTAGGAAGCTAATATTTTTAAAAAGAGGAAAAAGTAGGCAGTTAGTGTAAGAAGCATGGGGAAAAAATGATGATAGTTTGTATTGCCAGTTAATACTGATTTTCACCACTTTACCACTTTAGTTAATGCTTATTGGTTGCTTACCAGGTGCCAGACACTTTGCTAAGTGCTTTATTTGCTTTAATTCTCTTAATTTTCAAAGGAAATGACTGGAAAGATACTTTTATATTATCCATCTCAATTTATAGATGAGGAAACTGAAGTTTTGAAAGACTGATTAGGTTGCCTGTGCTCACAGAACTAGGAAGTGGCAATGGGGAAT
This sequence comes from Loxodonta africana, assembly GCF_030014295.1. Classification (NCBI taxonomy): domain Eukaryota; kingdom Metazoa; phylum Chordata; class Mammalia; order Proboscidea; family Elephantidae; genus Loxodonta; species Loxodonta africana. The sequence goes on along the minus strand of NC_087359.1, from coordinate 28,951,238 downwards.
GTGTTCAGACTCCCAATTTTTACCATTACACCAATAAAATTACTCTGTTTTGTTTTGTATGAGAAGAAAACCAAATGTGATAGTAATGATGATTTCAGACATTTTAAGAAAATTTCTAGTGCTGTTTCTGATTTGGTGAAAATTCTGGGATGATTGAACAGTTTGCCTTTCATCTTCTCCTGAGCCATCTTATCAAGCCTGGCCTCCCTTCTGGTATCTTCTGCTTTCTATATTTATCAATTTCAGAAACCAGAAGCTGGTCCTGGCATTATCTTTAGATGTTTAAAGTAGACAGCTGGTAATAGAGGGGACCTCAAGTAAAGGTATATAGCATTTTTTAAATTTTGAAAATGGCTCATGTTTGGAAAATGTCTTAGTTGTCTAGTGTTGCTATAACATAAATACCATAAGTGGATGGCTTTCACAAACAAATTTATTCTCTCACAGGTTAGGAGGCTCGAACTCCGAATTCAGGGCACCAGCTCTAGGGGAAAGCTTCTCTCTCTCGGCTCTGGGGGAAGGTCCTTGTCTGCTTTCAACATCTGTGGGCTGGTGTTCTTGGAGATCTCCATGTGTCTTGGCATCAGTCTCTCCCTGTGTATAGGAGGTTTTCAGCACAGGGATCCTGGGTCCAAAGGACATGCTAACTCCAGATATCTTCTTCCTTAGTGGTAGTGAGGTCCCTCTCCTCTTTGCTCATGCCTCTCTCCTTTTATCTCTTGTGAGATTAAAAGGTGTGACTCAACCAAAGGTGTGACTTGAGTAAGTCACACCCTCCTGTAAGGTTATGACTCAAACACCACACACTGATCCTGCATCATTAACATATAGAGGTTAGGATTTACAGCACATCGCAAAATGGGAGATAATTGTATCAGATCGTAAAATGGAGGACAACCACGCGATACTGGGAATCATGGCCTAGCCAAGTTGACACATAGTTTGGGGGGACACAATTCAATCCATGACAGAATATTAATGGATTTGACTGTGTCTACACTTCCTGATGAAATGTTGGAAGAGCTTACTTTGGATGATAGGTACCCTTAGAAGAGTAGTTAATTGTTGTCGCAGCTAATCATCATTATAGCTATCTGTGACATTAACTACATTTGTCAACAGCAGTGTTCCTGTGGGTAACTTATTTCGAGCTCTTTAAAATCAGTGTAGCTTTTCCACCAGTGCTTATAAAATGATGAGTTTATTGACAGTCTTCTCCTGGTTTTAGGTTATTGTAATGTCTGAGACTGCCCAGTTCCTACTTTCCAAGAATGTTTATAGAAAACACTGAATTATTCCCCATCTTGAACAGCCTAAGAGTTCAGATTTGAATGGAATTAAAAGAAATAAATGTATTTGTCTAGGTGAACTCCTCTTCTTAGCTATAAGTCCTGATAGTGTTTTGGTACTAAGAATGTTCGACAACCAATGTCTTACGTAAAATGGCCTAGAAGATATCCTTAGATCTAGTAATCATGTTTATAAAAAAAAAAAAAGATTATGTGATTGTATTTTTTAAATAAAGGATATGATGAGAGGGTGTCACTTATTTTTTCTTTAAGTACTTTTTTAACCCTTTAAAAATTGTTCTGATAAACCAGTAAAATAATTTTATTTTAATTCCCTAGGATTATTTTCACCCACTATCTGTAGGTAGGTAGATAAGAATGTGTAGTTTTTGGTACTTCTCTGCATTTTGTATACCTCTGTCACTGAATTTTACATTATATGAAGCCATCTATGGGATCTCTTATTCCCCGTGAAGCTTAAAGTTAAGTTTCTCGAGACCAGGACAATGTTGTTCTTTACTCTTTACACATAGTAGGCACTTAACAAATACGTGTTCACTTGAACCTACTGTAAGTAACCTCTACTTGTAAACTCTCATTGCGCTTTGTATTTCTCTTGTGGTACTTAGCACCTTCTACCTTGGGTTCACTTCTTCTCCATAAGCCTTATTACCAGACCGGATGTTTCTTTTGGGCAGGAACTGCTTTTTAATCTTTTAAAAGTTCCCTCTAGTACCTGTCTCAAGGCCTTCTACATGGCTTGTTCTTAATAAACATTGACTAAATAGAAGATTAGTCATGATAAGCATCATCACGATAAACAGAGAAAAGATTCAAGTCTTCAAGGATTTCATTTTACTTGGATCCACAATCAATGCCTATGGAAGCAGCAGTCAAGAACTCAAACAACCTATTGCATTGGGCAGATCTGCTGCAAAAGACTTCTTTAAAGTATTAAAAAGCAAAGATGTCACTTTGAGGATTAAGATGTGCCTGACCCAAGCCTGGGTGTTTTCAGTCACCTCATACACGTGTGGAAGCTGGACAATGACTGAGGAAGACCAAAGGAGAATTGATGCCTTTGAATTATGGTGTTGGAGAAGAATATTGAATATACCATGGACTGCCAGAAGAATGAACAGGTCTGTCTTGGAAAAAGTATATCCAAAGCGCTCCTTAGAAGTGAGAATGGCAAGACTTCATCTCACATACTTTGGACATGTTATCAGGAGAGACCAGTCCCTGGAGAAGGACATCATGCTTGGCAAAGTAGACTGTCAGTGAAAAAGAGGAGGACCTTCAACAAGATGGATTGACACAGTGGCTGCAACAGTGGGCTTAAGCATGGCAACGATTATGAGGATGGCACAGGACCCGACAGTGTTCCGTTCTGTTGTACATAGGGTTGCTGTGAGTCAGAACTGACTTGACGGTATCTAGCAGCAACGAGTACAAAATTAAAAACATTTTATTAAAAAAAAAAAATTATTTATGGGCTAATACTAGAAAAGAATTTGAGGCGACATTGCCATCTGTGTTTCTTGTGTTTTAGAAATAAAGAAGCATTGCTTAAGCCTAAGAATATAATTTGTGAAAAATATTTAGCTAATATATGTTACTAAAATAAAGTTTTTCTCTGTGTATGTTTTGGTGGTTTCTTGATTTTATTTATAAGAAAGTTTAGTGCCTGGACTTAAACCAGAAAGGACTTAAGCTTGGACTTAAGCCTAGACTTAGTCCTCTAAAATAACAGTTTTATTTTAACTCCACAGGCATACTAAACCTGTTCATTATATGGTTTGGAGAAACCAAGGGAAAGCAAATGATGCAGGAAGTGGTAGTGATAGTTCAGTAAATACTCCTCATTTCATTTGACCTTCCACTGAACTGGGGACAAAATAGTTCTGTAATGTAACTGTAAAATATTTCATTAGAAAATGCCTGTGTTAGAAAGCATCTAACTTAAAATTTTTTATCATTATTGTATTTGTTTCCTAGGACTGCTGTAACAAAGTGCCACAAAGCCAGGCGGCTTGAAATGAAATGTCTCACAGTTCTAGAGGCTAAAGTCCAAATTTAGGGTGTCAGCAGGGCCATGCTCTTACCGAAGGTTCTTTTGATTCTGGTAGCCCAAGGCATATCCTTGCTTGTAGCTATAGCGTAACTCTATCTCTCTACCTCTACCTTCACATGGCTGTCTTCCCGATGTGTGTCTGTATCCCATCTTCTCTTTTATAAAGACGGAACTCAGGTTAGGACCCATCCTGCTCCAGTATGAGCTCATGTTAACTGGTAACATCTTCAAAGACCCTGTAACATCTTCAAAGACCCTATTTACAAAGTCACATTCACAGGTAATGGGGGCTAGGACTTTGACATATCTTTTTTGGAGCGGTGGGGGAATACAATTTAATCCACAAAAATGATTATGGATTTTCTCTTTTTTTGGTGTCCATGCCACTGAGTATACTGAGACATTGTAAGTTGGTAGCGTAACTCTGAGGAGGCAGTCAACTTGAAAGGCAGAAATTTTCTAAAGAACTCTTTCCTTACCCACTGAGATCTTATCTCCTTTGTGGGGATTCAAGGAAAATTTATACTGATTTAGGGTCGCTGTGAGTTGGAATCAACTGGATGGCAATGGATTTGTTTTTTGTTAGATTTCTGGAGGTACTTCAAGAATGAATAATTAACTTTTGGGGTGATAAAAATGTTTTGGAGCTACGTAGAAAATTTGGTTGCACAATATTGTGAATGTACTAAATGCCATTGAATTGAACATGTTAAAATCGTTAATTTTGCTATGTGAATTTTACCTTAATAAAAAAAAAAAAGAAAAATTAGCTCAGGAAGGGTATTCTGAAAGGATTGGAAAAGGGGGAAGTAAATATTTCATGCCTACTAAAAGCTAGACACTATACTAGGTGCTTTACATAAGTTTCTCATTTAATCCTTACAATAACCCTAAGAGTGGGTGGAGTGCTTCTTTCGCAGATGAAGAAATTGGGGACATAGGTTTTGTTATATTTTCAAGTTCACAGAGGTGTGTTTTAAATATCTCTTTGAAGGCAAAATTCATGTGTTTCCCTCTTTTTATACCATGTATCTTTAAACTACTAATATCCCTTGTTTTGAAGGTGGGCAAACAAGAGTTCCCTTGTAAATATCCTTGATCTGAAATTTGCCAGTGTGAGATTATCTCTGAGCCAATCAATGTAAAAATAACAGCAACTGTGCCTCTTCTAGCTATGGCCCTGTAAATGTCATGTAGAGGATTAAAAATTCTAACAGTTAGAAAACTTTTAATAAAATAATTTAATTAAATGCTTTAAAAAAGGAAATCCTGTAATAATAGCTTTTATTAAAGTATGCTAAAAATTAAAAATAACAACAGCATAAATTTGAGTCATCATGATGTAATCCATGTTACCATTTTGTTTTCCCTCTCACTTGTACCAGTGGTATGATAATAGCCTTTAAATCTCTCTTACCAGAAGAGTTTACTTTCAACTCTTTACTGCTGTCTGATTTCTCCTCTTTATATCAATACTTATCTCCACTTGGGAGCAGTGGCTTAAGTTTTTAAGGTCACTTAAATCAGGGCTGTTCCACATATGTCTATAGAACCTGGATAACCTTTGCTGCTCATAAATACTGCATTGTTGGTTTAGGGGTAGGGCCTGAGAAATAACCTGCATCTCTTTTAATTATCCACTGCCAATCATGGATACTGAGATGATAGTTTATGGGTTACTAACACTGCCCTGTGCTATTCAGTTTAACACTGGTATGGCTGCTAACCAAAAGGTCGACAGTTTGAATTCACTGGGTGCTCCTTGGAAACTCTTATGGGACAGTTCTCATCTGTCATATAGGGTCACTATGAGTTGGAACTGACTCAACAGCAATGGTTTTTTTTTTTTTTTTTTTAAGGAGTAGTCAGTTTGTTAAAACATGGTAGCTTACATGATGTTGCTGTGATGCTAGAAGTTATGCCACCAGTATTTAAAATACCAGCAGAGTCACAAGTGGTAGAAGCTTTCAGCAAAGTTTTTGGGCTAAGACAGACTAGAAAGAAGAGCCAGGTGTTCTACTTCTGAAAAAATAGGCCAATGAAAACTTTATGAATAGCAGCAGAACATTGTCTGATGTAATGCTGGAAGATGAACCCCTCGGGTTGAAAGGCATTCAGATTATGACTGAGGAAGAGCTGCCTCCTCAAAGTAGAGTTGACCTTAATGATGTGGACAGAGTCAAGCTTTTGGTACCTCCATTTGCTGACGTGGCGTGACTTAAGATGAGAAGAAAGAGCTGCAAACATCCGTTAATAACTGGACCATGGAATGTACGAAGTATGACTCAAGGAAAATTGAAAGTCATCAAAAAATGAAATGGAATGCATGAAGATCAACATTTTAGGCATTAGTGGGCTGAAATGGGCTGGTATTGTCCATTTTGAATCAGACAGTTGTATGGTCTACTACTATATCAGGAGTGACAGATTGAAGAGGAATGGCGTCACATTTATCGTCAAAAAGAATATTTTAAGGTCTGTCCTAAAGTACAGCGCTGGCAGTGATAGGATAATATCTGTACATCTATAAGGAAGACCAGTGAATACAAGTGTTATTCAAATTTATGCACCAACCACTCATGTCAAAGATGAGGAAATTGAAGGTATTTACCAACTTTTGCAGTCTGAAATTGATCACACATGCAACCAAGATGCATTGATAATTACTGGTGATTAGAACACGAAAGTTGGAAAGTAGTGGCCTTGGTGATAGAAACAACACAAGAGATCACATGGTAGAATTTTGTAAGACCAACAACTACTCATTACAGATATCTTTTTTCAACAGCATAAATGGTGACTATACACATGAACCTTACCAGATGGAAAACACAGGAATCAAATCAACTACATCCATGGAAACAGATGATGGAGAGGCTCAATCAATATCATCAGTCAGAACGAGCCCAGGGGCCAACTGTGGAACAGACCATCAATTGCTCATATACAAGTTTAAGTTGAAGGTGTGGAAAATTAAAACAAGTTCATGAGAACCAAAATACAAACTTTGGTATATCCCACTGGAATTTGGACACCATCTCAAGTGGATTTGATGCACTGAACACTAATGACCAAAGACCAGATGAGTTGTGGGAAGACATCAGGGACATCATACATGAAAAAGCAAAAGGTCATTAAAAAGGCAGGCAAGAAAGAAAAGAACAAAATGGATGTCAGAAGAGAGTCTGAAACTTTTTCTTGAACGTAGAGTAGCTAAAGCAAATGAAAGAAATTATGATGTAAAAAGAGCTGAACAGAAGATTGCAAAGAGAAGCTTGAGAAGATAAAATAAAGTATTATAATGAAATGTGCAAAGACCTGGAGTTACAAAACCAAAAGGGAAGAACATGCTCGGCATTTCTCAGACTGAAAGAAGTGAAGAAAAAATTCAAGCCTCGAGTTATGATTTTGAAGGATTCTATGGGCAAAATGGAATCTTGATGGCACGGTGGTTAAGAGCTTCAGCTGCTAACCAAAAGGTTGACAGTTCAAATCCAGCAGCTGCTCCTTGGAATCCCTACAGAGCAGTTCTGCTCTGTCCTATAGGATTGCTATGAGTCAGAATTGACAGCAGTGGGTTTGGTTTGGTTTATGGACAGAGTATTGAATGACAAAGCATTAAAGGAAGATGGAAGGAATACACAAAGTCACTGTGCCAAAAAGAATTGGTTGACATTCAACCATTTCAGAAGGTAGCATATGATCAAGATCTGATGGTACTGAAGGAAGAAGCCCAAGCTACACTGACGGCATTGACGAAAAACAAGGCTCCAGGAATTGGTGAATACCAATTGAGAGGTTTCGACAAATGGATGCAGATGAGTGCCGGAGGTGCTTAGCCATCTATGCTAAGAAATTTGGAAGGTAGCTGCCTGGCCAACTGACTGGAAGAGATCCATATTTGTATCCATTCCAAAGAAAGATGATCTAAAGAAATGTGGAAATTATTAAACAGTATCATTGATAATCACACTCAAGTAAAATTGTCGTGAATAACTAAAAACTGATTGCAGCAGTACATCGACAGGGAACTGCCAGAATTCAAGCTGGATTCAGAAGAGGGCATGGAATGAGGGATATATCATTGCTGATGTCAGATGGATCCTGGCTGAAAGCAGAGAATACCAGAAGGATGTTTACCTGTGTTTTATTGACTGTGCAAAGGCATTGGACTGTGTAGACCATAACAAATTATGGATAACATTGCAAAGAATGGGAATTCCAGAACATTTAATTGTGCTCATGAATAACCTGTACATAGATCAAGAGGCAGTCATTCGAACAGAACAAGGGGACACTGCGTGGTTTAAAATCAGGAAGGGTATGCATCAGTGTTGCATTCTTTTACCATACTTAATTCAATCTGTGTTCTGAGCAAATAAGCTGAGAAGCTGGACTCTCTGAAGAGGAATGTGGCATCAGGATTGGTGAAAGACTCGTTAACAGTCTGCAATATGCAGATGATACAACCTTGCTTGCTGAAAGTGAAAAAGACTTGAAGCACTTACTGATGAAGATCAAAGACTGTAGTCTTCAGTATGGATTGCACCTCAACATAAAACAAATCTTCACACATGGACCAAAAGCAGTGTCATGATAAACAGAGAAAAGTTTCAAGTTGTCAAGGGTTTTATTTTGCTTGAGTCCACAATCAACACCCATGGAAGCAGCAGTCAAGAAATCAAACAATGTACTTGCATTGGGCAAATCTACCGCAAAAGACTTTTTTAAAGTGTTGGAAAGCAAGATGTCACTTTGAGGACTAAGGTATGCCTGACCCAAGCCATGATATTTTTATTCGCCTCATATGCTTGTGAAAACTGGGCAGTGAGAAAGATCAAAGAAGAATTGATGCCTTTGAATTATGGTGTTGGTGAAGAATATTGAACACACCATGAACTGCCAGAAGAACAAACAAGTGTGTCTTGGAAGAAATACAGCCAGAGTGCTCCTTGGAAGCAAGGAAGGTGAAACTTCATCTCAAGAACTTTGGACATGTTATCAGGAGGGACCAGTCCCTGAAGAAGGACATCATTCTTGATAAGGTAGAGAGTCAGCGAAAAAGAGGAAGACCCTCAACGAGATAGCTTGACATAGAGGCTGCAACAGTGGGCTAAAAACTAGCAACAGTTGTGAGGATTTTGCAGTGTTTCATTCAGTTGTACATAGGGTTGCTATGAGTTGGAACTGACTTGTCAATACCTAACAACAACAGCATATTTGGAAGGGCACAGCTACACATATTTCTTAATTTTTTTTTATGATAGTTTACCTTTCTGATGAAATTCAAACTTATTTATGGTATACAGGCAGTCCTTGGGTTATGAACATCTGACCTAGGGACAACTTATACTTAAGAACAGACTGCCATAAAACCTACTATATTAAAATTTTAAGTTAAATAAGATGGTTCATAATAACAAATGCATGTACTACTTTGTGATGCTCATGAAAACATTGCGAGGTTTGGAAGTATTTCTTAAGTGTTTTATATGCATAGCGAGGTAAAATACATATTATATACTAAAACAAACATTTGGCCAACTGACATTAGATAATAATTGTATGTACCTGTTCTGACTTACTACAAATTTGACTTAAAGACAGACCTAAGAACGGATCTTGTTTGTAACCCGGTGACTACCTGCATTAGTCTTTCTGTTGGGTGAATTCTGAATGGAGGATGCCATATGTGTATTTTCTCTCAACCGTGATGTAGCACTACACCTTAAGCCTTCCCAAGGTGTCCAAAAAAAAACCAAACCCAGCGCGGTCGAGTCGATTACGACTCATGGCGACCCTATACGACAGAGTAGAACTGCCCCATAGAGTTTCCAAGGACCGCCTGGCGGATTTGAACTGCTCACCCTTTGGTTAGCAGCCGTAACACTTAATCACGATGCCACCAGGGTTTCTGAGGTATACTAGTGTATAATATCAAAGGCTTATTGGGCGCCTAAGAAGTCATTATAGGGCATTGACTAGTCCATCCTTATTCACAATAGCCAAAAGGTGGAAACAACACAAATGCCCATCAGCAGATGAATAGAAAAATGTGGTTCTGATAAATGCTACAACATGGATGAACCTTGAAAACATTATGCTAAATGAAATAAGCTGTTCACAGAAGGACAAATATTGTATGACCCTCCCTTATATGAAATATGTAGACTAGGTCAGTGCATACAGACAGAAGGTAGATTAGTGGTTCCAAGACGTGAGGATGAGAGAGAATGAGAACACAGAATTTCTGTTTGGGGGCGACAAAAAAATTTTAGAAAGAAATCATGGTTGTGGTGGTGATGTATATATATATATAGAGAGAGAGAGAAACAAAAGGAAGAAAAGATTTGTACAGGCTGTTAATATAGTCTTCCTTAGTAGAGTAAGGTAAGGATGGGATACTTTCTCTACACATCTTCCAAAATGTTCAAAAAAAAAAAAACCAAATAAAGAAAAAAATACCAAATTTTAAAAAGCCATTGGAGCACCCTACAAAATAGCAGATCAGCACTCCTCAGAACTGCCAAGGTCGTGAAAAACAAAGACTGAGAAACTTAAACACTAGAGAAGGCCAAGGAGACATGATGACTAAAAGGACATATGTGGAAAAACTGGTGAAATCCAAATAAAGTCTGGAGTTCAGTTAATAATAATGTACCAGTGTCGGTTTCTTAGCTGTGACATATGTATCACGGTATGTAAGACGTTAACAGGGGAAACGGGGCAAGGAGTATATAGGAACTCTACTACCTTTGCAACTTTTCTCTAAATCTATAATTATTCCAAAATAAAAAGTTTATTTACAAAAAGATATTTCAATCATAATAACAATTAAAACCATAAAATACCTAGAAATAAAAATTAATAAATAGGTCTAGGTTGCAGAAAATTACTGTATTTTTACTCAAATAACGTATGCCTTCTACCTTTGTTTAACAACTGCACCCTCCCCCACTGCAAAGTATTTTCATAAGTGCCACTATGCCAATTTTTTAACACCTTGCCGCAAAAAAAAAAGAGCATAGCACGCTTATGAAAATACCAGGGGGATAGGAGCAGGAGGGCCTTGTTGGCAAACAAATGTAGAAGGCACATGTTATTTGCATAAAAATACAGTAAATTCTATTGAAAAACATTTGAGACGCGTCTTTTTTATTCTGAGTTCTAGGAAATTATATCAAGTTTTTCTCCTACACTGTTGAGTTGATTTTTCACAGTACTGGCTCTTCTTCATATAGCTCAACTGTGAAGTTTAATCTTGCAAGTGTGTTAAAAGGTGTTTACCTTCTAGTTAAACCTTCTAGTTCATCTCTCTTTTTGTTTTTAATTTCAGGCTCCAGCCCCTACCCCCCGACCATGATTATTTTCTGCTTTTATTATATGGAGGTCTTATCTTCTTTGAGAGTACCTGGGAAGTACAAACGGTTAATGCATTCAGCTGCTAACCGAAAGGTTGGAAGTTCGAGTCCACCCAGAGGCACCTTGGAAGCAAGGCTTCTAACTTCCAAAAAATCAGCTGTCGATAAACCCTGTGGTGCTCTGTTCTCTGACACACACGGGTCATCATAAGTCAGAGCTGACTCCAGGGCAACTGGTTTTTGTTTGTTTGTTTTTAATCTTCTTGTATTGTCTTTTGAATTTGAATTAAACCAAAAAAAAAACCAAACCCATTCTTTTAAAAGACATCCCCACTCCCCCCCCCTTTTTTTTTTTTTAAAGTAAATCAATTGTAAACTCCATGAAGAAAGGGATTCCTTTTTGTTTGTCATTGTATCATTAGTGCCTAGCCTGGTGCTTTGTACATGATAGCACTCAAATGTTTGCCGAATAAATGAGTAGATTCATTTTCCTTTATTCTACAGTCTTCCAAGAAATATCATATTGATTTTTGTTTCCTTTTTAAACAAATTGAGATTTACATCATTTGCTGTTCATTCATTATTTATTTATTGAGCACCGAATACGTGCTAGGCAGTGTGTAAGATACAAGGATGGCAATGAAAATGACAAATATGGCCCCTAGCCTCATGGGGCATACAGTTCTGTGAGGGAAGTCAAGCATTATAATTTCTTGAGGTATTAGTATTATAAAAGGTCAAGGACAGAGTGAATAAGTATGGGAGTTATCATTGTTGGAGTGAATCTAGGCATGCAAAAAGCATCCCTGAAAAAAAAACGTAGAATCAAAAAGGCATGCTGATTGGTTAGGAAAGTTAGGTGAGTGAGAACTAATACAGGATGATTGAACAACTGCGTAATGATACCAGCTTACTGGTCTAGAACATACTAGAGGAGAGTTGCTCAGAAAAGAAACATGGAGTGAAATTTGGTTATCCAGATGATAGGTGACAGAGCAGTGAGTGACAGTGAATAAACTACCCACGAAGAGTATGTAGAGTGAGCAGAGATAGCAGGAAGGAGGGCATGGGTTTGAGAGAAGGTTTTCATTTTTGTAAAGATAGGGGATTTGAGAATATTCAAATGGTGATGAAAGAGCTATTAAAGGAAGAGGCTCAAAACACAGAATTCAAAATATAAAAGGTACCAAGGGAGAATGGGAGGGCCTGGAATATAGAGCTAAGGTAGAGAATATAGCCTTAGATAGAAAAAGAAACGCATCTATTTTAATAGGAGGAGACAGTGTCTGTGAATGGGCTTAAGTTTGTAGATTTCTTGGCGGGACGTTGAGGAAGTTCTTTCTGATAACTTTGATGGCTTATATTTTGCTTTGAGGCATAGGAGCCAAAACCATTGCCCAAAAGTATTGGGGAGAAATGGGCAGTCAGAGAATGTTCAAAATAGTCATTTAGGTGGATGGCTGAGGGAGTTGACTAGATAAAAACAGTGGATTGCAGGAGCAGTGAAAAGGATTTAGTTGAAATATGCAACCATGGATTTCTAGTGTATTAGTCAGCCTAATTATGTGACTTTCCCTAGCCGTGCTCAGCAGCCTTGGTATAGTTGGAATCAGCTTGAATTTTGATTTTGCCTGGTATGTGGGATCAGAGAACAAGGGGCAAGGGAGTTTGGAATATTGGTGGGAGGGTGGTTGAAACTACAGATCAAGGACTCTAATTTGGGGAAGGAGGGAACTAAGACCAGAGGAAACTGATGCCTGGGACTCTGAAATACCTTATTAACACATTTGTTGAAACTACTTCCTAAAATCTGAGAGGGGAAAGAAAGCTCTGCTCATTCTTTCTTGTGCTGTTTCATGCCAGGTTTTCATTTATGCACCTATCTTTCTATGATTTAACTAGAAACCTTTAAGGTTGATAGCAAGATTTGACCCTTTTAAGATTTATATGTGCCCCATGCAAAACCATGATACACCTCAGTGCTGTATTTCTTAAGAGATATACTATGAGATTGGTATCTTGTGACTTTTTAGATAACCCCATAAAAAAAAAAAAAAACCCATAGATATGGTGTTAAGTTTTGATCAATTTGTGAAGTTTATTTTTGTCACAACTGAGGGTATTATTACATCAGTGTCTTCCAGTTTGACTGTTGAACTGAGTGATTGAAGTGATGTTGAATAACTTGCTGTGAGAAGAACCATAGAAAATCTTTAAAGTGGTGCCAAAAGGCCGGCAGTGCCAAAATGTTTTCACTGAGAATTTTGCTCTTAAGTATGTTGTTGTGTGCCGTTGAGTTGATTTTTGAGTGGTAGTGATCCTGTGTGACAGCATAGAATGCCTAATAAGGTTTTCTAGGCTATAATCTTTATGGAAGCAGATCACCAGGTCTTTCTCCTGTGGAGCCGTTGAGTGGGTTCAAACTGCCAACCTTTCGGTTAGTAGCCAGGCGCTTGACTGTTGTGTGATCAGGGCTCAGAATAAAAGGGTACAGTAAACAGTTCTTAAATAGCAACACAGGACTGAAGGACAGCCAAGTAAATAGTGTAATAACTGCATGTTTTTGTAGGCATTCGATATGTATGATATGGTGATAGTAACTGTGTTATACATATTAGCTGGTATTATGATTGTTACTAGTTTCCTATAGCTGCTGTAACCAATTACCACAAATTCAGTGGTTTTAAACAGCAAAAATTTATTATCTCACATTTCTTAGAGTTCTGGAGATCAGAAGTCTGAAATGGACCTTAAACCAAAAAAAACCAAACCCAGTGCCGTCAAGTTGATTCCGACTCATAGCGACCCTATAGGACAGAGTAGAACTGCCCCATAGAGTTTCCAAAGAGCGCCTGGCGGATTCGAACTGCAGACCCTTTGGTTAGCAGCCATAGCTCTTAACCACTATGCCAAAATGGACCTTACAGGGCAAAAATTAAGATACTGGCAGGTTTGCATTATATATGAAGGCTCTAAGGGAGAATCTGTTCTTTGCCTTTTCTAGCTTCTAGAGGTCACCCTCATTCCTTGGTTTGTGGCTGCATCGCGCTGATCTCTGCTTCTGTCATCACATCTTCTTCCCTGATTCTTTTGACTTCCTTTTCTATCTTCTAAGAACCCATATGATTACATTGGGTCCACTTGGACAAAACCTAACAGTCTCTCTGTTTTAAGGTCATTGATAACATCTGCAACACCCCTTTGCCATGTAAGGTAACATATCCAGGGATTCCAGGGATTAAAGTATGGACATCTTTGTATGTGTGGGTGTATGCGTAAGGAAGAGGGGTTATTAACTTTGACTTCGTCCTTTTTCAAGATTGTTTTGGCTATTCTGGGTTTCTTGCATTTCTATGTGAATTTAAAATCAGATGGTCAATTTCTGCAAAAAAAAAGCTGAGATTTTGATAGGTATTGTGTTGACTCTGTAGCTCAGTTTGGGAAATATTGCCATTTTAATAATATTAAGTCTTCCAGTCTGTGCACATAGGATGTCTTTCCATTTATTTACATGTTCTTTAATTTCTTTCATGGATCTTTTATAGATTTCAGTGTTCACTTCTTTTACCTCCTTGGTTAAATTTACTCCTAGATATTTTATTCTTTTAGATGCTATTGTAAGTGCAGTTGTTTTCTTTTCAGATTGTTCATTGCTCGTGTATAGAAACACAACTGATTTTTGCTGTTGATTTTGTATCCTGCAACTTGTCCAAATTTATCAGCTCTAGTAACTTTCTTGACGGCAGTGGGGTTTTTTTTAGTAACTTTTTAATAAATTTTTTAATAATTTTTATTATGCTTTAAGAGAAACTTTACAAATCAAGCCAGTCCCTCATACAAAAACTTATACACAACTTGCACTCCTAATTGCTCTCCCCCTGGTGAGACAGCACAGTCCTTCCCTCGACTCTCTATTTTCGTGTCCATTCAGCCAGCCTCTGACCCCCTCTGCTCTCTCATCTCCCTTCCAGACAGGAGACGCCAACATAGTCTCATGTGTCTACTTGATCCAAGAAGCTCATTCTTCACCAGTATCATTTTCTGTCTCATAGTCCAGTCCAGTCCTTGTCTGAAGAGTTGGTTTTGGCAATGGCTCCTGTTCTGGGCTAACAGAAGGTCTGGGGACCATAAACTCTAGGGTCCTTCTAGTCTCAGTCAGACTATTAAGTCTGGTCTCTTTACGAGAATTTGGGGTCTGCATCCCACTGCTCTCCTGCTCCCTCAGTGGCTCTCTGTAGCACTCCCTGTCAGGGCAGTTATCTGTTGTAGCCGGACACCATCTAGCTCTTCTGGTCTTGGGCTGATGCAGTCTCTGGTTTATGTGGTCCTGTCTGTCTCTTGGGCTCTTAATTACCTTGTGTCTTTGGTGTTCTTCATTCTGCTTTGCTCCAGGTGGGTTGATGGATCTTAGATGGCTGCTTGCTAGTGTTTGAGACCCCAGAAGCCACTCTCCAAAGTGGGATGCAGAATGTTTTCTTAATAGATTTTACTATGCCAATTGACTTAGATGTCCCCTGAAACCATGATCCCCAAAGCCCCACCCCTGCTATGCTGGACTTTGAAGCATTCAGTTTTATTCAGGGAACTGCTTTTAGTTTAGTCCAGTTGTGCTGACCTGGCCTGTATTGTGTGTTGTCCTTCCCTTCAGCCAAAATAATTCCTATTCACTATCTAACCGGTGAAAACCCTCTCCCTCCTTCCCTCCCTCCCCACCTTGTAACCATCAAAGAATATTTTCTTCTCTGTTAAAACCGTTTCTCCAGTTATTGTAATAGTGGTCTTGTTCAGTATTTGTCCTTTGCAACTAATTTCACTCAGCATAATGCCTTCCAGATTCCTCCATATTATGAAATGTTTCACAGATTCATCATTGTCCTTTATCGATGTGTGAATTTCCATCGTGTGAGTATACCATAATTTATCCATTCCTCTGTTGATGGGCACCTTGGTTGCTTCCATCTTTTTGCTATTGTAAACGGTACTCCAGTGAACATGGATGTGCATATATCTGTTCGTGGAAAGCTCTTAATTATTCTAGGATATATTCCAAGGAGTGGGATTGCTGGATCGCATGGTAATTCTATTTCTAGTTTTTTAAGAAAGCGCCAAATTGATTTCCAAAGTGGTTGTACCATTTTACATTCCCACCAGCAGTATATAAGTGTTCTAGTCTCTCCACAACCTCTCCAACATTTATTGTTTTGTGTTTTTTGGATTAATGCCAGCCTTGTTGGAGTGAGATGGAATCTCATCATAGTTTTGATTTGCATTTCTCTATTCGAGGGCACTGGGTTTTTGGTTTTAGTGGCTAATGATCATGAGCATGTCCTCATGTATCTGTTACCTGAATGTCTTCTTTACTCAAGTGCCTGTTCATATCCTTTGCCCATTTTTAAATTGGGTTGTCTTTTGGCAGTTGAGTTTTTGCAGTATCATGTAGATTTTAGAGATCAGACGCTGATAGGAAATGTCATAGCTAAAAACTTTTTTCCCAGTCTATAGGTAATCTTTTTACTCTTTTGATGAAGTCTTTGGATGAGCATAGGTGTTTGATTTTTAGGAGCTCCCAGTTATCTAGTTTCTCTACTGCATTGTTAGTAATGTTTTGTATACTGCTTATGCCATGTATTAGGGCTCCTAATGTTGTCCCTATTTTTTCTTCCGTGGTCTTTATCGTTTTAGATTGTATATTTAGGTCTTTGATCCAATTTGAGCTCGTTGTTGTGCGTGGTGTGAGGTATGGGTCTTGTTTCATTTTTTTTTTTGCAGATGGATATCCAGTTATGCCAGCACCATTTGTTAAAGGGACTATCTTTTGCCCATATAACTAACTTTGGGCCTTTGTCAAATATCAGCTGCTCACATGTGGATGGGTTTATGTCTGGATTCTCAGTTCTGTTCCAGTCGTCTATGTATCTGTTGTTGTACAGGACCAGGCTGTTTTGACTACTGTGGCCGGGCAATAGGTTCTAAAATCAGGTGGAGTGAGGCCTCCCACTTTGTTCTTTTTCAGTAATGCTTTACTTATCCAGGGCCTCTTTCCCTTCCATATGAAGTTGGTGATTTGTTTCTCCATCTCATTAAAAAATGTCGTTGGAATTTGGTTTGGAATTGCATTGTATCTACACAGATCACTTTTGACAGAAGAGACATTTTACAATGTTGAGTCTTGCTATCCATGAGCAAGATATGTTTTTCCACTTAGGTAGGTCTCTTTTGGTTTCTTGAAGTAGCATCTTCTAGTTTTCTTTGTATACATCTTTTATGTCTCTGGTAAGATTTATTCCTAAGTATTTTATCTTCTTGGGGGCTACTGTGAATGGTATTGATTTGGTGATTTCCTCTTCAATGTTCTTTTTGTTGGTGTAGAGGAACTCAACTGATTTTTGTATGTTTATCCCGATACTCTGCTGAACTCTTCTATTAGTTTTAGTAGTTTTCTTGAGGATTCTTGAGTGTTTTCTGTGTATAAGATCATGTCATCTGCAAATAGAGATACTTTTACTTCTTCCTTACCAGCCTGGATGCCCTTTTATTTATCTATCCTAATTGCTCTGGCCAGGACCTCCAGCACAATGTTGAATAAGAGTGGTGATAAAGGGCATCCTTGTCTGGTTCCTAATCTCAAGGGGGAATGCTTTCAGACTCTCTTCAGTTAGGATGATGTTGGCTGCTGGCTTTGTATATAAAAATGCCCTTAATTATGTTGAGGAGTTTTCCTTCTATTTTGCTGGCAGTTTTTATCTTGAATGGGTGTTGAACTTTGTCAAATGCCTTGTCTGCATCGATTGATAAAATCATGTGGTTCTTTTGTTTTCTTTATATAATGGATTACATTAATTGTTTTTCTCATGTTGGACCATCCCTGCATACCTGGTATGAATCCCACTTAGACATGGCGAATTATTTTTTTTGACATATTGTTGAATTCTATTGGCTAGAAATTTATTGAGGATTTTTGCATCTAAGTTCATGAGGGCTATGTTGTTGTTGTTAGGTGCTGTTGAGTCAGTTCTGACTCATAGTGACCCTGTGCACAACAGAACGAAATGCTGCCTGGTCCTGAGTCATCCTTACAATCGTTGTTATGC